>NC_083688.1:8023030-8326060 GCF_033118175.1 Dama dama | reverse complement strand
AATTGACAAAGGCAACTGATCGACAACAGGGAGAGTTTCAATGTCATTGAACGGAAACGTCAATGTTCCGATCGCCCTGGAAATGAGACATACCACCATGGGACACGTGAAAGCTTACATGTGCAGGGGCCAGGCAATAGAGAGAGAAGGAGCAGAGACTATGTCTTTAGGACTAGAACGGCAGGGGAGGGACATAGGGATGTCCCCTATAGGCTGAAAGTGAAAATACAAATGTTAGAGCTTGCAGCTGGGGGCTTGTAATGAAAGTTGACTATGAGAGATGGAGGTAAACAATGTGGACGCTTAGTTTGGCCCTGCAATAAATGAGTGGCAAATACAAAATTTAAGAAAAAGTAGAACTGAGTTCCATTATATGAACACAGCACAATTTATCCATTATCGATGAGCATTTGGGTAGTTTCTAGTTTGGAGCTAGAATTGTTGTTATGAATGTTCTAGTACTTTTTTTTGAACCTACAAATGCACTTCTGTTGAGTATATGGCTAGAATTTGAGCTGTTGGATGATACAGTTTTCATACAATCTGCTTCAGTGGATACTTTAAGTTTTCTATTGTGGTTTATACAGTGGAAACGGAGAGCTTCCTTTACCTAATATATAATTTATTTATTTATTTATTTATGTTTTCCTAATATATAATTTAGACATCAAACATACTGTTTAATTTTCATTTCCTTGATGACTACTTAAGCATAGGACTTTTTTGGACATTTGAATACCTCCTCTTTTGAAATGTCTGTTCACTTTCTTTTGCCTGTTTTTCTGTTGTATGTTCTGACTTTTTCTTATTGATTTCTAGGAATTCTTTAAATATTCTGGATATAGGTCTTTTGTCAGATATATGTACTGTAAGATGTATGTACTTCTCCAATTTTGTGGGTTATTTTTCACTTTCTTAATGATGTCTTTGGATGAACAGAAGTTCTTTATTTTATGTATCAATGTATTTATTTATCAATGTATTATCAATGTATTTATTCAATGTATCATTGTTCCCTCTATGTTGAGTTCTTATGTGTCCTGTTTAAGAAATTTTTGCCTACTACAGGGTCACGTAGATGTCCTCCAAGGGCCACTTAATAGTTTATTTATTTATTATTAATTAACTTATTTTAATTGGAGGCTGATTACCTTACAGTATTGCAGTGGTTTTTGCCATACATCGACATGAATCAGCCATGGGTGTACATGTATCCCACCATCCCGAACCCACCTCCTATCTCCCTCCCCACCCCACCGCTTAATAGTTTCAAGTGACGCCTCAGGGTTGCTTTGGAGGAGAGAAGACAGGGAAGTATGTTCAAGGCGGGTGGGCAGGGGAGATGGGTCTGCTGGCCAAGTTGTACCCTATCTTGCCCTTATAGACATAAAACCTTTCTTTTTCTTGCCCTGATAGACATAAAACCTTTATCTTTAATTGCCTAATGAGGAAACTCAGGACTCCAAGGTTAAGTGCCTAGGGTCACACAGCTAGTGACAGAGATGGGACTTGAACTTGGGTTTTCTGACTTCTGGTCTAGTTCATTATCCATAAACTAGAGCCCAAGAGGATCTTGAAATCCCTTCTTCCCCTTCTACGTGTCTGAGCAGCTTTGCAGGAGAATGATGGGAAGGTACTGCCTGGGGAGGGGACGTTTGTTCTCCTGGTGGCCCTTCCTGACAGCATCACTACTGATGCACATAGTCCTTTTGGTCCCCAGTGACCTCTGTAGCCTGATGCCCAAATGTGACCACCTCTGCTTTGTCATTTCTAGGCTCGACTACCAGGGACTCATCAACCTCGGGGCACTGGGCTTCACCATCGTCATGAGTGTGATCTCTGGTCTCTTGACAGGTCAGTGTGAGACCACCCTTCTTCCACCATTGTCCAGGGCACAGGGTCTGGGCCGAGACTGCACCTGCCCTGTGGTTGGACATTATGTGCCCATCTCCTTCCCCATGAACCCACCCCACTCAGCTCCAGCCAAATGGGGTGAAGGGCTCAGATCTTGATTTAAAAAAACGAACACAGAATCACAAGATTTCAGAATTGGGAAGGCCCTCAGAGGTGACCTGGACACTGCAGCCTCTTGAGCCGAGGACTGGTGATTTCACTGAATTTTGTACCAAAGACTAAGGAAACCCTGATGCTTACAGTACTTACCTTTTGTTCCCTGATAACACCGACACTGCTATTTTGTTCAGCAAATAAACCAGGTACTAAGGACACAGCAGTGAACAAACCAAATTCCCTGGTCACACTGAGTTGATATTCTAGGTGGGGAGGGAGCTTTCACCATAAACAGAAAAATATATGGTACATGAGATGGTGATAAGCACTATGAAGAGAAATAAATCAGGGTAGGGAAATGCAGAGTCATGGTGAGGGTGGGGTGCTCTTTAGGAAGGGTGCTAAGGAAGGCCTAACTAAGAAGTTGACCTTTAAGCAAGGACTTGACTGCAAAGAAGGAGGGAGACATACCATGTATTTATTTGGGAGAAGAACTTTCCATGAAAAGAGACAGCAAGGCCAGAGGCACTGAGGCAGGAGCATCCTTTGCCTGTTCGGGGAATAGCAAGGATGTCAGTGTAGCTGATGTGGCTGGAGAGATGGGAGAGGGGAAAGGGTTGGAGACAGAGTGGTAGCAAGGAGCCAGATCATTCTGAAGATGGGAGGCCATTAGAGATCTGTAGGCAGAGGACTGAAGTATGTTTTTACTTCTGCAATGTGACAGAAGAGCAGAGAATCTTGTGAGTGTGAGTGGGAAAGTCGTTCAGTCATGTCCAAATCTTTGCAACCCCATGGACTATAGCCCACCAGGCTCCTCTGTCCATGGAATTCTCTAGGCAAGAACACTGGAGTGGGTTGCCATTCCCTTCTCCAGGGGATCTTCCTGACCTAGGGATTGAACCCGGGTCTCCCACACTGCAGGCAGATTCTTTATCATCTGAGCCACCAGGGAAGCCCCCAAAACACAGGTGGCATGTGGGATCTAGTTCCCTGACTAGGGATCAAACTGGAAGTGCAGAGTCTTAGCCACTGGACCACCAGGGAAGTCCCAAAAGAATCTTAGGGAGACATCAATTTGCCTGTCTTACTTATACACAAGAGGAAAACATGCATTCTGCCCAGAATTCTTCACTGTTACTCTACAGGTAAATACCTTTTATTGGTTAGACTCTCACATATTGTGTCTGTAAGCAAGGAGTGAATGCCAGATCAGAGACAAAATGGCCAAAGCAGACACTAAAGAATGGTGTGACCTTGGGTGAATGGTATGACCATGTCACTTCACTCTTTCTGGGCATTGGCTGGCTTTCTGTAAAGAGGATGGATTATAGTAACTAATCATTTGGCATCCTTTCAGCTCTAAAACATGTACGATAGTACTTTTTTGGGCCGCATGACATGGTTGGATGGCATCACCGACTCAATGGACATGAGTTTGGGCAAACTTCGGGAAATAGTGAAGGACAGGGAAGCCTGGCATACTGCAGTCCGTGCAGTCACAAAGAGTCAGACACAACTTAGTGACTGAACAACAATGGCATGGGGAAGCTTAGTTCCCTGACCAGGGATTGAAGCCACTTCCCGTGCGTTGGAAGTACAGAGTCTTAACCATTGAACTACCAGGAAAGTCCCGAAAGTACTTTCTGGAGTTTTCGAGAAAGAGATTGGCTAGAATTGCTTTAATGTACCAATTGGCCTCAGCTTTCAACAGAGTCTGGGATGACTGATTAAATGCAGATGAGAACAAGGCCTCCTGCCGTAAGTTTACATTCTATTGGTGGTCGCGGTCCAACCCTAAAGAGAGTTGCCAGATTTAACAAGTGAAAACACAAGGCACCCAACTCAGAATTCGGAATTAACTGAGCATCCTGCATTGTATTTGGCAGCCTTACACCTGGGCTCTCATGCCGTTTACCACTGTCGCCAGTGTAGACGAAATGACACTGAGTTGTGCTGTCTTGTAAAGCAGCTGGGAAGGCTTCCCATGCCTCACTGAGATCAAGAAAGAGCATAGAGACACTCCTTTTATCCCTTTAAGAGTTAAGAACAATGAGCTTTCATCTTTACATGTTGCTTTCTACTTGAGGAAACTGGTGATTAAAAAGTACTTGGACGGGATTTCCCTGGTGGTCCAGTGGTTAGGACTCCGCACTTCCCCTTCAGCATCACAGGTTCAGTCCCTGGTCGCGGAATTAGGATCCTGCTTGCCACTTGGCCAAAAACAGAAAAAGAAACACAGCCTTCCATGTGCTGTGCACCACAGAGACCTTCCCTAATATTTTCCCAAATTAAAAAATAATTTACTTGGACAATGTAAGGGGAAAGAGGCCTCCAGGAAGCCAAGACGGCACCAAATTGACCCCCTAAAATCAAGCATTTTTACCCATGAAAAGAACGCTTTCTGTGAAGCCCTCCTATAGGCACTTAGGTAAGAAACAATCTTGGTGACTTCCCTGATGGTCCAATGGTTAAGACTCTGTGCCCCCACTCCAGGGGGGCACAGGTTCCATCCCTGGTCAGGGAAGTAGGATCTCACATGCTGTGTGGTACAACCAAAAGAGAGAGAGAGAGAGAGAAAATAAAAAGAAACAATCTTATCAAGCATGGTTAAGGGTTTTCCCAGTTCAGGCAGATTAAAAATAGCAGATTAGAGGTACATTTACAGAGGTAAGACACACTGGTAGAAGTCAGGAGTGAAAGCAAAGAGCCTAACAGGAGAAAATAAATTAAAACCAGACACAAGAACATGAGAAGCTTGGGCTGCCAGAGAACAGGCCAGTAACTTTCAGCAGCTGTGGCCCTTCTCCACGTCACACAGTGCCTTTGATAAATGGATATTCCTATCAACAGCTCTAATTTTTTTTTAAAGTCTAAATGTGTTCAGTGTTGTCTCCCAAGACAAGAAAATATATTTTAGATGGATTTTCATCAGTGATGAGTAAGCCTCAACTATCTGAAAAATATATGTAGGCAACAGAGGTTCATTTATGAGTAATTCTAGCTAAATGAGGTGTGTCGATTACACTCGCCATGCCAATATCAGTTAAAGGCACATACTGTGAGAGGCAAGTGTGAATGAGCACACGCCTACTCTTGTTAATCTTACTATTTAATACATTGGGATGGATCATCATCAAAAACACACAGATAAGTCTATCAGTGGCATTTCCCTGCTTCACATGAAAGGTAAGCATGATTTTTTAACTGGAAATTCCACTTTGAGCAACTGGGGCAATGCATAGGGCCCTAGCTCTCTGGGCAGAGGTGGGATGGCTGACAAGAACAAGCACAGAAGCACATGTTATTACCTGCTTTCCTAACCAGTGGAATCTGGAGCTGAGGTCACTGGGACTTTATTAGAACTGGGGAGGATGAACCTGCAAGGGTGGCTGTTTGAGTCGCTCTCCATGGTAGCTCTTGTGTTTAAATGAATCAGCCTTTAAGTGGGGCTTTGTCCAACAGGGTCCTTCTTCTCTGTCTTGGGAAGTGTGTTAGATCCATGACTATCATATACCTCTCAGTGTAATCTAATCCTCTGGATATAATTGTTCTTACCAGTTCCTTTTAAAAGATCTCTGTAGAATTAATTAAACAGGTCCGGGAAGGACAGTGCTTCTGTGTGTCTATCTCGCGGTTGTGGAAGATAAAAGGATTTCTGTTGAGTTATCATTGGTGAGATATGATAGTCTGATTAACTTTGAGATAAATGCAATCCTGTAAATGTGTAACATTTATTTATGAACTTAAACAGGCTTGCTCTTAAACCTCAACATATGGAAATCAACTCACAAGAGTCACTATTTTGACGACCAATCTTTCTGGAAGGTAAGATTTTTAACCTATTAATGTCATAGGTTTGGAGTGAATGGACTTAAAAAGATACCTGGGGTATGTAAGTTAATTTGGTGTTTATGGAGAGTAAAGTAAAAATGAAGTAAGGAGCACTGGAGGAAAAGCAAATCCATGATGTGTGTGTGTGTGTGTGTGTGTGTGTGTGTGTGTGTGTGTGTGTGTGTGTGTGTGTGTTGGTCGGGGGTGGGGAGGTAGTAGATGTTCCCATTTCCCTGATGCTTCAAAATCACTGAGGGTCAGGGATGTGAGAACTGACACTGGCCCCGTCTCCTCCCCATCTGGAGTCACCGAAGTGGGCTAATAGTTCAACATGAAGGTGATAGAATCCTGCAGTGCAAAAGCCAGAAGGCCCACAGGGGCCAGCAAGTCCAGTCCCCGCATTTGCTAGACTTCTGAGCGGAGTCCTGACTGTCTAAGTTCTGAGAGGAAGAGCGGGATAAATTACAGCTAGTGGACACAAGAAAACATGCAGTATAGGGACCTGGGGTCAGTGAGTCAAGAGATATAAAACTCAAATAATTCAGCGGCCACTGACAGTCTAGGTGACATTGTAAGGTTTGTTGTCATGGCTGGGCTAGGGAGAAGGTCGGGGCTCATTCCCTGAGACCCCACTGCCTTCCTCCCTTTGACCTGCACTTGCAGTTCACAAAGTACTCTGATGTATGTTAGGTAATCTTCCAACTGATGCTGAGGTTGGCTAGGCAAGCAGGGACCCATATGGCCAAGTTAAAAATGGGAAGCAGGGGCCAACAGAGGGCAGATTAATGCACAGCTGATGCCTTTGTGAATGAAAGTGGGCCTTCTGAGTCCCAGACCAATCCTTTCTCCACCTAGCAGGCCCAGACACTGACCACCAGGGGGACACAGAACCAGCCTTATTACGGACCTTGGTATTCAGGTCTCTAGGGGCAAAATGGAGAGAACCTACCACCTCCTCTCCTTTTCCTTTATCTCTGTGCTCCTCTTCCTCTTGAAACAGCTTTCTGGAGGTATACTTGACAATGAACTGCACACATTATTAAGTATATAATTTGGTATCTTTAAACATATTTATACACCCTTGAAACCATGACCACATCAAGATAAGAACATAGGTATCAGTACTTCCCTGGTGATTCAGTTGTTAAGAATCTACCTTCCAATGCAGCGGATGCTGGTTCAATCATTGGTCAGGGAACTAAGATCCCACATGTCCCGGGGCAATTAAGCCCAAGTGCTGCAACTACTGAGCCCTCCTGCCACAACCACAGTGGAATGTGTTAAGTCTCGCAGCTATCGCTTATTGCAAGCCTACCGTTTCTGAGTCCGTGCTGGATGCTTTTCAACATTATCTGACTTTCAGTTCAGTTCAGCTCAGTTCAGTCGCTCAGTCGTGTCCGACTCTTTGTGAACCCATGAATTGCAGCACACCAGGCCTCCCTGTCCATAACCAACTCCCGGAGTTTACTCAAACTGACTTTATCCTCACAAAAACCCTGCATAAGAATAAGCTTCCCCATCTAAAGATGAGTCACTTGTCCAAAATGACAGAGCTAGTAAATGGTACAGGAGGAAGCTGAATCGATGTCTGTCTGGCTTCAGAGACACATATGTGTTATGGTCAGCTACCAGAGAATGGCTATTTTTCCCCAAATCTTCTGATTTTTTTTTCTTTTTTTTACAGCTGAGAACCATTTTTTCAGCAGGATAATGCTTTACAGCTTGCATTTGAAATGCAAGAATATAAACTTCCCAAGCTGATAAATCCAGGAATGATTTTTTTTTGGTAAACCATCCAAAAGGACATCTTAAACATTATGAAATGCCCTTATTGTATGTCATAGAAGCAGACTACTAGAGGTTACTAGACATTCCATCACTGATTGCGCAGACCATGCTCAACACTTCCTAGGGTGGGACACTCACCAACCCCAAGGATACCCATCTCATCCCTGGATGACAGATGACACTATTGGGTTGGCCAATTAAGTTCATTCAGGTTTTTCCATAAGATCTTATGGAAAGAACTACTTCACATGGTAATGAGTCATTCACTGGAGTTATACAAACAAAAGCCAGGTGACCATGAATGATCCATGTAAAGAGCTGTATGAAATGAGATTTACCTAAAAAAAAAAAAAAAAAAGAAATGAGATTTGGTCTTCCAATTCAGATTTTTTGAAAGAACTTTGGGATAAATGTTCTTTATTTGTGATAAGGCCTTTGAGATAAAGTAACATTTTGGGCAACATGAGTTTCAAAAGGTCAAATCAGAATCAATATGTGTGCAATATTGAGTGTGTAAGGGTTCATCTATAATAAAAAAAGTTTGCTTTCCTTTTACAGTTTCCACGTTTGGCTGTTGGATATTAAGGGAAAGCATCCAAGAGAAACAAGGCCTGTTTGAAAACAAGACAACTTTCCACCATTGCCCATTTGTGTGTGTGTGTGTGTGTGTGTGTGTGTGTGCAACAACCACTTGTTATAGCAAAGTCTCCTTATGTACAATGAGACAGGTCAGATAGATTTGATACTAAAAATAAAAGACTAAAAACTTAATAATCTTATAATGATTTTAAATAATTATGTTTAGTTTCATGAAAGATGATGCTCTCAATACTGTCTTGGGTACAGACACATGGTGGTGGTGGTTTAGTTGCTAAGTCATGTCCGACTCCTGCGATCCCACGGACTGTAGCCTGCCAGGCTCGTCTATCCATGGGATTCTCCAGGCGACAACATGGGAGTGAGTTGCCACTTCTTTCTCCAGAGGATCTTCCCGACCCAGGAATCGAACCCAGTTCTCCTACATTGCAGGCAGATTCTTTACTGATTAAACTATGAGGGAAGACATTAAGGTTTTGGTTCAATTTTATTGACAACTCCTAGATTCTTTCTTGTGCTTAATAAAGTATTAAGCTACACCGCTAACTCACCTATATCAGCAGAGCAGCTGATATAAAACGGGAAAACTGAAGACTCAGATTTAATCCTTGCTGACATTATGCTTTTTATTCCAGTGGTTTTACAAGGAGTTCTTATTCCCTGAGCACATCCTGAATTTAACTGTAGGGAAAACATCTGTGATCCAACATGGAGACAGACTGCCTCAAGATTTAAAAACTAGTCCTATGACCCTGAGGATATTTAAATCACCATGGTCTGGGTTCCCTTATCTGTAAAAAGAGAAGGTAAACTTCAATCCCCAAGATCTCCTCCAATTCTCATACCTGTGGATCTAAAAAACAGTGATTTGATGGTGAAATGACAGCGATACAGTCATTTCCCTGAGTAGCCGATGACCAGGCAACATTCAAAACATACATAGTAGGGACTTCCCTGGCGGTCCAGTGGTTAAGACTCGGTGCTTCCAATGCAGGGGGGGTGCAGGTTTGATCCCCGTTCAGGGAACTAAGATCCCACATGCCACACAGTGTAACCAAAAACTCAAATTTAAAAACAAACAAAATAAAACATACACACTGGGAGAAAAGTGGCTGACATAGAAAGGGTACCACAATCTAAATCATCTGAGAGGTATTTGGTGGTTAACGAATAGCTAATTGTTGCAAGCTTTATTAATATGACAATATTTCAAGCTTTAGTTCTGAAGAACATGTACCCACATTGTTAGCTAGCTCATTAAAGAAAAAAAATTCCCATTATGTCAAAGTGGGGACCCTGGGGGATAAAAGAATTCCAAAAAGGAACAGACTAAGAGTTCCCAGTATCTGAACACTTGTCATTATAACTGACCTCACTTGGTCTATTTTGAGCTTAGTGGTTCAGTAGAGATACAATAAAATGGAATTCAATTTATTATCAAACCAACAAGAGAGTCAGTCACCGGAGTAAAGACCAAGTCCCTCTCCGCTTCCTCTTTCCCTCCACGGTGGCTGTGGGGTGACTGTCAGCATCCCACCAGGCCCAGGGTCACAGCCGAGTCATTACCACTGCCCTTCCCGCCATCAGTGGCTCTGAAGGGACACTTCTGAGGAAACTGGTGGCTAGATTATGGGGCTTCTCTCTTTCAACATATTCACTCACCCCTTGGGAGACCCTTTATAACTACTTACACTGAAATATTTACAGAATTTTTGGCAAAACCATACATTAATAAAGCAAACACAAAGGATAGTGAGAAAGAATTCTGACCACTGAATAGTTTTTAAAAACAAGAACGTGTTTATATTTCATCTAGTATTTGACACAGAACAGGCCACATTTAAATAAACACATTAAATCTTCAGAGCATTTTCATTGCAGCTTTGGACCTTGGATATGACAAATACTCATATAAGATGCTTCCATGACTTCTTTTGTGATTTATTTTTATAAACATGATAAAATGTAATAAAAATTTCTCACGTGAAATACTTTTCTTCAACATTTTACAAGTTAATCAAATGTAATCAAATGTATATCACAATAGATTTTGCTGTGGTTGTTGATTAAAGAGAGAGTTCTCATGATTTTAGTATTATACAAATTTGAGACTATACTCAGAAAGGAGTTTAGAAAATGGCATTACAAAAGACTGGGAGTGAGTAGTAAAAAAAAAAAAAAACCAAACAAACAAAAAGAAACCCCACGCAGGGCTGCTGGGCAGCAACAAATCAGCTTTCACTGCCATAAGTCTTCAGTGCGGCCAAACTTAAAAACGAGTCCTCTGTGAAAAGAACAAGAAATATCACATGACTGGCTGAGTTTGGGGAAAAAAAGACGAGAGATTTAGAATTGTGGGAAACTAGTGACAAAGAATAACTGATGAGCTGTATGGAAAAAACCCAGGGGATGTATCAGAACAGAAACTGATCATTCCAGGGTAGTAAGCTCGGCCAATGTCCGCGACTGTGCTGTTTACCACAAGCTAGGCTGCAACCCGAACTTCTGAGTTTGGAGACCTATGTCCCTCTTAAGAAGTTAACCAGTGTTTAGTGTGTAACCATTATATGTCTGATATTATCTAATTCCCTTAACAAGCCTTTTCTGAGTCAAGATGGCAGTGCGAGAAGCTAGGGTTATAAAGGTAAAGATAGAGTCCCGACCTTCAAGTTGCTTATGCTCTTGATGACACACGTGGTAAGTACAGAGGGTCGGGGGTGGGGAGAGGCATATACACCACATATTAAGGGAGCACAGAACATATGGGGATTTTTTTTTTTTTCTTTTTAATATTTATTTATTTGGTTGTGCCAGGACTTAGCTGTGATGTGGGATCTGGGATCTAGTTCTCAGACCAGGGAGCAAATCGAGGTCGAACTCTGCGTTGCAAGCACAGAGTCTTAGCCACTGGACCACTAGGAGGTCCCATATGGGGATTTATTTTGCCTGAATGTGTCAGGAAAGGACTTACAGAGGTGGTGATATTAGAAGAACGTGGAAGGATAAGCAGGAGTTTGAATGGCAGGGTGGGAGAAGCGGGAGCCGGTGGGATGGTGAAGATGTTTCAGGGGAGGAAACGGCAGATCAAAAGGCAAAGAGGAGAAAAATAAAAAAGGCAAAGAGGAATAAAAGATCACAGGTCAAAAAAAAAAAGACCACAGGTCCTTAGGCAAAGCCCCAGAGACGGACATGTCAGGAAATGCCCTCACAGAGCCTATCCTCTAGGTTTTATTTTGGGAAGTGTCTACAGCTTTTAAGGCTTCAATTTAAGAGGGCAGATGCATAAGAACACACACACACGTTCATTCAGGTTTTCCTGTATGATCTTATGGAAAAACCTGAACAAAGTTTTTGGCTAATTGATATATACCTCGATATAAATACCTGTGGTGTAGTAGAGCAGGGGAGAGTCCAATATGGCTAGAGTACAGTTTAAGAGACAAGGAGGATGAGAAATGGCAGTGGTCAGGATTTGGCAAGCCAATTGACCAGAGTGGCAAATTGCCCACAGGGGCCTTCGGGAGCCTCAGATGAGTCGAGCGGGAGGGCACCAGCCTGTGATCTACTAAACGCAGCTTGGGCCCAGACAACGCAGGAGCTGGGACTATGCAGAGATGCATCTCCGGGTAAAAGAAACAACTTCAGCTCCAGACGATTGTTGCTGAGCCAGGGCCCAGGGTTGGCGGATTTTCAAGAATTCAGATTTTTAGGTAAAATACCCTCATTTTTAAATGTCAGCTCAATAAAACAAAACAATACTGTCCTGAATTTTGCTGGATGGCCCCTAGTGGCAATCTCTTCTGTGAAAGTGTTAGTCACTCAGCGGCATCAAGACTTTTTGTGACCCAGTAGGCTGCAGCCCACCGGGCTCCTCTGACCATGGAATTTCCCAGGCAAGAATACTGGAGTGGGCTGCCATTTTCTAGTGTTTTAGAAGGAACACTGATACAGGAAAACTGGACCCAAGAGAGACATCAGTCAAGAGTGTGAAGTGCTCAGGAAGGGATGAGAATGACCGAACCTAACGAAGGAAATGAACACAAAGAGAAGAGGGTTAAGACAACTGAGAAGCAAACTCATCAGGGCTTGGATGTCGGGGGGGCTAAGGCAAGGGAGAAGTGAAAAGTAAACACTACAATGGCATCTGCTGGTTTTCATTTGTTTTCTCATCTATTTTCTAATTTCCAGTGTACACTCAAAGATATACCCTCAATCAAAATGGTCAATTTTAAAAGGTTTCATAGGAAATTTCCTAGTGGTCCAGTGGGTAGGACTCTGTACTTCCAGTGCAGGGGGCCTGGGTTTGCTCCCTGGTTGGGGAACTAATATCCTGTGAGCTGCTCAGCACAGCCAAAACAAAATAGGTTTCACGGGCCTTTATAAAGGTAAGCACTTGAGTGTTTTTTAATGAAAAAAAAAAAAAATGCAACCAGGAAGTCGTCTATACCCTCTCATGGAATTTTCCCTTATAAAGGATTTCATAAACCTCCAAAAAGCGATTGATCTGTGCTCTTCCAGGTAATTTCAAAACTACTGCTACAAAAAAAGAAAAACCAGAGACTCTACTCCACAAATAGCTTAAAAGAGGCATGGCTTAACTTTACACCCTAATCACCAGATGCAAACTGCACCCTCAAGAGTTTCTTAGACAAAAGCCAGTCCCTCTTGCATTGTCAGATGGTTACCTTTGGTACTGATTTCTGTTTTTGATGTCTGAAACAACAGTTTCTAAGTTTGTTGCTGAGAACTGTTCTGTTATAAATTCAAAGATGGTAGGCAATCTGCTACAACTATCCTGACAACGGTGTCTATTAGTTGGATTTAACTGCTATTTGCCTACAGTATTTTCACAAAACCAAGTCAGTTTTTGGATTTAATGAGTACAATAGCAATACATGAGAAATTAACCAAACTTGTTGCATGGAAAAATAACATATTATAACTAACTTGAGACAAGTCAGCAATGGGTTTTTAAGGTTCTGTGAAAATGTGGTAACTACTGTATGAACACACGTGTTTCTTCCCTCATTGAAAAAAGATAAAATTTTCCCACAAATCTCTCAATCCTCTGGCTCCTCCTCCCTGCTCTGACAGAGGAACTTCTCTGCCGGAAACAGCATCTGAAGGTGGAACTTACTTTATCCTCCACCTCTGCTAGAGTAAACAATGATTAGAACCCAGAAGGCTGCTGTTTAGCCTTCCCTGGCTGGTTCCTGGTAAATCCCCTCCCCACCACTCCATCCTGAAGCTTTTCTGACCCTTGCCTCTGATCCTGTTACGCTACCTTCCATTGGCTGAAGTTGTGGGACACTGAATTCCCACAAGCACCTCTAACCCTGTGGAGATTCTGGAGTACTGAGCTCAGATGCCTGGTCCTTCTTTAAAGATGTTCAAGCCTCAGCATTATAGCTTGAAAGGAAAAGAAATTCTAAACATCAACACTGTCCCTCTAATAAACACATGCTATAATACACCACCCTACAAAATAACAAATCTACCCATATTTACCAAATTTACAAAACTTGGGGAGTGAGGTTGGTTCACTTCCTATTTTTTCAAGTACAGTGTTACATTCTTTAAAAAAAAAATAAAGGAGGGGGGTGGGCAGGAAGGAAACAGAACTAATATTAAGCAACTGGTTGAAGACTCAACAAAGGAGAAAATGCTAATTAAACTCATTCCAAATTCCATCCTCCTGGAGCCTGAACTTCAGAGTCAGATAGCCTGAATTTTAGCCACACGATCTGGAACATGATCTCTGTGCCTATTTCTCACATATAAAATGATGGTAACACTGGAGTCACCTTTAGAGTTTTAGGAATCAACTGGGAGCACACATGTAACACACTAAGAATGGTGCCTTGCACATAAAAAGTGCTCAAGAAACTTCGGGCATTATTTTCTGCACATAAATCAATGGCTTAACATTAGAAAAAACAAAAAAACTCTTGGATTTTCCCCACTAGTTTCAAGATGCAAGGTATGACCCAAATATCTTGCCACATGTATATTCACATTTTTCTTATTTCTAAACTGATTTTATAAAATTGCAAAAATGCTTTGTGGTGGAATGGAAAAAGTATGAATACCAACTGCTGGCTATTATTAAAGGGCAACTATTAGCATTCCATGAGTGGTTCAAGTAGACAGGAGTTATCTATTTCCTTTCAAGAGGTGGGTGGGAAGGGACAAGGAAGGGAAGGGAAAGTCCTAGAATAGACTGTCCTAGAATATACAGCAGTTTTGTTTTGTTTTTTTAAAAAAACCTTTTCTGGATTGAGGACATCTTTGAAAATTTGATGAAAGCCATAGGCTCTCTTCCCAGAAATAAACAGAAAAACCAATGTCTTGCATGCAGACATGTCTGGTGGTTCCCAATCTTTAGAAGCCTACCCATGCAATGGGAATTAAGAACTCCTGATACATAAGATAAAGAGAAGTTTCTGTTGTTTTTTTGGGAGGTGGGGTAAAGAGGGAGGCTAGGGAAAGGGGCTAGGGCATGCCCTATATGTCCAGGAAAGAGTGAACATTAGAAAAGATTAGTGATAAAAGTATTAAGGTTTTTAGGGTCTAAGTAATCTTTTGTCATTGCATCAGAAGGATAAAAAAAAAAGGTCAAGGCTTTACACCTCAAATATCACACATAAATTCTAGTGACACCAAGGACAGAAAGAACCATAAAAAGCATCCAGAAACAAAATTTTAAGAAGAAATGGTTTTAAGCAGGCTTCCACTAAAAGCAACTGTTAGAGACATAAATTTTAAATGAACAGTGCCAGTGCCAGATAACTAAATCTACATGAATCACAATTCTTCATTAAAGGAGAGGTGGTGGCATTTAAAAAAAATCAATGTATGTTTCCAAGGTTGGCAATAAACCAACCCACGTATTAAAAATATTTGTCTCAGTCTCATTCTTATTTTATGACAATAACATGGGGGAGAGGCATTGGACAGGAGGAAATTAAGCAACTAAATACAGTCAATGACATAAAATAAAGTATCACTTTAAAAAAAGAAAAAAAAGATAGGAGGAAGAATGCAAAACAAACTTACCCAAAAAAGATGAAGGCATTTTGGAAAAATACAGCAATCCCAGGGTATACTACGGCTTTTTCTATAAAAGTAATTGTAACAGTTAGAGGTGCATGATCTCAAAACATTCAGTTTCTGATAAACTGGTGAATGTCAGTTTTCCTGCCTAACATAATTGATTTTTCTGGCAACTATGATTGGTGTGGGTATTAAATGACACAGTACTTATCAGAGTGTAATTCTGGTTTAGTAAACGGTAGCTTCCTTCATTTATTTAATAAATACCGAGCACATACTGCGTACCAGCACTGTTGAATGTGCTGAGGATAACGCAGTAAACAAAACAGGCGAAATGTTCGCCTTCGTGGAGCTAAACACTGTTGAGAATAAGAAGAAAAAGTAAAGCAGGAAAGGTATGGGAAGTGTACTGAATGATGATATATTATACAGATGGCCAGAAGGACCTCATGGGAAGGTGATGCAAGGAAAAGTATAAGGACACAAAGAAAGTGAGGGCAGAAACCATGCAGAAGCAGCAGAACGACAAGTGCAAAAGCCCTGGGGTGGTAGCATGCTAGTACAGTGGAGGAACAGTCACAAGGGCCAAAGAGAGGAAAGCAGGAGACAGATCAAAGAAGGACGAGCGGCAGGTGGGGGTGCGGTGCAGATCTTTCACAGCCTCACAGTCGTGGTGAGGACTCTGATTTCCAATCCGGGTGAGAGGGAAAAAAATCACTGGAAGGTTTTGGGCAGAAAAGTGACTTGAGCTGACACACTTCAACAGGATCTTCTGGCTCCGGTGCTGACAGTAGACTAAAGGGGGGTGAGGCTGGGGAGGGGACACAAACAAAGCTATTTTAGGAAATCAGGCCAGAGACGATCATGGATGGAACCAGGGTGGGAGCAACAGAGGAGATAAAAAGTGGTCATATTCAGGATATATTTTAATAGCAGAATCAACAGAATCTGGGGATGGATTAGGCTGTGGGATGTAAGAGAAAGAGGTGTCATCTTTGACAGGCCTTAACCACCCATGTTTTGGGCCTAAACACCTGGACGGAGAAAGCAGCCACTAAGATAGGAAAGACTGCCAAAGGACCATCTTGTCTCGATTTTGTCCTGGACTGAAGCTGAAATTCTCGAAGTGTTTACTATTGGAGCTGTCAATGATCACTCACTGACAAACCGAGGCGTGATGAATAACAACTTTTCCTCCTAACAGTTTTAAGTTAATCTGACTACCATAATAGCTGGTTTGTATAGGCCCTCTGTACTAGAAGGCCACATTAAATAACCATTACCACTAGAATGACTCATAAAGATTCTATATAAAGGCACTTCATAAAATTACAGATTTGCTGCTAATAATTCTCAAAGCATAACTTGGCTTCAGAAGCCTTTAGGAAAATAACTTCAAAGTCTATGAGATGAACACATTCCTACAAAAAGGGGCTCTGTTTTAATAGTTGTTATCTAGGAAAGAAGAATTATCAGTAATTTTACTTTCCTCTTTGAGCTCTTTTATATTCTCAGTTTTCTACAATGAATAAGCAATTCACATGACAAAAAAGTAACATTTTTGTTTTTAAACTATGATGGTGATAAATTTTGTAGCAGCAAGAGAATTTCGTATGATAGGCAAAAGGCTAGGTTCAAAATTATATTTATACTATGATTACAACTATTTAAGAAACAAAAGAAACCAAAGAAAATATACCAAAATATTTAAGAGCAGTAAGATTATTAGTTTTTCTTCTCTTTCTTTTCTATATTTTTAGCAACATGGTTTTATAAAAAATTACATAAATAAAAGAAGAACTATAAATATTTAAAACTGCCTATCATTCCTATCTGCAAGATTTAAACAATTTGAATTAAAAAATCAGGAAACCAATTATTTTAATCCAAGAATTACATCTTATCTATCAAAGTGAAGTGTTAAAATATGAGCTAGATTAGATTTCTGCTGGTCCAGTTTGGCAAATCATTAATATCTTATTTTTTACTATGATAAGCATAGTCAATTTTACCTAGAACACTGAATGAATTTCATATTTTTCTGGGGTCCCTCAAGGAAAAGATTCAACCAGGGACCTGAGAGTAGGTCTTTTCCTAGCTTGCCTCAAACTGGCCTTATATAGCAGATATGCATTAAGTGTTCATTTGCTTTTTTATCTAAAAGAAGATGATGATATATTATCAAGGAGGCTGAGCTCAATAAATTTCAATTCTAGGATGTTAAATCTTTGCCTGCATGTTATTCAGCAAGTCAAGACTTGCCAAATAGCTGGACAAGATATGTGTTCTGCTTCTGAGGTTTTTGGAAGCTAAAGAGAAACAAGGTATGGAGCTGTGTCCCATCCCTTCCAGGCTCTAGATGAGAAGAAAAAATACAGGAGAAAGGAATACTAAAAACATAGCAAACAGAACAAATACAAATACAGATTAGGGAGGGGGGTTCCTGGGCACAAATGCATTGCTAGTAGTTGGCTGAACTATACAAAGAAAACTTTATTCTAAAAAAAACAACTTTAATGCAAAATTTCAAAATTCCATTGAAGTAAAAGGTAAACTGTGTTTTCTCTTACCTTTAGCAACATATCCTCCAAAAAGAATCCACATCGACGCAATCAGAGAGCCAAAGGCCAACATGAAACCAATGAACAGCCAAATGCGAGCACCTTAAGAGAAATAATATTTTACGAGAATTGTTTCTTATATGGCAGCACTCAGTTCAATTAGCCTTTCAAAAAAAGACAAAAACCCAGAGAGAAAAACATGTGCAGTTGCCATCAGAGTCTAAAGCAAGAATAGTGGGAACTGTGCTAAGGATTGTCAGTGTGGACGCTGGCCATTTCCCTGTCGACTTTTATCTTTACATTCTAACTGCCTAGACAGCATTAAAATTACATTAACAGGGAAAGACAATCAACTTACAAATCACATTTATATAATATTTATGAAGATTTACTAACAGAGTCACGGCATCCGGTCCCATCACTTCATGGCAAATAGATGGGGAACAAATGGAAACAGTGACAGACCTTATGTCCTGAGCTCCAAAATCTCTGCAGATGGTGACTGCAGCCCATGAAATTAAAAGATGCTTGCTCCCTGGAAGAAAAGCTATGACCAACCTAGACAGCATATTAAAAAGCAGAGACGTTGCTTTACCCACAAAGGTCCGTCTAGTCAAAGCTATGGTTTTTCCAGTAGTCATGTATGGATGTGAGAGTTGGACTATAAAGAAAGCTGAGAGCCGAAGAATTGATGCTTTTGAACTGTGGTGTTGGAGAAGACTTATGAGAGTTCCTTGGACTGCAAGGAGCTCAAACCAGTCAATCCTAAAGGAAATCAGTCCTAAATATTCATTGGAAGGACTGATACTGAAGCTGAAACTCCAATACTTCGGCCACCTGATCTGAAGAACTGAGTCACTAGAAAAGATCCCGATTCTGGGAAAGATTGAAGGCGGGAGAAGGGGATGACAGAGGATGAGATGCTTGGATGGCATCACCGACTCGATGGACATGAGTTTGAGTAAGCTCTGGGAGTTGGGGATGGACAGGGAAGCCTGGGGTGCTGAAGTCCATGCGGTCGCAAAGAGTCAGACATGACTGAGCAACTGAACTGACTGAAACAGTCATTAGCTCGCCTAAAGTGAATTCTGAGATGAGTTTATTTAATTAGCACAAATGCATTTTAATAAAAACCCTGCCTTGCTCAATAAAGCACAGCAAATAATATTATATGTAAATTTCTGATTTCATATCCAAGATATAAAACAATAGTTCTGAAATAATAAGCTCTTACTTATAGATATGATATGATACACAAATACAACCAGCTCTGGACCCCCAGAGCTGTGCTAACATTTATCTCTTCATTTAGATTTTACAAGGTCACAGTATATCAGTATATCTGTATTGCTTCTATTTAAGTTCATCTATTGATAACAGAGAGTGAACCAGTGGGAGTCTGAAAACACAGACCAGAATCGACCACTGCAGTTCTTTTTATTTCATTAGGGTGGGGGGGGGGGTGGGGGAAGTCACCTAAAACTTGCCTATATTCAGGTTTATTTTTGTATGGATATAAGTTTACCATTTAAAATGCTCAATAAGTATCTGTCTCCTCAAATCTCTGACTAAATTGGACCCTACAGGAAGTTGTGCTACACACATCCTGTGCCCTGCCTACCTTGGGCACATGGCCATGGGTCCAGGGGACGTGAGTTCCTTAGTGGAGAAAGGCAGGCCTGGGTGAATCTAAGCACTACAACTCTATTACCTATTCAGTTTTGCAAGATTAAAAGAGTTCTGGAGACTGGCTGCACAATAAAAATGAATGTACCTACTACTGAACTTTACACTTAAAAAAGTTAAGATAGTAAATTTTATGTTGTGTATTTCAAAACATGCCACAAACTATGAATCTAAGCTGTAGCAAAATGCTAATTCAATCAAGTAAGGTTGGCAAAAAAGGGAAGAAAGTAATTTATATAGTAAAGCTTCAAGTACTAGAAAGTCTACTTTTCACTTTGTATAATGTATTCTTTATTATATACTGTTTTCTACTATACACTGTACATTTATATCTATATAGTACTGTTATTGGACAGGGTTATATATTCAAAACTTTGTATTCTGAACTATTTGGCAACCACTGACCAAATGCAACTTTTACCTTGGAACCAACAACCTCTCCTTAGATACATCTCCATCCTATCCCCGATCTGAAGAAGTCAGACAAGTGGCCCTTACATGTATAATTCTTATTTTAAGAATGTACAGTAAGATGTTGTTTGCATCTATTTACCTGTTTGACCCAGGCAACCTTCACTGTAACTATCACCTCGGACTTGTCCATTTGATACTGCATTAATCCTGTGTGAACAAAATAAAACCAAGAGATCAGGGTCTCTGACTCTAAGAGGAAATCATCCATGACATCAAACTGCCAGGTGCAACAAGCTGTTGTTACTGTTCAGTCTCTAAGTCAGGTCCAACTCTTTGCCACCCCAGTGCACTGCAGCATGCCAGGCTTCCCTGTCCTTCACTGTCTCCTGGAGTTTGCTCACATTCATGTCCATTGAGTTGGTAACGCTATCTAACCATACGAGTTCTGCAAATTTAAGTCTTCAGGAGTCTTGAGTAATGGGTTCATACAACAATAGGCAAGGCCCCTCAATCAGTATCCTGTGAAGCACTGGATATAGTCCCCAGACCAGCAGAATCAGCATCACCTGGACATGCTTTAAAATGAGAATTCCCTGGTTCTACCCCAAGTTTATTGAAGCAGAAATTCTGGGTGTAGGGCCCAGCAATCTGAATGTGAACAAATCCTTTAGATGATTCTGATTCTTGTTAAGATTTGAGAGTGAAATTCTTAGAGTTATACCTTGCTAAGATTGGAGTGATCTTTAGCTTGGTCCTATCTAGTTTTCTTCTTGTACACATCAGACATACTCTGCACGAAGAGATGCAAGCGGTAAAATCTTACTCTGTCCATCCTTGACACACGTTCCAAACAGAAAACGTCTTTCACTGAGCTTCACAGAATACCACTCTAAATTGAGACAGCCTTGCTTTCTTTAGAAGTTTGCCCTGGGGACTTCCCTGCTGGTTCAGTGGCTAAGCCCCACAATCTCAGTGTGTGTGTGTGTGTGTGTGTGTTTGTGTGTGGGGGCTGGGTTCAATCCCTGGTCAGGGAACTAGATCCCACATGCTGCAACTAGAGTTCCCTTGCTGCAACTAAAGACCCAAATAAATAAATATTAAAAGAAGAAGAACAGAAAAGAGGATCACTGTTTTTCTTCCTAAGTCCTTCTCTATGATTTGACTTTTAAATCACAACCCATATGTTAATTTGGTAACATTTAAAAACCTTAACTCTACTCAACTGTACGTAAAACATATTTCTCTTGGGACAATCTGTGCAAGTCGCCTCACTCGCGATGACACTTACATTAAGAAGGCTATGGTCGCTATCACACCGCACGCGTGGTAGGAGTGGTTGAATTCGTCCATGCGGGGGTAAATGACAGCTGCATCTATGATGATCCACCAGCCTGTAAAAAACTACAACAAACCACAGGAGGAGAAATGACAGTCATTTCTTGTCTTACTGGCTAAAAAGCAAAGAATCTAAGTGAAGAGATCCCTTCTAATAAAGTCCACAATTTTCTTAAATCTTCCAGCAGTTTCTTGCATACAATTAGCACTTTGCTTAGTATCTGATGAAAGATTCGATCCCCTAAAATCCCACAGCTATTATTTATTAACACAAACTTCTTTTCTAAGATGATTACAATCATTCTTTTATACTGTCATTTAAAAAGTCTGTGATCTAATTTTTGTGCACTAGAAGTAAATTATATTTCATGGCAGGAGAAAGGAAAAAAGTCATTTAGACTTGAACTGACAAGAGGAGTGGCCTGTTGCTGATGATAAAAGCCTCCAGAAAGATATTATTGAAAATGAAAAAAACAGTACTCAAAATAATATGGGGAATAATTATTGTTGATAGAACTTTAGCTAGTCTCTTGGTGCTGTGAAATAAACAATGTGCCGTGCAGTACTGCTTTCTCTTTTGATGAACTACAGCGCAGTCTACAGATGGTTTCAGGGGTGATGCTACATTCAATTAAAACACAAAATTATAATTTAATTGAATTTGGCTCTGGACATTATCAAGGACAAACATAAAATGAAAAAAGACATTAAAACTGCATAAATATTTTTTATCACTTGAGCAGACACTTACAAAAGATGATATTAACCAAATTCTGACATGTAGTTTAGCAGATTTGGAAAGTAACCCCCTTCTCTATCCCCACTTCCAACCTTGACCTAGTTAGCTCTATTTATTTGTAAATAACTGTTTTAGGTTAATCAAATTATTTTTATCAGGTTACAGACAGATTTATACTCTATTAATGACATTTTTACTGGGTAGCACAAGTATTCTTTTGCCTTTTTTTTTTTTTTTTAAACACTTTGAACCCAACATACTCAAGATATTTTCCTCAGAGACTAAAATTCAAAGCTTTGTTTTTTAATATAAGAGCAGAATTTCTATAGTAGTTTTATATTTCGACATTACTCTGGAAAAATTTAGGACAAGTATTTTTCATAGATTATAACTGTCAAGAGGCTAGGCAAAGAGACATATTTAAACTTAGATTTTTGCTTGTTTACTTAAAATTCATTCTTTAGAGTATATGTCAACATTAGAGCACAAAAAAATATCACATGCCTTGAGGATTTGTAATATAAATAAGAATTTTATTCTATAAATTACTTCTAAACAATATATTTTAATGAGCTCTTTATTTATCTAATGACACTGAAAAGTTAAGTTATGGAGAAATGCAGTCATATCTTTTGAATGGTTTTGACCTCATTGTTTCTTGAACACTTCTTGGTAACTTCATGTACTCACTAAGAGGAGGCATAATCCATGTTGTAAATAAATATATAAAATATACTGTCTCACTATACTATGTTTTATGCAGTAAAAGAAAAATAATATCAAATTTTAAGCCATAATGTCAACTCTTTAAATGGAATACATAAATCCTCTCATAAACAAAAATATCAACATTTATTTTTAAAAATTCAGTGGTCAAAGATAAAATAAATAGTACATACTTAAAGAAATCACACAGAATTCAAAATACATAAAAACAAACACATCAAATTAAGGAAGGCCCAAATGATCAAGGACACTTACTAGAACACCGGCAGCAATGGAAGCAATAGTATTGCGCTTTTCCCCCCAATCAATGCACTCTGAGCACCTCAAGCCTTCCAGAAATCCAGACATTTTTTCAGGTCACTTAAACAAACAAACAAAACCAACTTAATACAGTACTTCTAGTGAATTTCTTCAAATCTGACTTATGTTTCTAGAAAATATCAGTTTAGGAATAATTTAATAAAAATGAAGTTATAAATACTTTATTTGCTACATATACTTCAGAACATTTGAGATTCAGCTTTTGATGAATTTCCACAAAACTCTGGAAAACAAAGTGTGGACTCATTTAGTTGTTTTTTGTTTTTTTTTTTAATTTAAAAGGTGATTTTAAGCAAAAGTGGGTGTCCAAATACTGAAAAAAATTTATAATGATTATTAACTTTAATTCCAAACGAAGTTATTATGTTCTTTAGATATTTAGAGTCCAGGAGCACTAGCACAGTGAAGGGACAAATGATAAAATTTTGGCTGAGTTAAAGTATGGACTCAGATGAAAAATATTTCTCTTAACAATTTACACATTTTATCTATAACATGTTTCTTCACATCAAGTCCTTTCACTTCATTATTTTTTTCCCAAGCCTGTCTTGTGGCTTCATTTCTGTGTAAAAGTGAAAGTGAAAATCGCTCAGTCGTCTCCGACTCTTCGAAACCCCATGGACTATACAGTCCATGGAATTCTCCAGGCCAGAATACTCAAGTAGGTAGTCTTTCCCTTCGCCAGGGCATCTTCCCAACCCAGGGATCAAACCCAAGTCTCCCGCATTGCAGGCAGAATCTTTACCAGCTGAACCATAAGGGAAGCCCTCTATGTAAAGAACAGCCATTTCATTTTAATAATCTCTATCTCTGATTCTAACATGTTTTCCAGCCAAAAGAAAGCACAAAATTGAAGTCAGTATTAATTCAGACCATTAAAACAGGAAAAGGGGAACAAAGAAAGAACAGGAAGGAGGGCTTTCACGATGCAGGGTAAAGAATCAGCCTGCAATGCGGGAGACCACAGGCGACGCGGCTTGGAGCCCTGGGTCAGGAAGATCCCCTGGAGGAGGAGGGCACGGCAACCCACTCCGGGATTCTTGCCTGGAGAATCCCATGGACAGAGGAGCCTGGTGGGACACTGCCCAAAAGGTCGCAGAGTCAGACACGACTGAGCGACTAAGCACGCGCGCGCGCGCGCGCACACACACACAGAAGGAAGGATGAAACGAAAGAAAGAAAAAGGAATCCACTGCTAAATTACCACGGATAAATTACCATAGACAATTACACAAAACATTCCTTTGAGCTGGGCTATACAGACCCAGTGTGAGACACATCCATATTATCTCTGTCTCAGAAGATGAAAAAGCCTGCCTTAAGTGTAAATTGTTAATAAGCAAACATCCAAATTCCTACAGTGAATCTTAACCCTATGAAGCTACTCTGTAGTTGACAACCAGGGTTGTTACAAAAGTAACGAATCCAGTTGGAAACTCCCTTTTAAAAATTAAATTAAAAGCTGTGCTAATAGGCCTTGAGGACAAGTCTAATTTTGAAAAATAACTTAAAAAAAAATTCTTCCCTGGGCGGAATAGCAATCCAGTATCTTTTGCTTTCGATCTACCCCGATGACGCCAACCTGAATCCTCCGTTTTTCTTTGGTTTACGACCCGCACACTCAACCCCAAACCCCGCCCCTCCAGACTCCGGGGATGTGAGGTGTAGAGGGTGGCCAGCGACTGGGAAGACGTGGGAACTAGATCTAGCTCTTCTAGCTCGGCCATGTCCCTCGCCGAGGGGACCAGCCGGCTTAAACTCCTTCCCGGGTGTCTGCTTCCCCAGATCTAAAGTAGCGGGGGCGGGGTGGGAGGAGCATGGTGATTTTCGATTTTCAGGGATCCTGCGACGTCCAGGGGAGGGCACTGTCCGGAGCGCGGAGGTGGTCGCCCTCTCCCGCCCCCGGCCGAACAAAGGTCAGCAGTAAGTGGGCAGGAAAGAAGGGTCCAGCAAGGCGCTGGCTTGAGCCTGCAGCTTCCCCAAGAGGATGGACGCAAAGACCCAGGCAGCATCAGCCGGGCAGACGGTTCCAGCCTCAATCGGCCGGCAGCGGACGGCCCCTCCCCTTCCCCCTACTCCCGCCTGGTACTTACAGTTTTAAGTCCAGCCTGGCCGGTGCAGTACGTCCGGATCCCGGTGTCGCGCCGGGGCCGAGCCTCCTACCTACCGCCCCAAGTTCCAGCCAAGAAAACAAAACACCCACAGGCCGCTGGATACCCGGATGGAGCAGCCCCGCCCCCAGGGCTCGGTCGCGCATGCGGAGACCGGACAGAGAGATCGGGGCGTGGGGAGAAGAGGAGGACCGGCTGGAGGAGGGCCGGAGAGAGCCACGCCCACCGCGCGGCGAGTCTGCTCACGCCCGCCCGGGGCCGGCTAGCTGTTCACGTAAGTTCAGTTCAGTTCAGTCGCTCAGTCGTCTCCGACTCTTTGCGGCCGCATGGACTGCAGCACGCCAGGCCTCCCTGTCCATCACCAACTCCCGGAGCTTACTCAAACTCATGTCCATCGAGTCGGTGATGCCATCCAACCATCTCATCCTCTGTCGTCCTCTTCTCCTCCTGCCCTCAATCTTTCCCAGCATCAGGGTCTTTTCCAGTGAGTCATTTCTTCGCATCAGGTGGCCAAAGCATTGGAGCTTCAGCATCAGTCCTTCCAATGAATATTCAGGACTGACTTCCTTTACGATTGACTGGATTGATCTCCTTGCAGTCCAAGGGACTCTCAAGAGTCTTCTCCAACACCACAGTTGGAAATCATCAATTCTTGGAATGATTCCAGCCTTCTTTATGGTTCAACTCTCACATCCAAAATGGCTACTGGAAAAACCACAGCTTCGGCTATACAGACATTTGCCGGCAAAGTAATGTCTCTGCTTTTTAACATGCTGTCTAGGTTTGTCTTCCAAGGAGCAAGCATTTTTTAATTTCATGGCTGCGGTCACCTTCTGCAGTGATTTTTGAGCCCAAGGAAATAAAGTCTTTCACTGTTTCCATTGTTTCCACATCTACTTGCCATGAAGTGATGGGACCGGATCCCATGATCTTCGTTTTTGGTAGCCGTTCCCTTCTCCAGGAGATCTCCCCAATCCAGGGATTGAGTCCAGGTCTCCCACAGTGCAAGTGGATTCTTTACCAGCTGAGCCACCAAGGAAGCCCAAGAATACTGAAGTGGGTAGCCTATCCCTTCTCCAGTGGATCTTCCCTACCAAGGAATTGAACCAGGGTCTCCTGCATTGCAGGTGGATTCTTTACCTGCTGAGCTAGTTTGTTAACATGATACTGAATCCAGGAAATGCTCAAAATTGGCTTTAAGAAATATATTGAAAAGACCCTGCTTTGCAGAAAGTTTTCACTTTCCTCTCAAGTTCAAAGGATTTGTTAACAAAATAAGCCCCTCTTTCTATACAAATAGATAATACTAATTAGAGAATTACCTAGCTTACTTTCAGTATACTAACATTAAAAGAGAAGAGAACTAATAGAGGATACATCACCAAATAAGGTTTTGACCAACATACAGACTTAAACAGTGCTGGGAAGTCCCATGACACAGCACATCTGGAGTCCCAGTTGGGAAAAGGTACTAGGCAGCACTCCTTGGGGTGAGACTTGAAAAACTGCATTTTGGAGTTCTCACTTATAATCCCAGGACAGAAACTGATATTATCATCAATTTGTAAGCAAATTGCAGCAGTGGTTTCTTGTTAATGCTGTTTGTTTTGTCATGTAAAACTTGGAATGTTGTTAAGCCTGGGGCTTGGTTTACCAGACTCGCTCTAAGGGCTCAACAATCTCAAGATTCATTCCGTTTTTTCTATGGTGCTACGAGGCTTGCCCCCACCTCAGGCAGTCCAGGAAGGTTAACAAACAAGGTCAGAGGCTTGCTCTGCTTTGTCTTTGAAGTCTAAGCAAGATTGTCTATTTCAGTTCAATCCCTGGGTTGGGAAGATCCCCTGGAGGAGGGCAGGGCAACCCACCCCAGTATTCTTGCCTGGAGAATCCCTTGGACAGAGGAGCCTGGGGAGCTATATCCAGAGGGTTACAAAGAGTCAGACACGACTATAGTGACCTAGCACACAGAGACAATACTCTGGTCTCAAAGATCTGGGGACTAGTTTTCCCTTGTGTGCCCATTTTGTTAATAGGCTTCACCCAGAGCTCCATGGTTTGTTATGGAGCTCTTATTTATTCCGATAAATAAGAATTGGAAGTCACTTCCCTCCCAGAGCTTCAACATTTTGCTGAACATTTTGAAAGAACAGTAGAACAGAAAAAGGCTATCAGGCAAATAAATTCAAGGTAACAATCCTGACCCAACTTCAAGAGGTACATTCCTACTTCATATTTTGACCCTATTGGTAGAGATACTTGTAATCAAAAGGGATAGTGGTAGATTAGCCCACTTTTAACAATCCAGTTGCCCTGTAAGAGAGCCCACAACTCCCAGATTCTTGTGATGACTGTCAACAATGATAAGCCTCCAAGAGGTTGCCCAGTAAGCTACTTTCAATGATTCCTTTAACTCAAGAATGAAAATTAAAGTAAACTCAAATAGAGAATTTCTACCATATTGATAGATACCAGAGCAGCTCTATTTACTTATTTCTTTTCTTTCTTTTTATTTTTTTGGCTGTTCCACATGACTGGTGGGATCTCAGTTCCCCATGAGGGATTGAACCGAGGCCATGGCAGTGAAAGCCCCGAATCCTAACCACCAGGCCCCCAGGGAGTGCCTTCCCGCCACCCCCCCCCCAAATTCTATTTACTTGAAAACTGTCATGGGGGCTTCCCTGGTGGCTCAGCAGTAAAGAATCTACCTGCCAGTGCAGAAGACATGGGTTAGATCTCTGGTCTGGGAGGAAGATCCCACATGCTGCAGAGCAGCTAAGCCCATGTGCCACAACTATTAAGCCTGTGCTCTGGAGCCTGGGAACCATAACTACTGAAGCCTGCACCGCCATGAGAAGCCCACAAACTGCAACCTCAGAGTAGCCCCCACTTGCCACAACTAGAGATAAGCCCATGCAGCAGTGAAGACCCAGCACAGCTAATACATAAATAAAAAAAATTTAAATATTAAAATAAAAATAAAGCCACATGATACATGAAGAACTACCTCAGAGTAATGTCAAGTTCAAATAATTCCTTTATTGGAACCCATAACTGTTGGCTCTTTCTCTGAAAGAGATATTTTGCTATTATATGATACTACCCCTCTGAATTTCCTAGATATAGCTATTCACTATTTATTTATTTATACAGCTACTTACTATTTACAGTAGTCAAGATGTGGGAGCAACCTAAATGTCCATCAACAGTTGAGTGGATAAAGAAGATGTGGTATGTGTACACACAGCGCATAAACACACCCACCCCAATGGAATATTACTCATCTGTAAAGAAGAATGGAATTATGCCATTTGCAGCAACATGGATGGACCTAGAGATTATCATACTCAGTGAAGTAAGTCAGACAAAGACAAATATCATATGATATCACTTATATATGGAACCTTAAAAAATGATACAAATGAACTTATTTACAAAACAGAAATGGGCTTCCCTGATAGGTCAGTTGGTAAAGAATCCACCTGAAATGTAGGAGGCCCCGGTTTGATTCCTGGGTCAGGAAGATCCCCTGGAGAAAGGATAGGCTACCTACTCCACTGTTCTTGGGCTTCTCTTGTGGCTCAGCTGATAAACAATCTGCCTGCAATATGGAAGACCTGGGTTGGGAAGATCCCCTGGAGAAACGAGAGGCTACCCACTCCAGTATTCTGGCCTGGAGAATTCCATGGACAGTCCTTGGGGTTGCAAAGAGTCAGACATGACTGAGTTACTTTTACTTTCATTTTCACTTTCACAAAACACAAATAGACTCACAGACAGAAAACAAATTTAAGGTTAGCAAGGGGGAAAGGAAGAGAGAAGGAATCATTTAGGAGTTTGGTATTAAGAGACACACGCTACTATACGCAAATAGATAATAGGACCTACTATGACACAGGGAACTACATTCAACATCTTGTAATAACCTATAAAGGGCTTCCCTGGTGGCTCAGATGGTAAAGCGTCTGCCTACAATGAGGGAGACCCGGGGTCCATCCCTGAGTCGGGAAGATCCTCTGGAGAAGGAAATGGCAACCCACTCCAGTACTCTTGCCTGGAAAATCCCATGGATGGAGGAGCATGGTAGGCTACAGTCCATGGGGTTGCAAAGAGTCGGACATGACTGAGCGACTTCACTCTTCAGTCAATAACCTATAATGGAAAATAATCTGAAAAAGTATGTATCTATAAGGGAATCACTTTGCTGTATACCTGAGACTAACACAACATTGTAAATGAACTTTACTTCAATAAAAAGTTGTTCGTTTTGGGTGGAGGGAAGACCAGCTTTCTGCATTATAAAGCCTAGTAAAATTTTCATAGGGAGAAATAATCTTAGAATTTCCAGACTCATCTGACACTGAGGCATTATGTATTCTCCAAGCCCAAACTGATTGTCCTGTGGAGACTATTAAATTCCATAAAGTAAGGATGCTATTTGGCCACCTGATGAGAAGAACTGACTCGTTGGAAAAAACCCTGATGCTGGGAAAGATTGAAGGCAGGAGGAGAAGGGGACAACAGAGGATGAGGTGGTTGAAAGGCATCACCGACTCGATTGTCACGAGTTTGAGCAAGCACTGGTAGTTGGTGATGGACAGGGAAACCTGGCATGCTGCAGTCCATGGAGTTGCAAAGAATTGGACAGGACTGAAAGGCTGAACTGAACTGAACTGATAGATCTCTCTGAAATCCCTGATACTCTATGGGCCTCTTCCACGGATGTGGAAACAATAAAAAGTCCCAAACTCATTAAAATTCAGAATGATCCTTCTAAACCACTTCCTAATTCACCTCAGTACCTCTTGAAGCCTGAAGCCATACACAGGTTCACCTCTATATCAGAAGATGTACTAAGTCAGAGGCTTATTATCCCCTGTATCAGTTCTTGCACTGTTCTTATCTTGCCTTTAAAGAAACCCTGTAGACTGGGATGGAGATTTTGTTTTGTTTTGTTTTGGATGGAGATTTGTATAAGACCTTAGAGCCATAAGCAAGAGCCATAAGCAAAAGCCATTGTGATACTGAAGTTTCTAGGGGTACCAAATCTAATAACTTTGTTGGCAAATGTACTAGCCGAGTCCAAATGCTTTAGTAGTTGTAGACCTATGCTCTGCTTTCCTCAGCATACTTGTGGACAAAGTAAGTCAATGTTTGCTTTTACTGGACAGCAGTGCATCAGGGGTTTACTGAGGCTCCCTCATCCTTTTCACAAATTTAACATCGGGATTTAAATACTCTTCTGGAAGTTCTCAGAGACTCTGCCTTGATTTGATATGTAAATGATGTGCTTCTTTGTTCCTCATCCCTGGAGAACTCAGGAATCAATTCAACACATCTGTTACAATGACTGGCTTATAAAAGCTGTAGTGAAGTCGCTCAGTAGTGTCTGACTGTTTGTGACCCCATGGACTGTAGCCTACCAGGCTCCTCTGTCCATGGGATTCTCCAGGCAAGAGTACTGGAGTGGGTTGCCATTTCCTACTCCAGGGGATCTTCCCGACACAGGGCTAGAACCCAGGTCTCCCGCACTGCAGGCAGGCTCTTTACCATCTGAGCCACCAGGGGCTCCTATAAAAAGCTGTAAGACCTCAAGATAAGCCTCAGTTCTCAAAAGAGGTAGTTCATTATCTAGGGCATGAATTCTCTGCAAAAGGAATCTTTCTGTCTTTAGAAAGTATAAATACCATTCAAAATTATCCTAGACCTGGAAGGATTCCTTTGTCTTGCAGGATATTGTAGGTCCTGAGTCTCATATGTTTTGATTGGCTTCCCTACTCTGTGAACTAAAAATAGCACTCAGAAGTCTCTTCCTTGGGAAATAAAACATGAAGAAACCTTTCCTGAATTCAAATGGGCTTTATAAAATCCTCCTACATTATTGCTCCCTGAATATTCTAGACCTTTTGTATTGTTCATCCATGAATGGAACGATTGGGTTTAGGAGTCCTCAAGAACGTGAAGGAAAAAAATAGACCTATGGTCTATTATAGCCTGCCCATTAACCAGGCCAGACCCAAACTGTTTGAAAGCAGTAGTCGCAGGGGACTTCCCTGGAGGTTCAGTGGTTGGGACTTCACCTTCCAATACAGAGGGTGTGGGTTTAATCCCTAGTCCAGGAGCTGGGATCCCACATGCCTGGTGGCCACAAAACCAAAATATAAAACACAAGCTATATTGTAACAAATTCAATGTGGTTTAGTCACTAAGTCATGTCTGACTCTTGCAACCCCATGGACTGTAGCCCACCAGGCTCCTCTGTCCATGGGATTTTCCAGGCAAGAATACTGGAGTAAGGATTGCCATTCCCTTCTCCAGGGGATCTTCCTGACCCAGGAAGAGAACCCAGGTCTCCTGCTTTGCAGGCAGATTCTTTACCAACTGAACTGTGTTGGGAAGATAAAAATGGTCCACATCCAAAAAAAAAAAAAAAGAAGTCTTAAGAAAAAAATTCGCAGCTGCAGTCACTAAAACTGTAGAGTCCTCGGAACTTTTTCAGGGAAATGATTCATATCTACAGGTTCCTCATGCTGTGGAAAGCTTACTACATCCCAAGCATTCACTGAATTTCTCAATCAGGAGACTAACATTTTAGGAGATTCTGTTCCTTCTCTCTGTCAAGCCTGTGCATTCTTCGCTATAACTCTTTAAACCCTACTACTCTCCTACATTTACCCAACAAGAGAGATGTATAACTGTGTTGAATTGGTTCCTCAAAATTTGACTCCTAGATTAGGTTTACAGGAAACCCATCAGCCAATCCAGAATTAATACTCTATGTTAATGGTTCCTATGCCAAAAATTCTGCAAGAAAATATCAGACTCTTATGCTTTTAATGCCCAAAATGAATTATAATACCCAAAATTAAAAAGGAAAGTTCTCCCCCAACTTAATTCAGCACAAGTTTCAGAATTGGTTACCCTGACTCAAGCCTGTGAGTTAACCAAAGATAAACTGTAAATAAGTATACCAGTCAGGTATGATTTTGGAGTAATCCATGCTTTTGGTATACTACAGAAACAGAAGGAATTCCTAACATCAGTGGTATGCCTATAAAAAATGGACCACAGATTGCTGAGCGCCTGTCTGTATTATTACTGCCTTTGTAAGTTGCTATCATAAAAGTTGAAGCTCATACAAATCAGACTGTGAATATCAAGGAAATGTTATAGACGATTCTGATACTAAGGCTGACTCATGAGATTCCTAATATACCAAAACTGGAACGAATGAACTCCACAAAGGTGATCCAAACCAAATCGCTTGTGATAACTTATTTAACAGACAAGCAAATGTATCTGTTTTAGGAAACAAGAGTGGCACCAAGAATGGATGCAAATTTAATATAAAAAGAAGACTTGGGAAGCCCCTGGATGGTCAACTGGTGCTTCCTTAATCCCTCATATTGCTGTTATTATAAGCACTCCAACTGTTCACTGTGGGATTGACCAAATGAATCAAATTAGGAAAAAATATTGCTGGGGTAACTGTTCAAAGATGGTGTGAAACACAATGGTTAACCAGCCAATCCCAGGACCTGGATGAGTTCAGGAAAGGGGTTCCAGAACTTCTGCCTCACCATCTGGACCATTTGAACATTTGCATTTAGATTTCATTCCTTTGCCTCCTTCTGTGGGCCATCAATATGTACTTAATAACAGTATGTCTATTTTCTGGGTGAGTAGAAGCTTTTCCATGTTGGAAAGCTGATGCTACCACTGTAGTAAAGAAATGACTAGAAAATGTTTTTCCCCTTCAGGGAATCCCAAACTTAATTTCAGGTGATAGAGGGATTCACTTTACTGGACAAATTATGAAACAACTAGATGGAGTTATTAAAGGGTAATGGCACTACTATTGGCCCCGTCATCCTCAATCTTCAGGAATGGTTGAAGGTTGCCGATGGCATTCTAAAATGAAAATTGGCAAAACTAACTGAAACCACGGGATTACCTTGGCCTAAAGTGTCACCTTTTAACCCAGGACAATAAGATCAGCACCTTTTGGGAAATAGAAGTTGATGTCTGATGAAATCATTACCAGGCAACCCATGCCCTTAATGATAGAACCACACGTGCTCAACCAGCTCTTGTGAACTCTGATATGACCCAGTACTGTAAGACTCCAGTGCAGTATTAGAAGCTTATTTCCAGCAGGTCAAAGAGACCTTTAGAGACCCTCCACCTGATGAATCTGCCCCACACATTGGAACCCAGTGACAGTATTCAAGAAAAGACAGCAACCAAAAACTGTACTTGAACCTTAATGGGAAGAGCCCCATCAGGTTCTTTTAATCTCTCAGATGGTAGTCAAATTAGAGTGTTGAATCTTGGGTTCATATCTTTCGACTAAAAAGAGCTCCCTCTTAGGATTTGTTGCTCCAATGGCTAAGCCTCTGCAGTCCCAAGGCAGAGTTAGATCCCAGGTTTGATCCCTGGTCGGGGAACTAGATCCCACATATCATGTCACAATAAGAGTTTGCGTATCGCTCAGCAGCCCCCCCCAACCCAAAAAAAAGAGCGAATGGTTCTATTAAAAGATTAATGAAAGAGATTTAAAGGTATCGTATGGACATTTTCACACACCATTGATTCCCTTAACTTTCCTCTACGTTTAAACTGAGGACCTATAGCATCACGTGCCTCCCCGATGTAAACAGGGTTCTAGTCCTGGCTCCCCTGAGTAGCTGGGTGATCTCATATTTGAGAAATAACTCCTGAGAGGACAGAGGTTTGGGAAAGAACATTCAGTTTCCTAGCTTCAGATGCTGGGGTGCAGAGGTAAAAAAGAAATTCCCCGAACATGGAGCTCAGATCTTCTGGGGGAGAGAAAAGACATAAACAGGAGAAACCTTAACTAGAGGAATCTGTCAGGTGTAGACAGGGAATAAGGGTGACTCAAGCTACCAACAGTGTAGATGTGACCTTGCCCTCATGGTAAACACAATGCCAGAAGTAAGAAAAACAATACTCTTGTCTCCAATGAACAAAAGAGGTCATGAAAAGCTTTGTCTCCAGAGCTAGGCGTACCTGAATTTAGTGCCTGCCTTGGTTACCAACTAGGCCTGTACTACTGAACATGTGATGTAACCTCTCCAAGCTGCAGTTTTCTCAGGTCTAAGCACTACCCCTTTTACTGTGGGCTGTGATGAGACTTACATGAGTATGGAAAAGGTATTTTCATAGTTCCTGGTACCTAGGAAAAGCTCAGTGGTTATTTGTTGAATGAATGAATGTGAGCTAGTAATCTCAAGAGCTCTCTGAGGGAGATAAGACCTTGGAATATGTGAAATGCAAGAGGAGGGGGGGGGGGTCCCAGGGACTTTAATGGAGGGATAGTAAAGCAGGGTGGTTAAGGTATGGGCTTTGGAGGCAGTCAGATCTAGGCTCAGATATTAGCTCTGTAACCTATAATACTATGAGCATATCATCTAGTTCTAAACTTTGTGAACAGTAAAAAAAAATTGAAGCGAAAATGGCAAACATCTTTTTTTTTATTGCAGCAGCATGCTTGTGTTCTCAGTCACTCAGTCATGTCTGACTCTCTGCAACCCCACGGACTGCAGCACTCCAGGCTCCTCTGTCCTCTACTATCTCCCAGGGTTTGCTCAAAATTCATGCCCATTAAATCAGTGATGCTATCTAACCATCTCATCCTCTGCTGTCCCCTTCTCTTTTTGCCTTCAATCTTTCCCAGCATCAGGGTCTTTTCCAAGGAGTCAGCTCTTTGCATCAGCTAGTCGAAGTACTGGAGCTTCAGCACCAGTCTTTCCAATAAATATTCAGGGTTGATTTAAGATTGACTGGCTTGTACTCCTTGCAGTCCAAGAGACTCTCAAGAGTTTTCTCCAGCACCACAATTGAAAAGCATCAATTCTTCGGCACTCAGCCTTCTTTATGGTCCAACTCTTACATCCATATATGACTACTGGAAAAACTATAGCTTTGACTATTCGGATCTTTGTCAGCAAAGTGGTGTCTCTACTTTTTAATATGCTGTCTAGGTTTGTCATGTCTTTCCTTCCAAGGAACAAACATCTTTTAACCTCATGGCTTAAGTTATTGTCTGCAAGCCCAAGAAAAGAAAAGAAGTTCCCCCCGAAAGAAAATCTGTCACTGCTTCCACTTTCTACTCTTCTGGGATGGGACTGGTTGCCATGATCTTTGTTTTTTTGATGTTGAGTTTCAAGCCAGCTTTTTTGTTCTCCTCTTTCACTCTCTCCGGGCTTCCTTGGTGGCTCAGCTGGTAAAGAATCTGCCTGCAATGTGGGAGACCTGGGTTCGATCCCTGGGTTGGGAAGATCCCCTGGAGAAGCAAACAGCTGTCCACTCCAGTATTCTAGCATGGAGAAATCTGTGGACTGTGTAGTCCATGGAGTCACTAAGAGTTGGACGTGACTGAGATGACTTTCACTTCACTCTCATCAAGAGGCTCTTTAGTTTCTCTTCGCTTTCTGCCATTAGAGTGGTATCATCTGTATGTCTGAGGTGGTTGATATTTCTCCCGGCAATCTTGATTCCAGCTTGTGATTCATTCAGCCCGGCATTGGGCCAGTTGTCTTTCTGCTCCATATTGGGTCTCCACTCCCTCGTTTTTCTCCATACAGCAGCCAGAGAGGCTTTAAAATATAAATCAGTTTCTATTTCTTCTGTTCTCCATAGGCTTCAGTGGCTTCTTCTCTTGTAGACTAGAATGCTATGAGATCCTTCATGCTCTTATCACTTATCACTCGCTCCAAGCTCGTTCTACTCCGTTACACTGGCTTCCTCGCACACCCTGAAACACACTGCCCTACTGCCCTAGAACCTTTGAACCTGTCTTTTACCTAGAATGTCCCTCCTCTGCACAGCCACAGGCTCACTCCTTCGCTCCTTTCTAGTCTCTGCTCAGATGATTCCCCTTGAGAGAGGCCTTACCGCTACCCTGTCTTGTATAGCAGCCCCCTCTACACACACAAGTTGTCCGCTTCTTCCTTTGCTTTTTTTTTTTAAATTCAAAATATGTATCACTACCTGACATTACATTCTACATCTTTTTTTTCCCATTTATTTTTCTTCATTGGAGGCTAGTTACTTTACAATATTGTAGTGGTTTTTGCCATACATTGACATGAATCAGCCATGGATTTACATGTGTTCCCCATCCCGATCCCCCCTCCTGCCTCCCTCCCCATCCCATCCCTCTGGGTCATCCCAGTGCACCAGCCCTGAGCACTTGTCTCATGCATCCAGCCTGGGCTGGTGATCTATTTCACCCTTGATGGTATACTTGTTTCAATGCTATTCTCTCAGAGCATCCCACCCTTGCCTTCTCCCACTGAGTCCCAAAGTCTGTTCTGTACATCTGTGTCTCTTTTTCTGTTTTGCATATAGGGTTATCGTTACCATCTTTTTAAATCCCATATATATGTGTTAGTATGCTGTATTGGTCTTTATCTTTCTGGCTTACTTCACTCTGTATAATGGGCTCCAGTTTCATCCATCTCATTAGAACTACATCTTAATATGTTTATTGTCTGTCTCTACTATTAGAAAACAAACTTCATGAGGTCAAGCACATAGTACAGTTTGTTTATTGCTGTATCTTAGGCTCAAAGTTAGCACTCAATAAACATTGGTTAAATTAATTACTGAATAAAATACTTTTTTTTTTTTTTTTTACAAGGAAGTTAAATGTTAGGTAAGGTGGGTTAGTTAAGGTTAGGTAAGGTGGGTTCACATTCTGGAACTCCTGAACTCCTAGATATCTTTATATGTATATGATTTTATTTATTTATTTTTGGCTGCATCTTCATTTCTCTGCAAGGGCTTTCTCTAGTTGTGGCAAGCAGAGGCTACTCTTCGTTGCTGTGTGCAGGCTCTAGAGCACTCTGGCTCAGTACCTGTGGCTCACATGCTTAGTTGCTCCATGGGCATGTGGAATCTTCCTGGACCAGGAATTGAACTCATGTTCCCTGCATTCGCAGGCGGACTCTTAACCACTGTAACCAGGGGAAGTCCACTGATATCTAATCCATTAAAATTTTATAATGTTTGTTAATAACTATTGTTATGGACTGAATTGTGTCTCTATGCCCACCCCCTGTGTAGCCCTAACCCCCATTATGACTATATTTGGAAACAGAGCCTCTAGGGAAATTATTAAGGTTAAGTGAGGTCATGACAGTGGGACTCTAATAGGACTGATGTCATTATTAAAAAGGGGAAGAGACAGATGTGCACAGAGAAAAAGCCATGTGAATACACAGTGAGAAGGCAACAATCTGCAAGCTAGGAAGAGATGTCTCACAAAACCAATCCAGCTAGCACCATGATCTTGGACACCCACCCTCCAGAACTGTGAACAAATACATTTCTGTGGTTTAAGCCACCCAGTCTGATTTCAATCACTATGAGTGGTATCATCTTAGAAAGTGAAGGGTAGTGAGGAAGACACCCCCACCATGTTTTGTGGGTGGCTTCATATTAATTGTTTTATGTACTGAAAAAATCCATAAAATAAAATTGTATTATCAGTTGTAAATAATCAATAGATTGGTTCTCTTTCATTCAAATAATGTTCATCATTTAAAAATCTTGGAAAAATAAATTTACACTCAAATTTCATATGTGCAACTACATTAATATAAGTGAAATCTTGGTAACTGGGTAGCTCATTCGTTTTGAATTTTTTTTAAGTGTTATGGAAACATTAAAGACCTTGGTCTGTCAGAGTTTTTCACAAAAGCAATACTTTGGCCCAACCAAGTTTCCCTGCAGTAATAACCCATATACAGCCACATTCAGTGACTAAATTTTTTATGCTTTTATTAAGGAATGGAGTTCATTTTGGCCATCTTTCTAAACAAAATGAGACAAACAGAGCAATAGAAAAGAAAAATGTAACGCTGCCAAAGTAATTGCAGCCAATGCACAGAGCTGGGGCATTAGCTTACAGAGGAGCATTTAAACTCTGCCACACAGTATCCATACCTGTGTCCTGTAATCAAGCGACTACAGGGTTCTGCCCTCGGTCTCAAAGTCCAATCACAAGTACTGCCAGGCTTATAGGGGTGATAATTCTGCCGAAACACCAAATAGACTTCAAAAAGGGAAGTATAAAAGTCTTGAGACTAGTAGTGTATCCTAGCTAAAATTTCATGAAGCACATAATTGTGGATGTGACAAGCAGTCTCTATGAGAACATATTTACTGTTAAAAAAGAAAAAGTAGAAGTTCTGCCGGAAAGACTTTATATAGTTTATTAAACTTATTAATGTTTGAGCTTTTTATTTTATAAATTTCATAATATTCTCTCATTATCCATGCTAACTTTATGCAGTGCTCCATAGGACCTAGTTCTCTAAAATAAATGGTTCAAATAAAAGTATATCTGCCTTGGGAATTCCTTGGCCGTCCAGTGTTTAGGAGTTGTCACATTCATTGCTGAGGCCGGGTTCAATTCCTGGTCAGGGAACTAAGATCCCACATGCCTCTAGGCACGGCTCTCCGCGACCCCCCCCCCCAAAAAAAAAAATTCTGGCACAAAGCATTTCTCTTTGGGCACGCGACATAAATTCAATATTAACTCACTTTATTTTTCATTCATTTAAATACTGAAAACCTCTATGGTAAGAGATCAGATGTTGGAGAAAAAAAGTAATAAATACTAACTGGTCTCCTTTTGAACTCATGTTCACTAATTTCAAGTAATACCTAGCTGTCCTACTCTATCTAGTCATTTCAACGTAAAAGATTACATTGGACCTTCTTCTTCCTCTTCAGATCTTTAATATCTTCTGACCCTCCTCAATCTACCTGTTTCTGACAAACTAGGCCCCTGTTGCTTGACAATTTTCACATTCATGATTCCCCATAACGTACCCTAAATCTATATCTCCAGCTTTATCTTCCGGAATTCCCCACCACAAACTCTCTGCTCTAGACATGCTGGTTTATTTTCTGTCCCCAGATTACAAAATGGGCAATTCTGTTTCCAACATTTTGCTAAGAACTTTGTTCATGTCTAAAATGTTCCTGGTAAAAAAATAAAAAAATAAAATGTTCCTGGTACTTCCTGGCAGTCCAGTGGTTAAGACCCCATACGGTGTGTGTGTGTGTGTGTGTGTGTGTGTGTGTGTGTGTGTGTGTGTGTTTTCAATCCCTGGTTGAAACCTGGGGAACTAGGGAAACCAGGATCCTGCATGCCATGTGGCACAGCAAAAAAAAAAAAAATTCCCTTCCTTTCCTGGGAGTTCCCTAGTGGTCCGGTGGTTAGGACGTTGTGCTTTCATTGCCATGGGCCTGGGTTCGGTCCAGTTGGGGAACAAAGATCCCACAGCTGCAGCGTGGCCAAAGAATACATAGATACATACATAAATGAACAAACACATACTCACTCTCTTTTCCCTCTGCCTGCCCTTCAAGATTTATTTGAGAGGCTATTTCATTTGTTTATTCAGTAAACATCAACTGAGTGCTTTCCATGTGCAATCTGGTGTCTGGAATATTGGGATATAGTGGAAACAAGCCTGTACTTATGTAGTTTATATTCTAGCAGGAAAATGACACATTACAAAATGAATTAAAATTTTATTACAATTGTGAGAAGTGCTACAAATATGAGGCACAGGAAAACAGGATAAGCCTATAATGGGGAAAATTAACAGGTCTGGGGGATCAGAAAGGGTTTCTTTCAGACATTGTTGCTTTTTGGAAAACTATACAGCAATATATTAAATCACACAGAATGATGATATATTAAATTACACAGAATTTTTAATCCAGAAATCCCACTTTCGAGACTTTATCATATAACATTAAAAGTACCAGTACTTAAAGTGGCTCAAAGTGTGATCCCAGCTCCTAATGAAGTTGCAAGCATTGTAATGTATACTATCCTACAAAGCCAGGCTGGTGGGTTGAGGAAAGGAAGTGAAAGTAATCTAGTGTGTCGTGAAGAAATATTCAAGTAGGTAGACTCATCATAAGATTCACAGAAGATTCCAGAGAATTCAGATTTAGGTCCAGTTGCATAATACAAAGTATCCAGCACATGAAAGCTTGCTATAAGGTCCCAGTGGAAGTCTCCCAGTAAAGACTTATTCATTAATAGGGTTTGGTGAAATGGTTGTTGAATATGGGGCAGTGGCCAGTCCTAGCTTCTCTGAGCATAGTTGGCCCAATCGGCTGATATGTGGTCCTTTGCCTATTTGGAGGCAATTTGCTGTATAAGATCCGGTTCTGTTGGTAAAACATCACAGTTGCACTGCTTTATACCTTGAAATGAAGGTCACCTGTTGTTAGGCTGAGGACAGAATAGATCATCTTTACATAGGGCAAGACAAGTGCTGGGCCTTGTGAGACAATATCTGTGATTATGTTATTGTTGAACCAAAGCTGCAAAAACTTGAATATGGTCAATAAAGGCTGTGAAGGACTTGAGGGAGTCCTTGAGGACACAGACTAGATTGTAAGACATGTAATGTGTGAAAAGGAAATCTCTTACAGTATCTATATAGTAGCCTTGTGCAGTATTTCTCCTTTTTCTATTCTTGACCTGTTGGCATTCTCGTTACTACACTGCCTCTGACCATGCCTTTACTGAAGTCAGATTCTTTGTGCAGGCCTTGTAACATAGTCCACAGACATGGGTTAGCTACGGTTCCCCTGATGTTCAGGTGGGTATGGCCGAGACAGCTCATCTGATTCAGGAACAGCACTCTGCTGAGCAGAAGTGTGCACTGAGGAGTTCTCTTCTGTGCAGAGCAGAACAGTCCTCAAAGGAGCAATAGCGGTGGCCATTAGGCATGGACACAAATGCCACATTCTTAGTTAGGCAGAGGCACAGGTCAGCCCTTATCTTGTAATGACACCACCAGGAATGATAACTTTCCGGGTTATAGGGAATGACACTGGATCTGTGTGCTATTCGCTTGCTTTTCCTGGCCCTAACCTCAAAGCCAAATAACATGTACAGGAGACTTCCTAACACCTCTTGATGGTGGCTACAATAGGGCCACGGTGGTCAGCATCCACGGTGATACTGCAGGTAACATTCTCACAGGAGGCAACAGAAGTGTTAAGTTGCTACATCAAGGGGTGTCTCCTAAATAGCCCTAAAGACTGGTATTTCCATGCCAGAATTACCAATTCAAGAAACAGTCACTGGGAGGAATAGTGGGAATAACAGCCTAGTTATATGCAGCTCAGTAATCACTGGCAATTAACAGAGAGCTCACATGGGGTAATGTATGAACCAGTGGCAGGAGTTCTTTGGGAGATCCTGGAAGACAGGAATGTCACATCAGACTGGAGTTTATTGATCTTTGTGTTAACTGCCTTAACTATAGATAATGGTTCTAAAGCAGCTCTAATAACAGAGATGTCTCATCTCATTTCTAAGATAAATGAGTATGTCTTCTGTGTCAGGATTACTCAGAGCTCCTTTTTCCTCTTTACAATTCTCACCCTCTAGATGAGATCCATGGTTGCAAGCTCGTCTTATCCTGTCTCTGTCTGAGAGAGCTAAGCCTACCCGCTGAGCTACTACCGCAGGTATTTTGGAAGTAATCCTTTGAGTAGTGCTAGGGTTTTCATTGCAATCAGGTTGTATGCTGGACATGGCTCTGTTGACCTTGAAGCCATTATTAGGATTCAGTGGAGAAGCTCTGCTCTGCAACTGCTCTGACATTTTTGGAATCTGACTTTGGGTCCAAGGCATAGTTTTTAGTGGTGGAAAAACTGGATACAACATGAATGTCCATGAATAAGGCATAGATTAATTTCTGGTCCTTCTAGACTATGGAATATTAGATAGCTGATTAGAAATAAATTAGATCTATATGGTTTATCTTAAAGGATACTGATTATAAAAGCAAATTTCAAATCAGTTTGTCTAGAAAGAGACCATATTCACAAAAAATAGCATATTGTATTTGAGAGAGTTTGAATATGTTAACATTTTTTCTAATTTATGGAGAAAAGACTAGGACCCTCTTTTATAGAGTTCCATACTTACAGGAAATGTGTTATTAGCTTTTACATTATAGATCTTTGGATTTCCTTGCTTGTTACAAAATTAGTTGTTATTAAAATTAATGAAAAAATTTAATTTTGGTACTAAATTTTTCTGAACATATCCAATAGCGTCTAATATAATAAACATTCTATAAATGTTTGTGGAAGGAGAGATGGGGTTTAAATATCTTTCACAGGGAGAAAAAGATAACTATTAAATCATTAATGGTATAATGAAACACTGCAGAACCTCTACATGAACAGTGTGAGGAAGAGAGACTTGATCAGGTTGGCAAAATAAATAGGAAAAAGTGAAAAAGGCAAAGTAAAATAAACAATAGGCCCCAAATGGAAGAGATAAGGTCAATAATGCAGTTACTCTGATAAATGTAAATAGGTTGAATTTACCTATTAAAGGAAAAAAAATCTTTAATGCTGGGTGTAAAAACTGACCTAGGTGTTATTCACCTAACTCAGCTAGATGTTGTGTACCTTTCAAACACATGAAACAAAGTGAACACTTAACAAAAAGGATCCTATTCAGGACCCACAAATATCATCAAAGTATGTTAGAATACACTTGGCAAGTTAAGTGTAAGATGTGCATGGATAAAAGCTAGAAAACTTTAGTGAATGTACTCATTTTCTACTGCTTCGGTAACAAACTGCCACACACTTAGTGTCTTCTTGCTGTTGCTGTCCAGTCGCTCAGTCATGCCCGACTCTTTGCGACCCCAGGGACTGCAGCCCTCCAGGCTTCCCTGTCCTTCACCATCTCCTGGGGCTTGCTCAGACTCATTCCACTGAGTCAGCAATGCCATCCAACCGTCTCATCTTGTTGTCCTCTTTTCCTCCTGCCTTCATTCTTTCCCAGCAACAGGGTCTTTTCTAATGAGTTGGCTCTTTGCATCAGGTGGCCAAAGTATTGGAGCTTCAGCAACAGTCCTTCCAATGAATATTCAGGACTGATTTCCTTCAGGATGGACTGGTTGGATCTCCTTGCACAACAAGGGACTCTTGTCAAGAGTCTTCTCCAACACCACAGTTCAAAAGCATCAATTCTTCAGTGCTCAGACTTCATTATGGTCCAACTCTCACATCCATACATGACTACTGGAAAAAACATAGCTTGGACTATATAGACCTCTGTTGGCAAAGTGATGTCTGCTTTTTAATATTCTGCTTAGGCAATCACAGTTTTTCTTCCAAGGAGCAAGCGTCTCTTAATTTCATGGCTGCAGTCACCATCTGCAGTGATTTTTGGAGTCCAAGAAAATAAAGTCTTAATAGTGTCTTAACCAACCCCAGTTTATTAACAGTTCTGTGAGATGGGTCTCTGATCTAAAGTCAAGGTGTTAGCAGGGCTGCCAGTGCATTCTTTCAGGAGACCTAGGGGCAAATCCCCAACATCTTGCTCAGTCAGGTATTGGAGGAATTCAGTTCTGAGACTGTAGGACTAAGAGCTCTGTTTCCTTGGTGCTGTCAGCAGGGAGCCATCCTTAGTTCCCACAGATCTCTCTGAGTCCTTGCAGATGTTCCAAACATTTCAGAAGCAGCAATGGAGGGTGGAATTTTTCTCTTGCTTTGAATCTCTCCTCTGATTAGATTGGGCTACCCTATATAATCCAGGATGTGATTTTGCATCTTCCCTCCAAAAAGAGTGGCCTTTGTAAAAATTTCACATTTGAATTGCAAAGCAGCTAACAGAACTATTAATACTTCTCCTTACAGAAGTGGTAAATTCACTGGATGAAAACTTATTTTAAGGCATCTGTCATGTTTATTAACAATGTGTGTGTGTGTGACTCAGTCGTATCTGACTCTGTGACTCAATGAACTGTAGACCACCAGGCTTCCCTGTCCATGGAATTCTCCAGGCAAGAATACTGGAATGGATTGCCACTCCCTTCTCCAGAGGATCTCCCTGACCCAGGGACTGAACCCTGGTCTCCTGCATTGCAGGCAGCTTCTTTACCACTTGAGCTACAGGGAAGTCCTTATTAATAACAATTAGTACGCCTTAAATGGTCATCTGAGTTAAATTCACCCATTCCAGTTCATTTTAGTTCGCTGATTCCTAAAATGTCGACGTTCACTCTTGCTATCTCCTGTTTCATCACTTCCAATTTGCCTTGATTCATGGACCCAACATTCCAGGTTCCTATGTAATATTGCTCTTTTCAGCATCAGACCTTGCTTCCATCACCAGTCATATCCACAAATGGGTGTCGTTTTTGCTTTGGCTCTGTCTCTTCATTCTTTCTGGAGTTATTTCTCCACTGATCTCCAGTAGCATATTGGGCACCTACCAACCTGGGGAGTTCCATCTTTCAGTGTCCTATCTTTTTGCCTTTTCATACTGTTCATGGGGTTCTCAAGGCAAGAATACTGAAGTGATTTGCCAGTCCCTTCTCCAGTGGACCACATTTTGTCAGAACTCTCTACCATGACCTGTCCGTCTTGGGTGGCCCTACGCGGCATGGCTCATAGTTTCATTGAGCTAGACAAGGCTGTGGTCCATGTGATTAGATTGGTTAGTTTTCTGTGATTGTGGTTTTCAGTCTGTCTGGCCTCTGATAGAGAAGGATAAGAGGCTTATGGAAGCTTCCTGATGGGAGAGACTGACTGAGGGGGAAACTGGGTCTTGTTCTGATGGACGGGGCTGTGCTCAGTAAATCTTTAATCCAATTTTCCACTGATGAGTAGAGCTGTGTTCCCTCCCTATTTACCTGGGGTCAAACTATGGTGGAGGTAACGAAGATAATGGTGACCTCCTTCAAAACATCCCGAGCATGTACTTCTACACTCAGTGCCCCCCAACCCTGGAGGAGGCCATCGCCGACCCACGCCTCCACTGTAGAATCCTGGACACTCACAGGCAAGTCTGGGTCAGTCTGTTGCACTCAATATGCCAACAAATTTGGAAAACTCAGCAGTGGCCACAGGACTGGAAAAGGTCAGTTTTCATTCCATCCCAAAGAAAGCCAATGCCAAAGAATGCTCAAACTGCCACACAACTGCACTCATCTCAAGCGCTAGTAAAGTAATGCTCAAAATTCTCCAAGCCAGGTTTCAACAATACATGAACCATGAACTTCCAGATGTTCAAGCCGGTTTTTGAAAAGGCAGAGGAACCAGAGATCAAATTGCCAATATCCGTTGGATCATCGAAAAAGCAAGAGTTGGAGAGGCGGGAAAGAGCGCAGGGTTTGAAAGATGGCGGACGACGTGGACCAGCAACAAATGACCAACACTGTGGAAGAGCCCCTGGATCTCATCTGGCTCAGCCTGGACGAGTGCATCTACGTGAAGATGAGAAATGACAGAGAGCTTCGAGGCAGGTTACATGCTTATGATCAGCATTTAAATATGATATTGGGAGACGTGGAAGAAACTGTGACAACTATAGAAATTGATGAAGAAACATATGAAGAGATATATAAATCAACAAAACGGAACATTCCGATGCTCTTTGTACGGGGAGATGGCGTTGTGCTAGTTGCCCCGCCATTGAGAGTTGGCTGAAACAGAGAATTTATCCTGTGTAGAAGATGGGCTATACTGTGTGATTGCGTCTTTGAATGTGGAAGATATTCAAAAGAGAGACCGATGTACATCCTGATACTAAGAAATAACCAAGAATTCTTCCACTCCTGACATAAGTTGATTTGTAGATAACTCACAAGTTCTTCAGCTAAACGGCATTTTTATTTTTCTCCAACCCTTCAAATAAATGTGATCGCCGTGATACAGAGCTTTTTCAGGAATTGATTTGCTCCACTGTTTTTTTTTGGACAATTTCTAGGTTTCTGCCTTTAAATTAAATGTGTCGTTTCCTTTTTTGGTTTTTAAAAAAAAAAAAAAAGAAAAAGCAAGAGTTCCAGAAAAACATCTATTTCTGCTTTACTGACTATGCTAAAGCCTTTGACTATGGATCACAATAAACTGTGGAAAAATCTTAAAGAGATGGGAATACCAGACCACCTAACCTGCCTCTTGAGAAATCTGTATGCAGGTCAGGAAGCAACAGTTAGAACTGGACATGGAACAACAGACTGGTTCCAAATAGGGAAAGGAGTATGTCAAGGCTGTATATTGTCACCCTACTTAATTAACTTATATGCAGAGTACATGATGAGAAATGCTGGACTGGATGAAGCTCAAGCTGGAATCAAGATTGCCAGGAGAAATATCAATAACCTCAGATATGCAGATGATACCACTCTTATGGCAGAAAGTGAAGAAGAACTAAAGAGCCTCTTGATGAAAGTGAAAGAGGAGAGTGAAAAAGTTGGCTTAAAGTTCAACATTCAGAAAACTAAGATCATGGCATCTGGTCCCATCACTTTATGGCAAATAGATGGGGAAACAGTGGCTGACTTTTATTTTCTGGGGTTCCAAAATCACCACAGATGGTGACTGCAGCCATGAAATGAAGACGCTTACTCCTTGAAAGGAAAGCTATGACTAACCTATACACCATAGTAAAAAGCAGAGACATTCCTTTGCCAACAAAGGTCCGTCTCATCAAAGCTATGGTTTTTCTAGTAGTCATGTATGTATGCGAGAGTTGGGCTATAAAGAAAGTGGAGAGCCAAAGAATTGATGCTTTTAAACTGTGTTGTTGGAGAAGACTCTTGAGAGTCCCTTGGACTGCGAGGAGACCCAACCAGTCCACCCAAAGATCAGTCCTGAATATGCTGAAGCTGAAGCTCCAATACTTTGGCCACCTGATGCAAAGAGTTGACTCATTGGAAAAGACCCTGATACTGGGAAAGATTGAAGGTGGGTGGAGAAGGGGACGACAGAAGATGAGATGGATGGATGGCATCCCCGACTGAATGGAAATGACTTTGAGTGGACTTCAGGAGTTGGTGATGGACAGGGACGCCTGGTGTGCTGCAATCTAAGGGGTTGCAAGTCGGACACGACTGAGCGACTGAACTGAACTGATGTCTAACATGTACCCTACTTATACATCCTTGGAAATAAAAGTCATCAGTGTTTAATCCGTAGCACCAAAATAATAATTTGAATTATCTCAGACTTCATTCTGAACCTTCAGTAAATTAAAGGTCAGCTATGCAATCCTTGGGGTCGCAAAGAGTCGGACACGACTGAGCGACTGAACTGAACTAAACTGATGACTGTCTCTGCATTCTGTCTTTACCTTTCTTACTTTTCCTAGCCAAGACACATTTTCTAATATAAAGCACGCCATGACACGCTTTCTGTGACGTCTCAAGAGGGCGGCCCACCTTCCGGACACCGGTCAGGAGGAAGTGACCAATAAGGGTCCCGGGAGGCACACCCCGAGCCTGCAGCTTCCCAGAAGAGGAGACCACGTCCCAGTCAACATTGGCCGGGCATAAAGCCCCAGCAACTAGTGTAACCCGCGCGCTGCTGCCTCATTTTCCCCCACTTAGAGCCGAAAACGCAAACAGCCAGAGGCTGATAACCGGATGGAGCGAATGCGTGTCCGCGCCCGCCTTCCTTGCTTGGGCGCGCATGCGCATCCCAGAGGCCAATGGGCGAGGCGGAGGGTGGGGCTGGAGGGGCAGAGAGAAGAGCGGCAGTTGGACGAGAAGAGCCACGCCCACCACGCAACGTCTCTGCGCAGGCGCCGACCGCCAGCTCATGGTGTTTTTAGACGCGTCTGCTGTCGCTCTGTTCAAATCGTGTCAGCACGTCGGACGTGGAGCTTGTGAGTCTTCGTTTGGGCAAGAATAGTGAAAACCTCTTCGTCCTTAGCTTCTGCAGGAAGGCGTGCATTGGACCTTTCTCTCATTGAGTGAGGCGTCGACCGCTTGTGGCGGGTCTTCTGGTGACGGGTTGCCCCCGCGAGTACCTCAAGACGTGTGTATACCCGGGCCTCTGTGAGCCCCGCGGGTGGGGGAAGGAAGGTGGCAGGGCGGGAAGGCCGGCCGCAGGCGGCGCCGCTGCCTGGAAGCCAGGATGCTAGTTTTCTCCTCGACCCGGGGCCGCCTTCGGGACTCACTTCCGGAACTTAACTTTTGTTTTTTTTTCTCGTTTGTTTTTAGGAACTGAGTTTTTGGGAAGGGGTATTCGTAGAAAGGTTAGCTGCCGGCCGAGATGTCCAGCTACATGAACGACCTGTGGCCGAGTTCGCCGCCCAAGGCCTCGCCCTCGTCCTTGAGGTCGGGCCCGTGCAGCCGACCATCGTCGGCCTCCGGGAGCCGCTCTCCGTCCCGTTCCAGCGTCTCGAGCCGGTCGTGGTCGCGGAGCCGCAGCCCGCCCGGGCGGAGGAGCCGCTCCAGGTCTCGCTCCCGAAGGCGCCATCAGAGGAGGTACCGGCGCTACTCGCGCTCCTACTCGCGGAGCCACTCGCGTTCCCGCAGCCGCCGGTACCGGGAGAGGCACTCAGGCTCCACCCGGAGGTCCTACCGGTCTCGCAGCCGCTCCCGCTGCCGTTTGTATTACCGGAGGGCCTACGCCATCGGGCGAGGCCGCCGCTACTACGGCTTCGGCCGCACCGTCTACCCCGAGGAGCGCAGAAGCTGGAGGGGGCGATCCCGGAGCAGGTCGCGGAGCCCAACCCCCTTTCGTTTGAGCGAGAAAGGTGAGTCGTTGGAGAGGCCTTCGGGGAAAGAGGAAGGACCCCAGCGGGTTAATAGTTAAAACTCCGGTATGGTTGGCGCCCAGTTTTGTGTTTTTATTTTTTTTTTGGCGCCCAGTTTTAAAATGGACAACTTTTTTTCCCCCCTAGGGCTTAACACCGCGCTTGTTAAATGGGTCGGTGGAGGGCAGTTCTGGGTGGACCAGCTCTCAAAATGCTACTGATTTATTGACCAAGCTTTGATTATTGAGAGATGCTTACATTGCTAAACAAGAGAGGTAGAATTCTCTTTCCGTAAATAGAAGTATATTTTATACGTGGAGATACTGTTTAAATATCTTTATATTACTAGTGTAAAAACACTTTGTGATTTTGAATTTTTTTGGAGAAATGCTATCGGATAAATGAACATTTTGTGTTTCCTTTTGTAGATCGAATGGAGTTGTTAGAAATAGCCAAAGCCAATGCAGCGAAAGCATTAGGAACAGCCAACTTTGACTTGCCAGCTAGTCTCAGAAGTGTTCCTGTATCTAAAGAAAGAAACCAGGAAACAGCTGTACTGAATAATGGTGCAAAGTCTGAGGTAAGTATTTTAAGTTTATTTTAAAAACAGTAATCTTCAAACTTCATCTTTAAACTTAGTATTAAAATAAATAAGATCTTCAGAAGACTACTTACCAGAAAGAGCTGATTATCCATTTTTATTTCATTTACCCTAGACTGTTTCTTGGAATGGCTAGCTAGATATAATTTAAAATAACAGATCTGACAATATTAGATAGGGTCTTTCCCATGAAAGTGGGAGACTAATGACCTTTATTTTCAGTTGACATAATCGTGATTACTTCCATAATTGTAGCTGGTACTTTGGTGATTTCTGTGTAGTTACCAAGTTTTTCTAGCTAGTTTTTTACAGAGTGTAATTTTCCTTTGCAGGGTTATGTTCCCACAGATTCTGTACTCAACATACAGTATAGTTTATCTGCTTTATTTCTGTCTTATAGAAATCATGAATGTGGTCTCCAGACATTGATGAAGAAAGTCTGTTGGTAATTGATACATGCGCAAAAGCATCAGAGGTTAAACTAATTTGAAGTCTATGTGGACACACCGAAAGCTTAGTTTTTTGTTGGTAGATTCCGATGCATGCTAGAATTTGGGGCAAGCACTATTTGGATAAGATACTAAAGACAATTTTTAAATGAAAGTGTACTTTGTAATGGTGGGGCGTCTGATACAGATGTCCCTTTCATAATATATGCAATATATTCCAGATATTTTGAGAGATTACAGAAGAAGAGGCCTGCTTCATTTGCAGATAAGTTTATTATAATTCTCCAGAAATGTGCAGCATAAAATGCATAGCTTTAAAGGTTTAAGATAATTAGGGATTGATACATTCAGTTAACATAGGAACTGATGGGTTATCTCCTATCATGCAGACCCAGATGTGGGTTTGCCTAAGCATTAGTGGTGAACAAAGAAGAGTTGATTTTTCAGGTGATTAGGTACCCAACTGGATGGGCAAATGTCTTAGTTCTTTTGAAGCTAGGTATTTTTTGGTATGATTTTTCACAGTTACGTGAATTTATATCACAGGGATATATACAATACTGCTTTATGGAGAATAGTGTCTTAAATCATTGAATCAATTTTGTTATGGGAAAAACTTAACAAAAGTACTATGTTATTTTAGTTTGACTGGTTAGATCAAACTTGATTTGTGTCTCTACAAGTAAATTTATAATACAATTAGACCGCTTTTTATACCTACAAGGGTATGACTTCTAAAATTTACTTTCTTTTATCTGTCTAGCTATCGGACAAGTTAACAGAAGATGGAATAAAAAATGCCAGTGAAAAGTCTTATCAGCAAAAAAGCATCGCTTTTAGCTCTAACGTAAGTATATCTAAGCATTGATCACTCAAAAGCTAGACTTGGAATGTATTTATGTTAGGGGGCTTTATTTTTGTTAGCTTACTTGTGATGATATGAGGCCTACTAAGCCACTAAATAGAATTTTTAATACTTTTTTTGTGTGGTCCTCACAAGTGACCAATAGGTTCCTACTCTAATATGCACATTCTCAGTTTCAGTGTTTTCCCCTTTTAACTGTTCCCTTTGTCCTTTTTGATTGTTGCAATATTTTAAAATAAAATCTCAGAGTATCCTGTGATTAGAATAATCAGCTAAAGGCTTAATAAAATTTCAAAACTATCTTAATATCTCCCTATTGCAGTATGCCTTGCACGTATCTAATTTCCCCCACTAGTGTCTTGGCTTTACAGTTTGATGGAATCAAGTTGCAAGTGAGGTCCATGGCTTTGCACTTGGTTGGTGTCTTTTATTTAATGTATTCTTTAAAATGATATTTTAAATATATAATGTATGTGTTTGGGAAGCTGACTTAAGAATTTGTTCTTTTTCAGAATTCTGTAGCAAAGCCTATGCTTCAGAAATCAGTTAAAGCTACTGCTGAAGAGAATTCTTCAGGATCCCCAAAAATAGATAAGAAGAAAAGTCCATATGGACTGTGGCTACCTGTCTAAAAAAAGCCAATAGCTAAGGTTGCCTGAAATGCACTTTTTTTTGCAAGTTTGTGTTTCTAGCATTATTCCATTCTTGTGAACCATTTAGTGGTGGTGGTGCAATTACAAATGACAACACAAAAATATGTAAATACTTAATTTAAATAATGTTTTAGATTTCTCTTGCAGATGGGAGATAGCACAAATGGACCACAGGTGGGATTCTTCTATATTTACACTTGGTAAATGTTTTATATAATATGGATCTGTTATGTAGAAGTGAACTTTTTAAAAGCAAACAGTAATTGAACTGTTCATGTTGTAAATATTTTGTTAATAAATTTTAAAAAATTATTTTAGTCTCTCTTGATTGTGTATATTTTACATAATGTGTTTTTATTTAATGAAGAAGAATGGGGCAATATCTCCTTTAAAACCTTCCTGCTTCCAGATCCAAATCCATGGATTGATACCGTAGGGCTCAGTGACCTTACCTGGGAGTTGGTGAGAAATGATGAATCTCAAGTCTCTACCCCAAATCTGAATTAGAAACTGAATCACAACCGTGTTCCCCGTTGATGAAGATACTCATTAAAATCTGAGAAGTTTGGCCTTGAAGACTTAAGTATTAGCATAGTGTTGTCCTGAACTGAGCCATCAGGGCAGGAAACTCAAGAGAGTGAAGTGGAATGGCTCAATGAGCTAGAAAATCAGAGGCTTAACTAAGCATGTAAAAAATTTAAAATGAGTGTTACACTAAAGATCTGGACAGTTGGTTTAAACATTAGCTACAGACTTGTGGAGAAGGCAATGGCACCCCACTCCAGTACTCTTGCCTGGAAAATCCTGTGGATGGAGGAGCCTGGTAGGCAGCAGCAGCAGCACAGACTTTTGTAATTTTGCCTGTTAATATAGTAGTGGATACCAGAACTAGAAAGATTTAAGTCATTTTTAGATGGTCTCTCCAAGCATTTGACTAATTGCATAAAATGTTTGAATATAAATGTAAGATGTCAGCTTAAAAAGATGGTGAAGATCCTCAAGTGGGATGTAATACTGTATTAACTAAAGCTGTGCCATCCAGTATTTTACATGCCCATCCCATTAAGAGAGCCACTAGCCCCGTGTGTGCTTTTGACTACTTTTGAAGTTGGCTAGAATGACTGAGGAACTGAATTTTTTTCCTTGAAGTATGTTTTATTGAAATACAATTGAGTTAATGTTTCAGGTGCACAGCAAGTTGATTCAGTTGTACATATACACATATATTATTTTTGGAGTTATTTTCCATTGTAGGTTGTTATATTGACTATAGTTTCCTGTGCTATACAGTGAGCCTAAAATTCCAGGATAATTCTGATATGCACCTGGATTTTAAAAAGGGATTACAGGTTTTTCTATTAAATGGAGTTTTGGTGATACAATGTATTAAAGAATAATAGTTACATAATCACCATAATAAAAGGTGTTTATCAGTTTCACAATCAATAGCCAGACAAAAAGTAAAAGATAATTATAATTGTAAGCCATAATGGTAACCTGATTAACAATATAAAATAATTACATACAGTTTGAGGGAGTCAAAGTGATGAGATAAATCAAAGCGCATACATGTGTTTTCATCCAGCCAGCCAAAGCCAGCCAGTTGTGTTGGTTCATGTGTTTAGTCTGTTTACATTTAAGGTAATTATCGATATATATGAGCCAATTACCAATTTCTTAATTGTTTTGGGTTTATTTTCTGTCTTTTTTTGTTTTGTTTTGTTTTGTTTGCTGCCTAGAGAAGTTCCTTTAGCATTTGTTATAAAGATGGTTTGGTGGTTCTGAATTCTCTTAACTTTTGCTTGCCTGGAAAGCTCCGTCAAATCTGAATGAGAGTCTTGCCAGGTAGAAGTATTCTTGGTTGTAGGTTCTACCCTTTCATTACTTGATAAATATATCTTGCCATTCCCTTTTGGCTTGTAGAGTGTCTGTTGAGAAATCAGCTGATAACCTGATGGGAGTTCCGTTGTATGTTATTTGTTGTTTTTCCTTGTTTTTAATATTTTATCTCTGTCATTAAGTTTTGTCCATTTGATTACTATGTCTTGGTGTTGGTGTGCTCCTCCTCGGGTTTATCCTGTCTGGGACTCTGTGCTTCCTGGACTTGGTTGACTGTTCCCTTTCCCTTGTTTGGGAAGTTTTCAGTTATATTTTCTCAGGTACTTTCTCTCCTTCTGGGACCCCTGTAATGCAAATGTTGGTGCATTTAAGTTGCCAGAGGTCTCTTAGGCTGTCTTCATTCTTTTTCATTCTTTTTTTCTATATTCTGTTGTGTGTCAGTGATTTTCACCATTCTGTCCTCCAGGTCATTTATCCGTTCTTCTGCCTCAGTTATTCTGCTATTGATTCCTTTTAGCATATTATTCATCTGTTTGTTCTTTAATTCTTTTTGGTCCTTGGTAAATGATTTTTGCATCTTCTCCATTGTTTTCTTGAGATCCTGGGTCATCTTCAGTATCATTATTCTTAATTTTTTTTTTTTTGGAAGGTTGCCGGTCCACTTTAGTGGTTTTTCTAGGGTTTTATCTTGTCCCTTCCTCTGGGATATAACTTTGTGCTTTTTCATGCTGACTAGCTTTCAATAATGTGGCTTTGTTCTGGTTCTTGTGAAACTGTGGTTCTTGCTTCTGTCTGCCCGCTGGAGGAGGTGAAGAAGCTTGAGCAAGCTTCCTGATGAGAGGGACTGGCGTGGGAAAAATGGTCTTATTGTGGTGGGCAGGGCCTTCTTGCTCAGGAAAGCTTTAATACAGTTATTGGCTGATGGGTGGGGTTGGACTTGCTCCCTGTTAGGGCTCTTTGGATGAATGGCCACCTCCAAGAGGCCTTATGCCGAGGGGTAACTTCTGGACTGCTGCCGCCAGTGCCCCTGTTGTGTGGTGAGCCCCTGCTGACTCACATCTCCCCAGGACACCCTCCCAACACTTGAAAGGTAGTTTTGGTTCAGCTCTCCTTTTGGGTCACTGCTCCTTTTCTCTGGGTCTTGGTGCATGCAACGTTTTGTTTGTGTCCTCCAAGATTGCAGTCTGTTTCCCCCAGTCTTGTGGAAATCCTATAATCAAATCCCACTGGCCTTCAAGGCCAGATTTCCTGGGGATTCTCAGTCCGTTTGTCGGACCCCCAGCCTGGAAAGTCTGAGGTGTGGTCCATGAGAACGACTTCAGTGTTACTGTTCTCCAGTTTGTGGGTCACCACCTGGCGGGTATGGAATTCTATCGTGATTGCGCCCCTCCTACCGTCTCGCTGTGGCTCCTTTGTTTTTGATGTGGGGTATCTTTTTGGTGGGTTCCAGCATCCTCCTGTCAGTGATTGGTCAACAACTAGTTGTGATTTTGATGTTCTTGCAGAAGGAGATGCGCGTACATCCTAGTCTGCCATCTTGAGCCGGAAGCCTAGAACTGAATTTTAAGTAGCCATTTGCTGGAAAGTGCAGATAATACTTCTGTGTAGAATATTGTATTGGATAAGAGTTGCTCTTAAATTTGACCCTATTAAAAATGTAAATGTGCAAAGATTTGAATATATATGTCCCTGGACATCAAATTTGTTACTATCTTTACCATGGTCACATTCTCATCCTTTAAGCTAGCAGCACTTGATATGAACAAGGAATTTCCTGGGAGAAAGGGTTTTTTTGGATAAAATAAAATATTTTTTTCCCACTTAGTTTAACAGTGGTTATTGGGAGGGTAGTTTGCTTCTAATCCATGAGAGTTTAAATAGTAGGTTCATTTTTATTCTAAGGAGACCTGAGAATATCGATAGACTGGCCTAGTTACGTCAGAGTGCAAGAAAACAGGATTGGTTTTAGGGTTTGTAATTTTTTGAAAATGTGGATAACTTGAACATCCTGTTAGTATAATTTGTTGGTATATCCTTAGCAAGGTTACAGAACTCTTCAAGGTATTCTTTGTAAGGGAGACTTTGGCAATGAACTGATGACAAAATGCTAAGATAATTTTCACCTTCACTTAGCTGGTGACAGAAAAGCACCTGCTTTGTGATTTGTGTTCAAATACAGCCTTTAATAGCTAAGTATACAAGTCATGTAACCTCTTTAACCAATCCTCCTATATAGCAGATTAGCCAAATCTGTTGATATGGACATGTGCCACTTCTGAGTTTCCCTTCTGCAGTGATCTTGCCTTTCAGCCTCGTTCAGTTGCTTATTCATGTCCGACTTTTTGCAACCCCATGGGCTGCAGCATGCCAGGTTTCCCTGTCCTTCACCATCTCCCAGAACTTGTTCAAACTCATGTTCATTGAGTCGGTGATATTATCCAACTATCTCGTCCTCTGTTGTCCCCTTCTACCTTCAATCTTTCCCAGCATCAGGGTCTTTTCCGTTCAGTTGTTCACATCAGGTGGCCACTATTGGAGATTCAGCTTCAGCATCAGTGCTTCCAACGAATATTCAGAATTGATTTCCTTTAGGATGGACTGGGTGGATCTCCTTGCAGTCCAAGGGACTCTTAAGAGTCCTCTCCAACACCGCAGTTCAAAAGCATCAATTCTTCGGTGCTGAGCCTTTATAGCCCAACCCTCACATCCATACATGACCACTGGAAAAGCCATAGCTTTGACTAGACGGACCTTTGTTGGCAAAGGAATGTCTCGGCTTTTTAATATGCTGTCTAGGTTGGTCACAACTTTTCTTCCAAGGAGCAAGTGTCTTAATTTCATGGCTGCAGTCACCATCTGCAGTGATTTTGGAGCCCAAGAAAAAGTCTGTCACTATTTCCTTTGTTTACCCACCTGCTTGCCACGAAGTGATGAGACTGGATGCCATGGTCTTGGGCTGTGCTCAGCTGCTTCAGTCATGTCCTACTCTTTGCGACCTATGGACCATAGCCCACCAGGCCCCTCTGTCCATGGGATTATCCAGGCAAGAGTAATGGAGTGAGTTGCCATGCCCTCCTTCAGGGGAGCTTGCCAACCCATGATCTTAGGTTTTTGAATGTTGAATTTTAAGCCAGCTTTTTCACTCTTTCACCTTCATCAAGAGGCTCTTGAGTTCCTCTTCGCTGTCTTAAGGATGGTGTCATTTGCACATCTGAGGTTATTGATATTTCTCCTGGCAATCTTGATTCCAACTTGTGCTTCATCCACCCTGGCATTTCACATGATGTACTCTGCATATAAGTTAAATAGGGTGACAATATACAGCCTTGATGTAGTACTTTGCCAATTTTCAATCAGTCTGTTGTTCCATGTCTGATTCTATTTGATGCTTCTTGACCTGCATACAGATTTCTCAGGAGTCAGGTAAGGTGGGAATACCAGAGAATGGTATTCCCATCTCTTTTAAGAATTTTCCACAGTTTGTTGTGATCCACACAGTCAAAGTCTTTTTGGCTTAGCCAATGAAACAGATATAGATCTTTGGAATTCTTTTGCTGCTTCTATGATCCATTGGATGTTGGCCATTTGATCTCTGGTTCCTCTGCCTTTTCTAAATCCAGCTTGAACACCTGGAAGTTCTCGGCTCGTGTACCTAGCATGGAGAATTCTAAGTGTTACTTTGCTAGCATGTGAAATGAGTGCAATTGTGTGGTAGTTTGAATAATCTTTGGCATTGCCTTTCTTTGGGTTTAGAATGAAAACTGACCTTTTCCAGTCCTGTGGCCACTGCTGAATTTTTCCAAATTTGCTGGCATATTGAGTACAGCACTTTAACAGCATCCTCTTTTAGGACCCGAAATAGCTCAGCTGGAATTCCATCAGCTCCACTAGCTTTGTTCATCATGATGCTTCTTCAGGCCTACTTGACTTTACACTCCAGGATGTCTGGCTCTAGGTGAATGATCACACCATCGTAGTTATCTGGGTCATGAAGATCTTTTTTGTATAGTTCTGTGTATTCTGTGTATTGTTCACTTAGGAAGGCTTTCTTGTCTCTCCTTGGTATTCTTTGGAACTCTGCATCCAAATGGGTATATCTTTCCTTTTCTCCTTTGCCTTTAGCTTCTCTTCTTAGCTATTTTTAAGGCCTCCTCAGACAACCATTGTGCCTTTTTTCACTTCTTTTTCTTGGGGATGGTTTTGATCACCACCATCTGTACAATGTTATGAACCTCTGTCCATAGTTCTTCAGGCACTCTATCAGATCTAATCTATCTGTCACTTCCACTATATAATCTGAGGGATTTGATTTAGGTCATACCTGAATGGTCTAGTGGTTTTCCCTACTTTCTTCAATTTAAGTCTGAATTTTGCAATAAAGAGTTCATGATCTGAGCTACAGTCAGCTCCTGGTCTTCTTTTTGCTGATTGTACAGAGCTTCTCCATGTTCGACTGCGAAGAATATAATCAATCTGATTTCAGTATTGACTATCTGGTGATGTCCATGTATAGAGTCATCTCTTGTGTTGTTGGAAGAGTGTGTTTGCTATGACCAGTGTGTTTGCTGTGACGTGTGTTCTCTCGGCAAAACTCTGTTAGCCTTTGCCCTGCTTCATTCTGTACTCCAAGGCCAAACTTGCCTGTTACTCCAGGTATTTCTTGACTTCCTACTTTTGCATTCGAGTTCCCTATGATGAAAAGGACATGTTTGTTTGGTGCTAGTTCTAGAAGGTCTTGTAGAAGCTCTAGAAGGTCTTGTAGATCTTCATAGAACTGTTCAGCTTCTTTGGCATTAATGGTTGGGCCATAGATTTGGGTTACTGTGATATTGAGTGGTTTGCTTTGGAAATGAACAGAGATCATTCTGTCATTTTTGAGATTGTACCCAAGTACTGCATTTCAGACTTTTGTTGACTTTGAGGGCTACTCCATTTCTTTTAAGGGATTCTTGCCCACAGTAGTAGATACAGTGATCATCTGAATTAAATTTGCCCATTCCAGTCCATTTCAGTTCACTGATGGCTAAAATGTCAGTCTTCACTCTTGCCATTTCCTTTCGACCACTTCCAATTTGCCTTGATTCATGGACCTAACATTCCAGGTTCCTATGCAATGTTGTTCTTTACAACATCGGACTTCCACCACCAGAGCCATCCACAACTGGGCATTGTTTTCACTTTGGCTCAGCCTCTTCATTCCTTCTGGAGCTATTTCTCTGCTCTTCTCCAGTAGCATCTTGGGCACTTTTGGACCTGGGGAGTTCATCTTTCAGTGTGATATCTTTTTGCCTTTTCATACTGTTTGTGGGGTTCTCAAGGCAAGAATACTTAAGTGGATTGCCATTCTCTTCTCCAGTGGACCACATTTTGTCAGAACTCTCCACCATGACCCAAATATCTTGGCTTATTTTCTTTTTAGTATCCAGTATGCTGAAAAGAGGGCTTTCCTGGTGGCTCAGATGGTAAAGAATCTGCCTGTAATTCAGGAGACCTGGGTTGGATCCCTGGGTAGGGAAGATCTCATAGAGAAGGATATGGCTATCCACTCCAGTATTCTTGCTTGGAGAATTCTGTGGACAGAAAAGCCTGGTGGGCTACAGTCCATGGGGTCACAAAGAGTTAGACACTACTGAGTGACTAATACTCCTAACTCCTAATGCTGAAAATAATATACTTTCTCCATTTTTTCATAATCATCCCATGAAATCCTGTCAGTCTTTAACTTGACCTTGTTTGGGTGTGGCCATGACTACTGTGTTCAGTCTCTCTAAGGTTTATAACAAAAGATAACTGCATATTCCCAGACTGTCATTGCGTAAGTGGGATGCAGTTGCCTAGGTGTGATAAACCATGTCATTATAACCTGTGGACAAATAGCAAGCAGGTGCTGACAGTGAGAAATTGTACTAAGAGACTAGATTCAGTGCTGTCCAATATAAAGGAGAGCCTAATGAAAAAGATTAAAGAGGTCAATTCATTTTTTATCCCAATATATTTAAAAACATTTCAACATTTAATGTAAAAAGAGGTGATATCCTACCTTTTTTTGGTGAGGTGGTGTGACTCAGTGTGTATTTTACACTTAAAACACACCTCAGTTTGCCCTAGCCACATTTCAACTGGTAGCTAGTCACATGTGGTAGATGGCTACTGTGCCTATGAAAAAAAGCACAGCCCTAGATATTAGGTTCAGGTCTGTAATACTGTTGTTGTTTAGTCACTAACTCATGTCCAACTCTTTGGTGACCCCATGGACTGTAGCCCACCAGGCTCCATTGTCCATAGGATTTCCCAGGCAAGAATACTGGAGTAGGTTGCCATTTCCTTCTCCAGGGGATCTTCCCAATCCAGAGATGGAACCCACATCTCCTGCATTGGCAGGTGGGTTCTTGACCTCTGAGCCAGCAGGGAAGTGCTGGAGTCCAGCCCCAGCAGGATCCAGGGGAATCCTCAGGATGAGCGGCATCGGCGAGAGCAGACAGACAGACACATACACACACAGACGTTGCGTAGAAGAGGTAGCTTTTTTTTTTTTTTTTATTTTTAGGATAGCTCAGTTTTTATAGAATGAATGTTACCTCCCCCTTAAGTCACCACATATTACATCAGATATTGGTTTGTGCTTCCGTCAATATTTTATTCCCCATGTTTTTCCCCTAAGCATTCATCTAGAACGTTTCCAATTACAGGGTTTATAGTTAAATATCCCGTACATAATCTTCTCGCCTCAATGGCCTAACATTCTCACTCTAACACTTATCAAGCTTACCTAGTAAAATAAAACTTGTTCTTATGAGGGCTCACTTTTCACTATTTCCTTATGGAGTCCTTTCTGAAATTTTTCTGTCTTTCAGGCAGATTGCTATACATTTGTCTTTGACCTCTTCTACTGTGTACAGTGGCTCTTTGTCCTTTGCCCACTGTTGGATTCTATCCTTGGCCTACTCCTTTAACCTCTGTTGCCGGTTTCCTCCATTCTGCCTTTAACTATCATCTACTAACTGAGCATTAGCAATTTTCTGAACTCCAGTTTGCAATGCTTGCCTCAGTTCTTCAAAATGAACCTTTCCTATACTGAGCTTATTACAGTGTTGCCTGTTTGAATTAGTGGCTTTCATCATGCACCCAGTCACCTTCAAAGAGTAGTCTTCAGATCATACTAACATCTGATTTTTGGTTGGCTATTGGGAGTGCTTTTCCCCTCTGTAGAAATCCTATTTGTCTTTTAAACCCAGGTCAGTATCATGTCTATGAAACCTATTAATTTTTTCCTCACCTCCTTTTCCCTTAATTGAAATGTATTAAATGTTTCTTTGAAAATACTGGAGAACAAAAAACTGTCATTTCATTACTCTTGATAAGATTGGGCTGCATGGGTGTGCATTTGTGTCAAATTAAGCTAAAAAATAAGTCTAAGTAAAATTACGACTTCTATTCCCATTCTCCAGAGGCAATCACTGTAAATAGTATGATGTACATCCTGGATTTTTTTTTATGCCTGGACAAACCCCTCTTTATATAGATAAGAGCATCTTTTCAATGTAGATCTATCTCATTCTTTTTTTTTTAATCTCATTCTTTAATTGTATGAATGTACCATAGTGTTACAATTTCCCTATTCACAGTACATTGAATATACCTTTATTAATAGCACTTATATAGCCATCTATATAAGTCCATCATTAGCTAAATCATATTTTCCTACTCATTTATCCGTAAGCATTGCCCAATTTACTGATCTCAATCCTAGTTAATGTTTTTATTCACATGACATGGAATACGTAATTTTCACTTTCATGGGATACTCCTGACTTAAGTCTTCTGTCCTCTGTTTCCCATGTGTGTGTATGTATAATTACTACTAAAATCAAATATCCTAAAACCAGTTGAAATAAGGTTAGAATTCCAGTTAACCTTTAAAAAAATGGATTGTATTATATATATTTTAATAATTCTTTGACAAAGTATTTTAACTTACATTCTTCCAAGGAATATTTGCTTTTTGAAGGATGGTTTATTTACAAAATGCCATTGGAGAATCAGTCTCCTACCCTCTATGCTTGCCCCATACAGGCACCTGGGCCATGGGGTAGAATATGAGACAGGCAAGAGCTTGTTAACTGACTGCTCTGGGCAGATGAGGGGATGGGGAAAGTTAAGGTGAATTTCCAGTAGGAATTTCCATTGCCTTTCTTTCACTACCTACTATAGCTTACAAGAAGAATTAGTGCCAATTTAGCATCTGAAGCTCCCAAGTTGAACTTTAGGTCAAGTCAAACAAGACAAATTTCATCATGATGATGACTTGGGTTTGTATCTAAGAATTTTAAGCCTAGCAGAGTACACACATTAAGTACACACCTAAAACACAGAAATGCAAGACAGATTTTTCTGAAACAAGTGAATAAATATGTAAGTATGAAAATACAGTCATTTGTAGAACACATCATTACAAGTTATAAAAGGGAAGTGTTCTGATTTTCTGGTACAATTTGGCAGTCAAAACAGTTCCTGAAGGAGATTAGACAGCTGTTCCCTCTTTCTAAGTTAATTTCAGCTATGTATTTCCCATAGAATCTTTCTGCCTTGTTGAATTTAGCATTCCTTTCATTAATGTACAATGATGTCTCACCAGCTATATTTGTTTCATTTTTCAGTTCTGTAGAAACATATACAGAATCCAAAGCTGCTTGCTTTTTTGTTCTGAGTTAAGACTGAAAGCAATATATTTAGAAAAGTACCCTGGCAAGGATATAGGTCCAGTGAGCATTGTTCTTGCAGTTTACTTTAAGTTAACAGTACCATCAAATGTGAAAGAGGAGAGTGAAAAAGTTGGCTTAAAGCTCAACATTCAGAAAACAAAGATCATGACATCTGGTCCCATCACTTCATGGAAAAGAGATGGAGAAACAGTGGAAACACTGGCAGACTTTAATTTTTTGGGCTCCAAAATCACTGCAGATGGTAATTGCAGCCATGAAATTAAAAGTTACTTACTCTTTGGGAGAAAAGTTATGACCAACCTAGACAGCATATTAAAAAGCAAAGACATTACTTTGCCAACAAATGCCCATCTAGTCAAGGCTATGGTTTTTCCAGTAGTCATGTATGAATGTGAGAACTGGACTATAAAGAAAGCTGAGCATGGAAGAATTGATGCTTTTGAATTGTGGTGTTAGAGAAGACTCCTGAGAGTCCCTTGGACTGCAAGGAGATCCAACCAGTCCATCCTAAAGGGAATCAGTCCTGGGTGTTCATTGGAAGGACTTATATTGAAGCTGAAGCTCCAATACTTTGGCCACCTGTTGTGAAGAGCTGACTCATTTGAAAAGACCCTGATGCTGGGAAAGATTGAAGGCAGGAGGAGAAGGGGATGACAGAGGATGAGATGGTTGGATGGCATCACTGACTCAATGGACATGAATTTGAGTAAACTCCAGGAGTTGGTGATGGACAGAGAGGCCTGGCGTGCTGTGATTCATGGGGTCGCAAAGAGTTGGACACGGACTGAGCGAGTGAACTGAACTGAACCATCAAATGACCTGATCTGAAATTTGGGAACCTGGGTTCAGGTTGAAATATGGGAGCAGTGATACATTATTTTAGAATTTTTATGCATATGCTATAGATTCTGCCTAATAATTACACCATTCAAAACACTTAAATGTGGTAGAGGATGGGACAATTCTTCAAACTAATAATTCAAATGTTATTTCTTAATTCAAATGTTCTTTGATTTCTAGCCAATTAATTTTATTAGGCATGAAATCAGTACTAAAACTTCAGGCTACATTTGTAGTACTTGCTGCTTTTCCAAGTCTATGACCATCCTATCAATTTCTTCTGTGGAAGGCACATATGTTCTATGAAGAAGCCTACTAGAAGTTGGGTGGAATGCCTCTCCACTGAAAAAGTGAATTGCTGAGTAACATGAAAAAAGATTCTGTACCATAGCACATGGAACTCTGTTTAATGTTATGTGGCAGCCTGGACGGGAGAGGAGTTTAGGGGAGAATGGTTACATGTATATTTATGGTAAAATCCTTTCGTTGTTCACCTGAAATTATCACAACGTTATTTGTTAATTGTCTATATTCAAATACAAAATAAAGTTAAAAAAAGATCCTATACCTTTTGAACTGGACAGTTGTCAGTGGTCAAAAGTGGAAAGCTTAGGGATTATATTTGATTTCAAAGAAATAGAATTCAGACTTAAGAAATTCCTATTCCAGAGCCCAAATGAGTTAGCTGAGGACCACGGGTTAATGGACTTAACCAAGTTCATACGGTGAGAGATCTTGAGTAAGATGCTCTGCTTAGTGCAATTTACAGCCCTCTCCACTCTACTGCACTATCTCTATTAAAACAGGTTTGATCTTTAGCACGTGCATGCGTGCTAAGTTGCTTCAGTCATGTCCAACTCTGCAACCCTATGGGCTGTAGCCCACCAGAATCCTCTGTGGGATTCTCCAGGCAAGAATACTGTAGTGGGTTGCCATGCCTTCCTCCAGGGGATCTTCCAACCCAGGGATTGAACTCACATCTCTTACATTTCCTGCATTGGCAGGCAGGTTCTTTATCACTAGACCCACCTCAGAAGTACCTGTCTTACATAATTAAGGAGTGCAGTTTAGCATTGCTTACTGCACATAATAGAAAGTATTACTGTGTCCCTTGCCTTTGGAATGTGTAATAACAACAGTAATAATCATGATAATAAATAATAGCCAGTACAAATACAGTGCCTTCTGTATGCCAAGCACTGATCTAATGCGTTGTATGAATTTATTTTTTTATAATTTATTTAATCTTTCTTTGCTCAGCCTATGAAGTGAGAGGGCACTGTTGTAATTCCCTGTATACAGATGAGGAAAGAGAAAAATCTTGTGACACAGCTAGTAAGTGGTGGAGACAGGACTCAAGGCCAGGAAGCAAAGCTCCAGGATCAGTACTCTTATATTCAAGGCCTTCCAGTAACATAGAAAACCTACGCTTTTAAAAGACATTGACTTACTGCTTTTCTCTCAAGTCTCTCATATGTTTCTATGTCAGGTCTGATCTGTTTAGTCAACCTATGATACTGGTGTAATTGGGCAGCAGCATAATCTGAAGAAAATGGGATGCAGACTATTTTAGATGTTGGATATGATTAGACTTCTTAAATGGGCTGTTAATAGGCCCAATCAGTAAAGTTAAAGTCATTTTTATCTGAAAATCCAAGATCAGGATTTTCCTCCTCTTTTTCCTCTTCCATCTTTCTACATCTTCTGCACTGATCTCTAGCAACTTTACTTCCTCATAATCTTCCCCTCTTGCTGCACATTCCTAAAATGAGGGGGAAAAACATTAACTTTATTGCCTTTTATATTTCCTTGATTCATATGAAAAACCTGAAGACTGCTATCAAGCCAGTAAAATGGCCAATTTACAAAAATTGTGGAATTTGCTGTGCAATGATCTGAAAGAAGTAATATATCTATAACACTGACACCAAAAATAACTGTGGGGGGAACATTAAGTGTCCATCAAAATCCTTTTTCTCCTCCTTTCTGACCTCATGGCCGCCCAGTTCTCAATGTCCCTTGCAGCTGGATCAGGCCATGTGGCTTAGGCTGCTCAACTGGGAACTGATACCTGAAAGCCTCATGGGCTTTGTCTTTGTTGTTGTTTAGTTGTTAAGTCGTGTCCAACTCTTTTGTGACCCTGTGGACTGTGGCCTCCCAGTCTCTTCTGTCCAAGGGATTTCCAGGCAAGAATACAGGAGTGGGTTGTCATTTCCTTCTTGAGGGGATCTGCCCAACCCCGGGGTTGAACCCAAGTCTCCTGCAATGGCAGGCGGATTCTTTACTGCTGAGCCACCAGGGAAGTCTGAGCTTTATCTTTTCTTATCATTGGAGCTTTTGTTACTGTAGCTTAACCTTTTGCCAATATCCATTATGTGGCTCTAACTATGTGCCAGCAGTGTTGTAAATGTTTTATATATTTTATTCTAACAACTCTGAGGTAGAGGTGAGGAAACCAAAGCTGGACTGCTTAATGCTTAACTATGATACCATTCTCTACACTGCTGCAACATAGCACTAATATTTGAATCCGCAGCTAATGTAGATGGCAGAAGTGCCCTTAGTTTTTCCTTTTCTTCTTTCTGCAACTGCCATTCCAAACAAACTTTTTTAACTTCCCAGTTTGCAGGTTATTTAAGTCTTTTATGTCTTCCACAACTTCCTGGTGATTTAATTTTCAAGCTTCATTCTACTACAGGACACAAAATTTTCAGCAGAGGTATGGAAACAAATCCAAATAGATGTTACCTCTCTTCTTGTATGGTTCAGTTCAGTTCAGTCGCTCAGTCATGTCCGACTCTTTGCGACCCCATGAATCACAGCACGCCAGTCCTCCCTGTCCATCACAAACTCCCGGAGTTTACTCAAACTCATGTCCATCGAGTTGGTGATGCCATCCGGCCATCTCATCCTCTGTTGTCCCCTTCTCCTCCTGCCCCCAATCCCTCCCAGCATCAGGGTCTTTTCCAAGGAGTCAACTTTTTGCATGAGGTGGCCAAAGTACTGGAGTTTCAGCTTCAGCATCAGTCCTTCCAATGAACACCCAGGACTGATCTCCTTTAGGATGGACTGGTTGGATCTCCTTGCAGTCCAAGGGACTCTCAAGAGCCTCCTCCAACACCACAGTTCAAAAGCATCAATTTTTCGGCGCTCAGCTTTCTTCACACTTCAACTCTCACATCCATACATGACCACTGGAAAAACCATGGCCTTGACCAGACGGACCTTTGTTGGCAAAGTAATGTCTCTGCTTTTTATTATGCTGTCTAGGTTGGTCATAACTTTCCTTCCAAGGAGTAAGCGTCTTTTAATTTCATGGCTGCAATAACCATCTGCAGTGATTTTGGAGGCCAAAAAAATGAAGTCTGCCACTGTTTCCACTGTCTCCCCATCTATTTCCCATGAGGTGATGGAACCAGATGCCATGATCTTAGTTTTCTGAATGTTGAGCTTTAAGCCAACTTTTTCACTCTCTTCTTTCACTTTCATCAAGAGGCTTTTTATTTCCTCTTCACTTTCTGCCTTAAGGGTGGTGTCATCTGCATATCTGAGGTTATTGATATTTCTCCTGGCAATCTTGATTCCAGCTAGTGCTTCTTCCAGCCTAGCGTTTCTCATGATGTACTCTGCATATAAGTTAAATAAGCAGGGTGACAATATACAGCCTTGACATACTCCTTTTTTTATTTGGGACCAGTCTGTTGTTCCATGTCCGGTTCTAACTGTTGCTTCCTTACCTGCATATAGGTTTCTCAAGAGGCAGGTCAGGTGGTCTGGTAGTCCCATCTCTTTCCCAAAAGGAGGGGAGCCCCAGGAGAATTGTGTGTGTGTGCGCCCTAGAAGAATTGTGTGTGTGTGTGTGTGTGTGTGTGTGTGTGTGTGTGTAATGGGGAGATTTCATGTAAGGAGAAGAGATCAGGTAAACACCCATACCTATACTGTGAAGTATTATTTTACTGCCTTCAAGGAACCACATGGTAAAGATGGAAAGAGCAATAATTTGGGAATAAGAAAGTCTGAGAAATATACTGATTTGACTACTCCCTTTCATACTGTTCATGGGGTTCTCAAAGCAAGAATACTGAAGTGGTTTGCCAGTCCCTTCTCCAGTGGACCACATTTTGTCAGAACTCTCCACCATGACCCGTCCCTCTTGGGTGGCCCTACATGGCATGGCTCAGAGTTTCATTGAATTAGACAAGGCTGTGGCCCATGTGATCAGACTGGTTAGTTTTCTTTGATTATGGTTTTCAGTCTCTCTGCCCTCTGATGGAGAAGGATAAGAGGCTAATGGAAGCTTCCTGATGGGAGAGACTGACTGAGGGGGAAACTGGGTCTTGTTCTCATAGGCAGGGCCATGCTCAGTAAATCTTTAATCCAATTTTCTGTTGATGGGCGGGGCTGTGCTCCCTCCCTGTTTTTTGACCTGCGGCCAAACTATGGTGGAAGTAAGGAAGATAATAGCGACCTCCTTCAAAAGGCCCCATGCAGGCACTGCTGCACTCAGTGCCCCCAACCCCGCAGCAGGCCATTGTCGACCCACGCCTCTGCCAGAAACTCCTGGACACTCAAGGGCAAGGCTGGGTCAGTCTCTCGTGGGGTCACTGCTCCTTTCTCCTGGGTCCTGGTGCACACAAGGTTTTGTTTGTGCCCTCCAAGAGTCTGTTTTCCAGTCCTGTGTAAGTTCTGGTGGCTCTCTGGTGGGGTTAATGGTAACTTCCTACTTCTGGTAGGTAAAGACCTACTTCTGCTTTATTGGCTACACCAAAGCCTTTGATTGTGTGGACCACAACAAACTGGAAAATTCTTAAAAAGATGGGAATACCAAACCACCTGACCTGCCTCCCATCGATTTACAACACCGTTGGGGGGAAAAGAAAAATTAAACAAACTTGAAAAATCTCTTACATAAATTGAAGAGAATGAAAACGGTGCCATACGACAGTGCTAAGGGTGTACGCGAGACAAGGTAGTCAGGGGAAGACCTGCCTTGGAGGAGGTGACACAGTCCAAGCGCTGCAGGGAAAACACTTTCCGCTTAAGGGTGAGGTACACAGTTGAGGTAACTTTCCACAAGGTTCCCCTACCTTGGCTCTGCTCCCCCACCCACCGGCTACCGAAATCCTCCAGGCTCGTCCCCGCCGCGCCCCTCCAGCCCCGCCTCCCGCCTCTAGGCCTTTTGCGGCTGCGCAATACTCTGCCCAATTGAAAATGTCTCACTGCCAAAAAGGGCAGGGATTGGTCCTAAATGCCTGAGGCTGCCGGAAGAGGCGGGGCTTATGGTAGGCTATTATTATATATTACCCGGCAGTCCAAAGGTCGGCGGAAGTGCTGGGTGTTGTTTCCGGAAGTGAGCAAGGAAAGCTTGAGATGGCGGCTGTGACTCTTGCTGAGAAGGTACGTGCTGGGTTCTACCCAGGGTTCTTAGTTGGGGAAGGTTCTGAACGCAGCAGGGACGGAAAGTGGAGGAAGTGCTTGTGTGCTGCGTCAGGAAGGCGCAGATAATGTGGGGCCTGGATCGGCGATGAGCGCCTGGGCCGGCCCGCGGGGGCTCACCTGGGCTGACCGGGGAGAAGCCGAACCGGCCCTTACTTCAGCCTCTCCTCCGCCATATAGGTTCCGGTGGGTGGAGCAGAGGAGCCGCAGCCTCCCGCAGGAGCCGAGGAGCTGGCCGCCCTGAAGCGCGAACAGAGACTGCGCAAATTCCGGGAGCTGCACCTGAAGCGGGTGAGTTGTCCCGGAGGCCACCTGACACTTGTCACCTGGACAGGCCCGTGCAAGTTTGTGGAGGGAAGAGGAAGGCGCACCTGTGCGTGTGACAGATAGGCAGAGCTGGATGAAAGTTCTGTCCCGGTTGTTCTCAACCTGGCAGCACATTGGAGTCACATTTGGAAACGGACATGCTTTCTCCAAACCTTTTTTCGAGTTTGCCAGGGGGGGTGGGGGTGGTGGTCTCTCACTAACAGCCTCTTTGCAGTATGACTCCAGTGAACTCTTCCAAACAGAGTGAACACATGCAAAGTAAAGGAATTCATATCAGGGATAAGAGTACAGCAAACAGCTGCCTGCAGTTGGAGCCAAGAAACAAAAAAGCCGCTCTTGACTGTTTCAACTCAAAGCGTCCTAACTGATAGCTTGGCCATGGTTTCACAAAATCCTCACCCACACTCAGACTACCACAGTGTGACAAAAGCAAAGCTGTACAGACCACAGAAATGACCACACAGCACCGTCTTCTGGTAACACCAGCGATAAATGCAGCACTAGCCTCACTCCCTTACTCCTGCCTCCTGTATAAGAACTGAAGTATGTTCATAAAAACAGTCATAGTATGCCTGACTTTCTGACCCTGCCTAAGCCAGAGCTTCCTTGAACCTCTTCCTCCAGTCACCTGATACAGACTCAAATTCTATAAGTAGCTCCTCCTAACACCTTTTCACTGAAATGTCTCCAGTTCCCCATGGTTTGCTCTTTCCTTCAGTGTAGCAGATTTAGCTTTGACCACATGTGTGTTCTTGGTGTCTGGATGGCAGGAATGACACGTTGAGAGAAGTCTGTTTCTTTACCCAGAAAAATTTGATACAGCATTAAACACACATATTTACTTGGAGGGCCTGTGTAAAGAACATGGGGTTGGATATTAAGAGACGCATCTTCCTGGACTAACTGCCTCCAGCCTGTGACCCAACAAACATCTAACTTAAGTTGTCCCTGAGATAGTGTGCTTGTTTTGGTTTATGTAGTTAAGTTTATTTTAAAACAGACTACTCTTCATTCAGTAATTTAAATGGGGAGTGCCTTTCATTTACCATAACTTAAACTGCTAAAATATGTAAAGAGCAGGAGTAGTTCGGAAAGGTTAGAGATACTATGATAGGTATTAAAGCGCCAGCCTCAAATTGAGTCTTCTTCCTTGAATTAGTCAGGATTAAAAGGGAATTGAAAGTAGAATATTTTTTTCATAATGTGAGACATTAACCCCCAGGCATCTGGAATAGCACACCAGTACAGCTCAACACATTTCTTCACTGTATACAAATGTAAGACCTTGCTTAAAATCCTTTGATGGTTCTCTTGCTTTTAGGATAAATGGAGTCCCTTGTTAATGTGTCTACTTGGCCTTCTTTAAAGTGAAAGAAATTTGTTTGGATTTATTTTTATGTTTCAGCCAACAACCTTTTTGTGTTTATGATTTTAGAATGAAGCTCGTAAATTAAATCACCAGGAAGTTGTTGAAGAAGATAAAAGACTTAAGTTACCTGCAAATTGGGAAGCCAAAAAAGCGCGTTTGGAATGGGAACTACAGGAAGAAGAAAAGAAAAAGGTTAGGAACTGCTCTGTTGTCTTCATAAGTGGTCTATTCTATTGTATTGAGACAGTAAAAAAAAAAGCTGTTTATCAGCTGCAACACTTTGGGCAATTAATTTAATCTCCCTGTGATTGTGTTTTCTCATCTGTAAAATGGGATCTGTAATAATTAGTTGAGTTAATTATGAATTAAATGAGTCAGTGCATTTGGAACATTTAAAAGCAGGTCTGACACTGGATAAATGTTGAATAATTATTATTTTTTAGATTGATGTATTCACTTATTATATACAATAGCAGATAACCAAATTTCTCCTTCACATAGTAATGGTTATTTTAAATATATTGCTTCATATTCACTTAAAATAGATCAAATAATTGCTTGTATCATAAGGGCAAGCATTAGCTTTTTTCCCTTTCTTTTTAGGAATGTGCAGCAAGAGGGGAAGACTATGAGAAAGTGAAGTTGCTAGAAATCAGTGCAGAAGATGCAGAAAGATGGGAGAGAAAAAAGAGGAGGAAAAACCCTGACCTGGGATTTTCAGGTAAGACTGACCTTTACAGGCCTCTGAGATAAGCATGCCTTCAGTGTTTCTGGCTTTAAGAAAGGATATGCCCCTTCGTGGAATATTCCCTAAGAGACTTACTCCTAAGAAAAATACAAATATATCACATATGGCAGAAGTGAAAAAAGCTCTACTTGAATCAGCAGGATATGTTTATTCAGTATGCTAAAATTAAAGCCTCTTGGGGCAGGATCTTCAGGATAGAGGCTATGCTAATAATTTTGATTTTTCTGTGAATAGTAATGACCAAATAAGGTAGTATATCATTTCCAATTCTTGTTTTATTTTTAGATTATGCTGCTGCCCAGCTTCGCCAGTATCATCGACTGACCAAACAGATCAAACCAGACATGGAAACATACGAGAGACTGAGAGAAAAGCAGTAAGTTGACAGGATTAATGCAAGTCCTGTTTTCATCCTGAAGTGATACTGATGTATTAAAACTTCTGTGTGTACATAAACATATATACGTAAGTACACACATTGTAGTGCTTAGGTATGGATTGTCAATAGCAAATTTTGTTGTTGTTGCTGTTTTTTGGCTGTGCCGGGTCTTTGTTGCACGTGGGTTTTCTTAGTGCAAGTGGGAGCTGCTCTCCATTGAAGCTACTCTCCGTTGAGGTGCGTGGGCTTCTCTTGTGGATCACAGGCTCTAGGTGCACAGGCTTCATTCATTGCAACGCTCAGGCTTAGTAGTTGCCGCACACAGGCCCTAGAACATGTGGGCTTCAGTAGTTTCGGGGCATGCGGTTAGTTGCTCTGTGGCATGTGGAATCTTCCTGGACCAGGGATCAAACCTGTGTCCCCTGCATTGGCAGGTAGATTTTTAACCACTGGACCACCAGAGAAATCCTCAACAACTGTGTAAGGATAGTTTCAGGTCTTGATGACACTGTTTACTGCTCGTCCACAGCAGTTAGGCTAACCACATGATTATCTTTCTAGCTGGGCATTCTGCAACTGGGTGTTGAGAGATTATCATAGTCACTCATATTTTGGGACATAGAATGCTTTAGTGCCAGGATAGGTGAACTGCTGTAAAGGACCAGAGAGTAAATATTTTAGGTTTATAGGCTGTCTGGGCTCTGTCACAACTACTCTCTCTGCCCTTGTGGTGTGAAAGCAGCCATAGAGTAGTCACAGACAGATGGGTGGGCTGTGTCCCAGTAAGACTGTTTCTAAAAGCAAGAGGCTGGAATTTGCTGGCCTGCTATAGTGGAAAGAGAACCTGAGGCTGGAAGCAAGTCCTTTAACCTCTGACCCTTGGCTCTTTCATCTGTAGAATGAAGGTGTTGGACTAGGTGATTTCTTAACTTTCATCCTTTACAATTCTGTATCCTCTTTTCTCTTGTTTTTTAAGAAAAGATGAGATAGGATCCCACGGTAAAGATATTTATGTATTTTATCTCTCTTCATGAATGGTAGTTTAGTTTGAAAATGTGGCGCACTTGCAGTGTTACTTCAAGTCCATATTGCTGTCTTTTCAGTGGGGAAGAGTTTTTCCCAACATCCAACAGTCTTCTTCATGGGACACATGTGCCTTCCACGGAGGAAATTGACAGGATGGTCATAGACCTGGAAAAACAGTGAGTACTCCATGCAGCAGCCAGTTCACTAAATGTTTCATGACAAAATGGACATAGGTGCTTAGAATGAATTAAGATAGAGATTCTACATGCTCATTTCTAACCTTGCATCTCTAGTGGTATTGGGGACAGAGAGCAAGTATGAATTGAATCCATTTGATTTGGAATGAAGATGTAAAATATTGATGGAATTGAGTTATTATAATTGAAAATATAATTATTCTCTTTAAAGAAATTGTTCTTACTTCTACTTTAACAACCATGGCACTCTTTGATTTAAAGAAGTATAAATGTTCTAGTAAATTTACCTAAGTATATATTTGTGTTTCTTAATACTGATAGGGTTGTTTTTCCTGATATTGATCAGGCAGAGCAAAATGAATTTAATTTATAGGCGGGCATACACTTCAGTATTAAGATTAGTGTCTAGTACATACTGTGCACTTTGTTCATATTAGCTGTGGTTATTAATATAATTATTAATTATTAATATAATTACTGTTATAAATCATTTCCTTTACTTCATGTATCCAGTTCTGGCAGTGTATCATTGTTCTTTTAGAAGCATTCTGAAGATTTGTTTGTATTTACTGAATTTCATGGTTCATACCCAGGGATGTGCTGTTAATTGGCAGTTTCAACTTCATCTTGATGAAACCTGGGCTCCCCCACCCCAAAGTGTGCTAGTTTAAGTGTACTAATTTCATTTTTTGCCATGTTTTATTAATACCAAAAAGGAAGGCAGTTTTGAAATTTATTTTCTTCTCCCAGAATTGAAAAACGAGACAAATACAGCCGGAGACGTCCTTATAATGATGATGCAGATATTGACTACATTAATGAAAGGAATGCTAAATTCAACAAGAAGGCAGAAAGATTCTATGGGAAATACACAGCTGAAATTAAGCAGAATTTGGAAAGAGGAACAGCTGTCTAATCCCATCAGGAACTGTTTAGAAGCTTGAGACTAGAGAGAAAATTTCTGCTAGCAAATTGAAGTTCTCTTCAGAGTTACATTGTAAACTAGAACTCCGTGTGTGCCCTCCCACCCAGCATTTAAAAATAAATGTTTTTTCTTAAATGTATACTTCATGTATATTTCCACATTTTTTGTGCTTGGATATAAGATATATTTCTTGTAATGTACTTGTTTTGTAAAAATCTACTTTGTATAAATTCTATTATTTTTCTATGTATTTTAAATGTGTATGACTTGAATCTTTGAAGCATTTTGGGTTTAAGGAATGCTGGTAGCATATGTAAATGCCGTCATTGTTACTTTGAGTATTTCAGTGAATTTGATGAAATCTACAACTGGACTCAGGAACCATGTGGGGCTGTAGACTCCATAGCTAAGGATGGGGATGAGGAAGATGCCAGTGGCTACAGGAGGGCAGGAGCAGGCTGTCTCCATGCAGGGCTGCTGAGGACCAAGTTCACGAAGTAGAATTGTGCTCCCGTAAACAGTGACCAGGTACAGTCCCCTTTTCAAAAGGAGATATCTTGTGGAAGAGAATCCCTACTAAACATTTTATCATTTAAAATAAGTATTTGGGGACTTCCCTGGTGGTCCAGTGGTTAAGAGCCTGCCTTCCCGGGTTTAATCCCTGGTTGGGGAACTAAGATCCCATATTTTCAGTCACTTCAGTCGTGTCCGACTCTTTGAGACTCTATATAGACTGTAGCCCGTGAGTCTCCCATGTCTATGGGATTTTCCAGGCGAGAACACTGGAGTGGGTTGCCATTTCCTTCTCCAAGATCCCACATGCCATGGGGCAACTAAGCCCATGCCTTGCAACCGGAGAAACCCACATGCCTCAGCAAAGACTTAAGCACAGTCAATAAATAAAATGAATATTTGTATTCATTTATATTAATGCAGATATACACACACGTGCTTCCATTGCAAACACGGTCAAAATAATACAATGAGTCCTATAATAATTCAGTGCCTGTCTTTAATAATTACTAACATGTCAATCTTTGTTTCATTTCTATCCACTTTCTATAACTCTCATGTTATTTTGAAGCAAATACTAAATGTATAATTTCATCTATAAATATTTCACTATGTATCAAAGATAAAAAAAAGACTACAATGCTATTATCACAGTAATAGTCCTATTTTAATAAAACTAAAGCGTGAAAGATTGGTATAATTTTTTCTGTGTGTTGATAAAAATGCTAAGTACCTAAATAGGACATTCCAAATTAAGAAAAACCTGAAACTCAAGAAAATTTCATAAAAACTTCAGCTTTAATATTTATAATTAGTAACCACCGATGATTATCCCCTTTTAAAATTTATGTAGTACTTTGTATTTCTGCTCTTATTTTATCTTCTAGCATTTAATCTACGTGCAGTTAGGTCTGACCACAGCCTAGATGCTACCTCTGAAAATAAATATATTTTTCTTAATATGTATATTTTTTATTGAAGTATAGTTGACTTACAATGTTTCAGATACACAGCAAGATGATTGAGTTATACACATTTTTGAAATTATTTTCCATTATAGGTTATTACAAGATACTATAATTCTTGCGCTAGACAGTAAACCTGTGTTGCGTGTTGCATATTTATTTTTTAAATACATATATTATTGATACGTATACAAAAGCTTTTCTACTATGCTTAAGAAAGGCTTGAGAAAAAAACATAAAAAAAAAAAAAGATGGAGAAATTGGAAAACTAAATGAAAAGGTAGTACTGAATATGAAATAGGTGAAACAAACTAAAAGATCATCATATAGTCCAGTTGTTTTTAAACATGACTGCTCATTAGAAACATCTGGCTCTCTGGAGGCAAAAAAAAGCAATACCTGGCTATTTGTATTTTTCAAAAACATTTCAAGATAATTCTGATATGCATCTGGATTTTAAAAAGTGATTACAGGTTTTCCTATTAAATCATAGAAGGTGATACAGAGTTCTATTTTTCTGTTGACCAATCATGATACAATGGTGTTAAAACAGTTAATAGCTACATAATCACATTAGTGAAGAATATCAGTTTACACAATCAATAGCCACACGAATTAAAATTGCAAGCCATAATGAGAACACAATTAACAATATAAAATAATTACAATTTGGAGGGTCAAGCAGAGTGATAAGTGAAAGTGCATATGTGTACCTATTTTCATTTGCCCAGCCAGTCTTCATGGTTGGTGCACTTAAATCTATTTACTCTTAAGGTAATTATCGATATGTATAATCCTATTACTGTTTTCTTAATTGTTTTGAGTTTATTTTTTGTAGGTCTTTTCTTCTCTTGGGTTTCCTGTCTATAGAAGTTCCTTTAGCATTTGATGTAAAGCTGGTTTGGTGGTGCTGAATTCTCTTAACTTTTTCTTGTCTGGAAAACTTTTTGATTTCTTCAAATCTGGATGAGAGCCTTGTTGGGTAGAGTGTTCTTGGTTGTAGGTTCTTCCCTTTCATCACTTTAAATATATCATGCCATTCCCTCCTGGCTTGTAGAGTTTATGTTGAGAAATCAGCTGATAGCCTGATGGGAGTTCCCTTGTATGTTATTTGTTTTTCCCTTGTTGTTTTTAATTTTTTATCTTTGTCTTTAATTTTTGTCAGTCTGATTACTGTGTGTCTTGGTGTGTTCCTTCTTGGGTTTATCCTGCCTGGGATTCTCTGTGCTTCCTGGACTTGGTTGACTATTTTCTTTCCCATGTAGGGAAGTTTTTAGTTATTACCTCTTCAAATATTTTCTCAAGTCCTTTCTCTCTCTTTTCTCCTTCTGGGACCCCCTATAATGTGAATGTTGGTGCATTTAATGTTGGTGCAGAGGTGTCTTAGGCTGTCTTCATTTTTTTTTCTTTTTTCTATATTCTGTTCCATGGCAGTGGTTTTCACCATTCTGTCCTCCAGGTTATTTATCTGTTCTTCTTCCTCAGTTATTCTGCTATTGATTGCTTCTAGTGTATTCACCTCTGTTTGTTCTTTAGTTCTTCCAAGTCTTTGGTAAACATGTCTTGTATCTTCTCCGTTGTTTTCCCAAGATCCTGGATTATCTTCACTATCATTATTCTGATTTTTTTTTTTTTTTTTCTGTAAGGTTGCCTATCTCCACTTCATTTAGTGTTTTTCTGAGGTTCTGTGTTGCACTCATCTCCCATGCTAGGGCTTCCCTGGTGGCTCAGATGGTAGTGTCTGCCTGCAATGAGGGAGACCTGGGTTCGATCCCTGGGTTGGGAAGATCTCCCGGAGAAGGAAATAGCAACCCACTCCAGTACTCTTTCCTGGAAAATCCCATGGACAGAGGAGCCTGGTGGGCTACAGCCCATGGGGTTGCAAAGAGTTGGACACGACTGAGCGACTTCACGTCTTTCCCATGCTAGTAAGGCCATGTTTAAAATCTTGCATGCTAGGCTTCAGCCTTATGCACACCAAGAACTTCCAGTTGTCCAAGCTGGATTTAGAAAAGGTGGAGGAACCAGAGATCAAATTGCCAACATTCACTGGGTCACAGGTTCAGTTCAGTTGCTCAGTCAGTCCTCAGTTCAGTCGCTCAGTCGTGTCCAACTCTTTGCAGACCCCATGGACTGCAGCACTCCAGGCCTCCCTGTCCATCACCAACTCCCGGAGTTTACTCAAACTCATGTCCATTGAGTTGGTGATGCCATCCAACTATCTCATCCGCTGTCGTCCCCTTCTCCTCCCACCTTCAATCTTTCCCAGCATCAGGGTCTTATCAAATGAGTCAATTCTTTGCATCAGGTGGTCAAAGTATTGGAGTTTCAGCTTCAGCATCAGTCCTTCCAATGAATATTCAGGACTGATTCCCTTTAGGATGGACTGGTTGGATATCCTTGCAGTCCAAGAGACTCTCAAGAGTCTTCTCCAACACCACAGAGAAAGCAAGGGAATTCCAGAAAAACATCTACCTCTGTTTCATCAACTACACTAAAGCCTTTGACTGTGTGGATCATGACAAACTGTGGAAAGCTCTTGAAGAGATGGGAGTACCAGACCATCTTACCTGTCTCCTGAGAAACCTGTATGTGGGTCAAGAAGCAACATTTACGACTCTGTATGAAACAACTGATTGGTTCAAGATAGAGAAATGAGTACGACAGGGCTGTCTGCAGTCACCCTGTTTGTTTGACCTATATGCTGAGCACATCATGAGAAATGCTAGGCTGGAATCAAGATGCGGGAGAAAGATCAACAATCTCAAAATATGTGGATGATACCATTCTAATGGCAGAAAGTGAAGAGGAAGTAAAGAGCCTCTTGATGAGGGTGAAGCAGGAGAGTGAAAGAGCAGGCTTAAAGCTCAATATTAAAAAACTAAGATCATGGCATCTGGCCCCATTACTTCATGGCAAATAGAAGGGGAAAAGTTCAGAGTAGTGACAGATTTCCTCTTCTTGGCTCTAAAATCACTGTGGATGATGACTGCAGCCATGAAATCAGAAGACGATTGCTTCTTGGCAGGAAAGCGATGACAAACCTAGACAGTGTGTTGAAAAGCAGAGACATTACTCTGCCAACAAAGGTCTGTATAGTCAAGTCTATGGTTTTCCCAGTGGTCATAATATGGTTGTGAGAGCTAGACTGTAAAGAAGGCAGAGTGCCAAAGAATTGATGCCTTTGAATTGTGGTGTTGGAGAAGACACCTGAAAGTCCCTTGGACAGAAGGAGATCAAACCAGTCAATCTTTAGAGAAATCAACCCTGAATACTCATTGGAAGGACTGATGCTGAAACTCTAATATCTTGTTCATTTGATGTGAACAGCTGACCCATTGGAAAAGTCCCTAATGCTGGGAAAGATTGAGGGCAGAAGGAGAAGAGGGCGTCAGAGGATGAGATGGCTGGATGGCATCACTGATGCCATGAATATGAACTTGGGCAAACTTCAGGAGATGATTGAGGGACAGAAAGGCCTGGCATGCTGCAGTCCATAGGGTCACAAAGTGTCGGACACGACTGGGTGACTGAGCAACAACATGTTGTCCCTTCATCTGGGACTCTGGGCCATAACTTTCTGCCTTTTCATCATCATGGATGATGATTTTGCTTTAGCCGCTGTGGGACTGTGGTTCTTGGCTTCTGTCTGCCCTCTGCTGGAGGAGGCTAAGAGGCTTGAGTAAGCTTCCTGATGGGAGGAGCTGGTGATGGGAAAAACTGGGTCTTGCTGTGGTGGGCAGGGCCTTGCTCAGTAACACTTTAATCCAATTATCTGCTGATAGGTGGGGTTGAACTTCCTGGTAACTTTTTGTCCTGAGGTGACCCAGCCCTGGGGACTACAGGTTCTATGGTGGGGTTAATGGCAAACTCCAAGAGGGTTTAGGCCAAGGTGGACCTTCCCAGCCTGATGCTGCCAGTACCCCCGCCCCTGTGGTGAGCCCCTGCCCACCCACGCCTCCACAGGAGACCCTCCAACACTAGCAGGTAGTTTTGGTTCAGCCTTCTGTTGGGTCACTGCTCCTTTCCTCTGGGTCTTAGCGTGTGCAAGGTTTTGTTCATGCCTTCCAAGTCTGGAGTCTCTGTTTCCCCCAGTCCTGTGGAAGTCCTGTAATCAAATCCCGCTGACCTTCAAGGCCAGATTCCCTGGGGATTCCCAGTCCCTTTGTCAGATCCCCAGGCTGGGAAGCCTGAGGTGTGGTCCAGAACCCTCACAACAGTGGAGAACTTCTCTGGTATTACTGTTCTCCAGTTTGTGGGTCACCTACCCACAAACAGGTATGGGATTTGATTTTATGGTGATTATGCCCCTTCTACCATATTGCTTCTTCTTTGTCTTTGGATGTGGGGTATCTTTTTTGGTGGGTCCCAACATCCTCCTACGGATGGTTGTTCAACAGTTAGTTGCGATTTTGGTGCTCTCGCAGGAGATGAGTGCACATCCTTTTACACCACTATCTTGAACAGGAAGCTCCCGAAAATAAATATATTTCATCTTCCATTTCCACTACCTTAGTTCAGGTCTTTAATCCTGAGTATTGCAATAGCCTTAAACAAAAAACACATCAAAACACATTGTCAAATAGATTCTGGCAAGGTATTTACAAGAATATATGAGCCAGCAGGGTTTATTCTAAGAATGCAAGAGTAGGTTGAAGGCCTGTTAATTGCCTGTCCAACATCAATTCTCTTCATAACCAACCAAACCCTGATTTTTGGGGCGAATTTGTGGTAAAATTTCCAGCTAAACGTTTGTTTCCCCAGACTGACCTGCTGTTCCAGTTGCCAAATGTTACAGTTCTGGCTAAGACGACACAATCTAATCTGAGAAATCTTTTGCTTTCCTCGTAAGGGAGCCACTTCCTGCTTCCCCCTTTCTTCTTCCTGCTTGGATCATACATGAGAGGGCTGGAGTTCTAATAGCAGCCTTTTTGTGCCATGAGGTAACAAGCACAAGGACAAACTTAATGTGCTGAGGAGAGTGGAGCTTGCATTCCTGTTGGCAGCACTGAGCAGCTGCACCAGCCCTAGATGCCTGCCTCTCATCTTCCTGTTACCTGCCGCTGAATAAATGTATGAACAATTCATGGTTCGATTTCAGGACAAATGTGAAATATACAAAGATCAGTAGTTTTTCTCCACTCTAGAAATAAATACCTAGAAATGGAGATGGGAGGAAATAGTTACAATACAACAAAAATTAGTATATGTATATACATATGCATATATATTTATATATATTGGCCAAGCCTGTGGCATGTGGGATATAAGTTCCCCAACCAGGAGTGAATCCATGCCCCCTGAATTGGGGACAAAGAGTCTTAACCATCGGACTACCAGGGAAGTCTCTAGAATATATTTGTTGTGGAGTCTGCTCCCTGTGGGTGGGGTTGGACCAGCGGCTTGTGAGGGTTTCCTGGTTGGGGGAACTTGTGTCTGTGTTCTGGCGGATGGAGCTGGATCCTCTCTGGAGGGCAATTCAGTGTCTAGTAGTGAGTTCTGGGTGTCCATGGGCTTTCCAGGTGACACTAGTGGTAAAGAACCCACCTGCCAATGCAGGAGACACAAGAGATGCAGGTGCAATCCCTGGGTTGAGAGGATCCCCTGGAGAGGGGAATGGAAACTCACTCCAGTAATCTCGCTTGGAGAATCCCATGGACAGAAGAGCCTAGTGGGCTATGGTCCATAGAATTGCACAGAGTCGGACATGACTGAAGCGACATGTAGAAAAGCACGCATGTGGGTTTGGTATGGCTTCGGGCAGCCTGTCTTTTAATGTTCAGGGTTGTGTTCCTGTTTTGCTGGAGGATTAGCATGGAGTCTCTTGCACTGGAGCTTGCTGGCTTTTGGGTGGAGTTTGGCCTCAGTGTAGGTATAGATGTCCGTCAGCAGATGCATGGATACGGAAGTGTGGTACATATACACAATGGAATATTACTCAGATATAAAAAGGAATGTATTTGAGTCAGTTCTAATGAGGTGGATGAACCTGAAGCCTATTACACAGAGTGAAGTATGTCAGAAAGAAAAAGACAAATACTGTATATTAACGCATATATATATATATATATATATATATATATATGTATGTATGGAATTTAGAAAGATGATACCAATGATCCTACATGCAGGGCGGCAAAAGAGACACAGATGTTAAGAACAGACTTTTGGACTCAGTGGGAGAAGGCAAGGGTGGGAGGATTTGAGAGAATAGCATTGAAACATGTATATTACCATATGTAAAATAGATGACCACTGCAAGTTCGATGCATGAAGCAGGACACCCAAAGAGGGTGCTCTGGGACAACCCAGAGGGATGGGGTGGGGAAGGAGGTGGGAGGGGGGCTCAGGATGGGGGGACACATGTATACCTGTGGCTGATTCATGTTGACGTGTGGCAAAAGCCATCACAGTATTGTAAAGTAATTATGCTCCAATCAAAACAAATTAATTAATTGAAAAAAGAATGTGTTGTTGTTTAGTGGCTAAGTTGTATCTGCCTCTTTGTGACCCTGTGGACTGTAGCCTGCCAGCTCCTCTGTCCGTGGGATTTCCCAGTCAAGAATACTGGAGTGGGTTGCCATTTCCTTCTCCAGCGGATCTTCCCGACCCAGGAATCAAACCTGTGTCTCCTGCACTTGCAGGAGGATTCTTCAGACACTGAGCTGTCTGGGTTAAATGAGAAGGCACAGGACCTATGTGAAGAAAATTCTAAAATCTAACTGAAAGAGTTAACATGAGACTTCAACTTTCAGTCAGATGGAGGGATGGGAGATGGATTTGCCTTGCCACTTGAAGCAAAAACAAACAAAAAAAGCTTATGTGAAACAGCAGTTTTCTCTCTTTCTTTCACTGCGTTGAGTCTTAGCTGTGGCACGCGGAATCTGCACTGCGTCACGTGTATCTTTGGTCTCAGAGGCTGGACTCTCTTCTTGTGGCACTCTGGCTCAGTAGCTGTGGGCACAGTTGCCCTGCAGCACGTGGGATCTTAGTTCCTGGACTAGGGATCTAACACACATCCCCTGCATTACAAGGCGGATTCTTAACCACCGGATCACCGGGGAAGTCCCAGCGGTTTTCAAGATCCTGGAAATAAAACCAGGAGGGCTGGTGGTTCCTAAGAGAGGAAACAAGGGTAGCCCTACGATCAATGAGCTCATTGTGTTTAAAGAATGTCCAGGCTATGGCGCATGGTGGGAGAAGCCAGGCAGAGCCCGGAGGTGTCCTTGGTTGAAGAGACAGAGCTGAAAGTCTGGGGACACCTCCGTGGCAAAGCTCGCAGTACAGAGTGCTGGGGAGAAGGGAGCTGCAGGCAGAACTGGGAAAGTCCGCAGAGGTCTCAGCAAGCATAAGGCAGGATATGTGTGTGAGGACATGACCGGAGGCTGACGGGAGAACAGCGCCTGGCACCCACGCACCGCCAGGAAGAGTGGTTCCCAACCAGCTGAGCTGGAAAACTTCGTAATTCATGGCTGAGGTTTTGCCTCAGTGATGGAGATTAATTAGCCCGAGACTAAACACTGCTTGGGTCTTGCCTAAAAATCTTAGAAGTTCAGACCTAAAAGAATCAAACGGTTTCCCTCAGACATGCAGAGCAGGCTTGTGGACACAGTGGGGGAAAGGGAGGGAGGCATGCATGGAGCGAATAGCGTGGAAACATATGTTTCACCATGTCACATAGCTAGCTGGTGGGAATCTGCTTTACGACTCAGGAATCTCAGACTGGTGCTGGTGACAACATAGAGGGCGGGATAGGGTGGGAGGTGGGGGGGAGGGAAAGAGGGCGGGGACACGTGCATATCTATGGCTGATTCATCTTAACATATGGCAGAAACCAACACAATATTGTAAAGCAATTATCCCCCAATGAAAAATAAATTAATTAAAAAAATCTAAAGAAAGAATCAAACTGCTTTCAAATAATTTAACTATATCCCAGGACAACGATTAAGAATCATTATAATAAACACAGAATTATTCAGTACCTAAAAAATCAAGTTCACAGTGTCTAGCATCTTCAGAGAAACAGGAAAATAGGACTCATAATGAGAAGAAAAGTAAATCAACCTGAACTTACCAAGAAGTGACACAGACATTTGAAATAAGAGATAAGTCAGTTACTATAACTGTACTTCACATGTTCAAAAAGTTAAGAAGAGACATGAAAAGGCCTACATTGAACTTCTTGACATGAAAATTACATGTCTAAGATGAAAAATACACTGAATGGGCTTAACTGTAGATTAGACATCACAGCAGAAAGTAGTGGACTTGAAGACATAGCAACAGAAACCCTTCAAAAGGCAAGATAGAAAGTAAAAGAATTAAATAATAAGCAGGGTATCAGTGAATTAGGGGACCCTGTATGTGTAATTTGGAATTTCCAGGAGGTAGGAGGGAAGACACTGCTGCCCATAAAAGGCTCTGAATCTGAAGTCTAGTCTTTCTTTGTCAAAAGACGAGAAAATATGAGAAATGTCATGAAAGACATATTAGCACCAAGCTGAGGTCTCTTCCTTGACTTTAGCCGCAAAGTTCAAAAGGGATCACCTGTCTCAGGTGTGCTTACCTTCGAAACACATCTTGTCTGGAAAATGCTGTGCAGGGAGCATGGAGATGATTTATGTCAGTCTTTCCGAACCCAGCCATGGGTCTGATGAAACTGAGTGCCTAGAAAAGGAAGTGAGGTCTATTTGGGGGGACATAGAGGATGCGGCTGGAAATGGAGGCAATGTTAGCAAGCCCCCTTTGACATCAACCTGACCTCTGCTGAGGCCCCATTGGTGGTCTAGTCATGAGACCCCATGGCCTGTAGCCCACCAGGCTGCTCTGTCTATGGGATTTCCCAGGCAAGAATACTAGAATGGGTTGCCATTTCCTTCTCCAGGGGATCTTCCAAACCCAGGGATCAAACCTGGGTCTCCTGCATTGTAGGCAGGTCTTTACCGACTGAGCCACCAGGGAAGCCCATTAGCCATGACTTATTCTAAGAGGGAGGGGGCAGTGGTCCTGTTTAATTTTGCACTCCCCCACCCACTCACAGCAGTCTTGTCTGGGTAAGTCCCTCTGACAGTGTTCCTTCCTGCTGCTCCCCACTGACCCTTTTCTTCAACACTGTGACATCTCAGTGGGGACACCTTCCTCACTGGCTCATTGATTTCAGAGGCCTTCCCAGAGAAGTGGAGGCTTAATTCTCACTTGATTCAACTGTTCTCCCATTTGGGCCAGGTGGTGAAGCTGCTCATAACAAAATGATCTCTCATAGTTACAACTAGTTTTATTTAGCACAGTGTTCCCAGCTGGTCTGGGGTGAGTTTGCCCCTGTTGGCTTCTTCTTAAGGCCTTAGTGAAATGCGGGAGTGGGGGGGGGGGTGGCTACTACAAATAACCTCACAGGATGGCTGTTGGTATTAAAAGGATAATCCATGCAAAGCTCTTAGTGCCATGGGCTTTGTTGTTGTTGTTGCTCAGTGTCTGACTGAAGTCGTGTCTGACTCTTTGCAACCCCATGGACTATAGCACTCCAGGCTCCCCTGTCTAAAACTATGTTCCTGGAGTTGGCTCAGATTCATGTCTATTGAATTGGTAATGCTATCTAACCATCTCATCCTCAGCTGCCCCCTTTCTCTGTTTGCCTTCAGTCTTTCCCAGCATCAGGGTCTTTTCCAAGGAGTCAGGTTTTTGCATCAGGTGGCCAAAGTATTGGACCTTCAGCTTCAGCATCAGTCCTCCCAATGAATATTCACAGTTGATTTTCTTTAGGATTGACTGGTTTGATCTCCTTATAGTCCAAGGGACTCTGAAGAGTTTTCTCCAGCACCACAATTTGAAAGCATCAGTTCTTTGGTGCTCAGCCTTCTTTATGGTCCAGCTCTCACATCTGTACATGACTTCTGGAAAAACCATAGCTTTGACTAGATGGACATTTGTTGGCAAGATGATGTCTCTGCTTTTTAATATGTGGTCTAGATTTGTCATAGCTTTTCTTCCAAGGAACAAGTGTCTTGTAATTTCATGGCTGCACCATCCACATGGATTTTGGAGCCCGAGAAAACAAAATCTGTTACTGCTTCCACTTTTCCCTCTTCTCCTTGACATAAAGTGTGCAGAGTAAATGCTCCTGCATCTTGGCAGTTCCTGTGGTCAGCCTCATGTTCCCAGACAGGACTCTCCTCTCTCCTTTTTCATGGCAAGAGACCCTGTGCATTAGCCATTAAAAGCACGGATTCAGGGGAGTTTCCTGGTGGTCTAGTGTGGATTTGGTGCTTCACTGCTGTGTCCCGGGTTCAATCCCTGGTCACAGAACTGAGATTCTGCAAGCCACATGGTGTGGCCAGGAAAAAAGAAAGCAGACTCAGGTGTCAAACAATCTAGATTCAAATCTCAGTTCTTCCATTTATCAGGCAAAAATTCTTGGGCAAGTCACCTGTACTGTTCACTAGGGCTTCCCTAACAGAATACTATAGACCAGGTGGCTTAAACTGTAAAAATTTCCTTGTCCAAAGTTTTGGAGGCTAGAAGTCCAGGCTCAAGGTGCCAGCAGGGTTGGTTTCTGACAAGGGCCCACTCCTTGGCCTGCAAATAGCTACTGTGCTAACCTTACTTACTTACTCTGTGTTAGCCTTCTTGCTGTGCTAACATGTCCTTTTCTCTGTGCATGTGTATTCCTGGTATCTCTTCCTCTTCTTATAGGGACACTGATTCTATTGGATTAGGGCCCCACCCTTATGACCTCATTTAACCTTAATGACCACTTTAAAGGCCCCATCTCCAAATCTAGTCATATGGGGGGTTAGGGTTTCAGCATATGAATTTGGGGTGACATGATTCAGTCCATAATATAAGTCAGCTACTTTGTGCTTCAGTTTCTCCAGTTCTAAAACGTGTTAATAATGCCTACCTCTGAGGACTGCTGAGAGGATTTAATGAGTGTAATGCACTTAGACGTGTCTGGTTTATAGCAGATACCATGTGAGTTATAATAATAATAACAAAATGAATAAGTACTGTCCCTATGGAGATTTCCTATACTCTTCCAAATCAAGATAATACCAATTTATTATTATGATTTGGCTATGTTACATGGCATGTGGGATCTTAGTTCCCAGACCAGAGCTTGAACCTGCACCCCCTGTATTGGAAGCACAGAGTGTTAACCACTGGGCCATCAGGGAAGTCCCAATAATGCCAAGTTGAACGTTCAGAAATCTTAAAGGGAGGTAGGATTTCTGTGTGATTTTGCTCCCTGCCCCCAAAAGTCTAGATTTTTTTTTTTTTTTTTTAGGGCCAGCAGAGACGTCCTCTTTCTGCTGATCTGAAGCTTTGAAGAGATGGGAAACCCAGGAGCTTTGATGTCCCCCTCCCCCCCAGCACCGAGAGGTGCTGCAGCAGTGGCCTTCCTCCTTCAGCAAAGCTCTCTCCAGAGCTCACTGCTTATCCGGGATTAACCTCATGCTCCCCAGGGCTGCTTCTCCAATCCAAGGCAGTTAAACTCAAAGTCCGGTCTCTGACAAATGACAACCACTTGCAGAACCAAGAAATCTGAGAACAAGAGGTCTCACCTGGATTTTTGCTGTGGTTAGAACCAGCATATGCTAAGTCACTTAAGTCATGTCCGACTCTTTGTGACTCCATGGACTGTAGCCCACCAGGCTCCTCTGTCCATGGGATTCTCCAGGCAGGAAGACTGGAGTGGGTTGCCATGCCCTCCTCCGCCAGGGGATCTTCCCAACCCAGGGATCGAACCTATATATCTTATGTCTCCTGCATTGGCAGGCAGATTCTTTACCACTAGCACCACGTGGGAAACCCCAGTGGAACCAGCACTTAAGATCAAATCATTAAAATAAAAACAAAAAAAATTGCTTATCTATAAAATGTTCATGTTTTGAATGAATAGTTTGGCTTTGGATCCAGTCCTGTTCCTGTGAATGAGGTTATCGGATTTTCGTTTGGAAATCTCCAGGCTGTTGGGAGCTCAACAGGCTGGAGGGATGATGAGAAACTGGGAGATACTGACATCTCAGGTGGCTGAAAGATGTATGTGTTCATGCTAGTACGTGGTGTGTATGTGCTGGGAGGGGCAGGTGTGCGTTTCTTCGGCTGGAAGTGACCCTTTGGGGAAAGATGCAGAAAATAACTAACAATCTCAGAAATGCTCTACACTGTGTGGAGTGTTCCAGAATATCACTCACCACATGTATGTAAAAGTAAAACACCTAAAATATACCACCATTTTTACAAAATCCTGCTTCGGCATTTCTCATTCTTATTAATATAATAGAAGCCCTCAAATAAGGAGTGGTCTAGCTCTCACCTGTTGCTTAGGCGCTTGTGTGGGGCCTTAAGGGACAGAGTCAGACGACAGGAAGTGGTGGGGAATGAAAGCAGGGACCATTAAACAGCCTTTTGGAGAGATCCTGGCCACTGTTTAGCGCCCTCTTGTGGGGTTTGAGGAACATAGCTTCAAAATCAGTCGTATTTTTTTTAAACCCAAGAAAAACATCCAGCCTTTCCCTAGATAGAACATTAATCCACAGTAATTTAGAAAATTAAATTCTTCCATTAGTCCAATTGGAAGGTTCAGAGGGAAGTATGGAATTTGATTAGCTTATGAAATCCCTGATTATGGAAGTCACAGAACTAACTTAAATATCTTTTTAAAAAAACTGAGCTATAACTTATGTATTTTTACACACTTAAAAACCTGTGTAACAACTAAACAGATCAAGCCTAGAGGGATCCCTCGTGATCTCTCACTGTCAAGCCATCCCCCAAAGTTAACCATTATTCTGTCCTATATTACCTCCGGTTGGTTTGCCAGTTTTGAGCTTCCCACAGACAGAATCATACAGTATCTAGTTTTCAGGGTCTGACTCTCTTAGGCCAACATCGTGTCTGGAGTGAGATTTGTCCAGGTTGCATGCAGGGCTGGCTTAAACTTTAAATCCCCTTCCAACTCTGAGATCATCTAGTTCTACAAGGGAAGAAAACAGTGTGAGAGAGATCTTTTTAAAATACTGATTTATTTGGCTGTGTCGGATCTTAGCTGCGGCACGTGGTATCTTCCATGCACCACTCCGGGCCTTCTGTTGCTGCACACGGACTCTCTAGTTGTGGCTCACCAGCTTAGTTGCTCCGCAGCATGTGAGATCTCAGTTTCCCCGATCAGGGATCTAACCCACATCCCCTGCATTGGGAGGAGGATTCTTAACCATTGGCTCACCAGGGAAGTCCCTTAAGTGAGATGTCTGATGGTGTTTTAGAGCTGATGGTTTCAGGCTCTTCGGAGAATGGGGATGACTTTAAAAGGAGAAGATGTCTGTGAGCTGTTCCCCCACTGCATGTGGCCCCTGGGGGCGGGTAGATAACTGGTCTCTTTAATTGATGACTCTTCAGATCCAAAAGAGCTGTGCTCCTTGACTATACTCCAGAAGCCTCAGTTCCTTCTGAATCTGATTTAGATGATCAGATCCTGGACTTTAAGCTGGTGCTGTAATGGGATGAGGTTTGGTGGTTTGCAGGAGGGGACCAGTACATTTTGCATGTGGGGAGGAGGTGAATTTTTGTTGGTGAGGGGATGGGCTGTGGCAGGTTGCAATTTCCAACATGGCCATACCCCTAACTACCCCTTCTGCGTGCTCTTCCTACAATTTGATGTTGTTGATCCTTCATCATCACACGGAGGTTAGTTTCCTAGCTCTGCTCTGATAAAGTACAGTTGCCCTTGAGTATCTGCAGGGGATTGATTTTAGGAGCCTCCATGATACCAAAATTCGAGGATGTTCTCAAGTCCCAGACTTGGCCCTCCATATCTGTGCATTCTGCATCCGAGGATATGGGCTGACAGTACCACAAACCAGGTGACTTGAACCACAGACCCTTATGGTCTCTCAGTTCTGGAGGCTGGATGTCTGAGACCCACGGGTTGGCAGGCTTGTTGCCATCTGAGGTCTGTGAAGGAGAATCGCCTCCCTGTCTCTTTGCTAGCTCTGAGGGGTTTTCTGGCACTCTTTGGCATGTCTTGGCATGTAGCAACATCACTCTGATTTCTTCATCTTCATGTGGTGTTCTCCTGGTGTGAGTTAACTGTCTTCAAATTTCCCTGTTTTATAAGGATACCACTTGTTTGAAAAAGGGCCCACCTTAATGACTTCATTTAGCTCTGTAAAGACCCCATTTCCAAATAAGGTCACAGGCTGAGGCATGAGGATTAAGACTTCCACACATGAATTTTGCTGGGGTATATGTATTAGAGAAACAGAGCCAACTTGTATATGTAGTTTTATGCACATGTATACAATCTCTATATAAATTTCTCCATATAGACGGATGTGTTATGAGAAACTGGCTCACATGATTTTGGAGGCTGAGAAGTCCCACGATCTTCCATCTGCAAGCTGGAGACCCAGGAAGGTCAGTGGTAAAATTCAGTCCGAGTCTGAAGGCCTGGGAACCAGGGGAGCCGAAGGTGTGAGTTCTAGTCTAAGAGCAAGAAGAGACTGATGTCCCAGTTCAACAGGCAGGATGGAAGAGGATGGATCCTCCCTTCCTCCTCTTTCTGTTCTATTCAGGCCTCCAGCAGATTGCAGGCTGCATGATCCTACCCACACTGAGGAGGGCAATCTGCTTCACTGAGTCCACTGATTCAAACATGAATCTCATCTGGAAACATCCTCACAGACACACTTAGAAAGAAAGTGGACCAGTCCAACCGACACATGAAAGAAAGCATCACGGTGCATACTGCAATCCATAACCAGGAGGGACTGTGTTTCTTCTCCTTGAACTTGGGTGGGTCTTTGTAACTGTGATGGAAGTGATGCTGAGTGACTTCAGAGGTTCAGTCACAGAGGCAATATGGCTTCCACCTGGTTCTCTCTCAGGAATCAGCCACCATGTATAGAAGAACATGCATAGGCCTGGTGAACGTCTTAATCTATAGCCAGCATCAATTGCCAGACATTTGAGTGATATTTGCTGTTTCAATCCCTAGCCTTCGAGTCTTCCCATTGAGGCCCAGATGTTGTATAGCAGAGTCAAGCCACCCTGCCCATGTCTTATCCACAGAAACTGTGAGAGATAATTAATTGTGGCTGTGTTTTAAGCCACTAAGTTTTAGGATGATTTGTTACACAGCATAGCTAACTAATGCTGAAGCTGAAGCTCCAATACTTTGGCCACCTGATGCAAAGAGCTGACTCATTAGAAAAGACCCTGATGCTGGGAAAGATTGAGGGCAGGAGGAGAAGCGGACGACAGAGGATGAGATGGGTGGATGGCATCACCAACTTGATGGACATGAGTTTGAGGAAGCTCTGGGAGTTGGTGATGGACAGGGAGGCCTGGCATGCTGCAGTCCATGGGGTCACAAAGAGTCAGACATGACTGAACAACTGAACTGAACTGAATAGCTATCTAATACATGCTACTTACCTCATAGGGTTCTGGTGAAGTTTAAATGAACAAGCATAATGCTTGACATACAGCAACTTCAGTTCAGTACAGTTGCTCAGTCGTGTCCAACTCTTTGCGACCTAATGAACTGCAGCACAGCAGGCCTCCCTGTCCATCACCAACTCCCAGAGTTTACTCAAACTCATGTCCATTGAGTTGGTGATGCCATCGAACCATCTCATCCTCTGTTGTCCCCTTCTTCTCCCACCTTCAATTGTTACCAGCATCAGGGTCTTTTCAAATGAGTCAGCTCTTTGCATCAGGTGGCCAAAGCATTGGAGCTTCAGCTTCAAAATCACTCAGGACTGATCTCCTTTAGGATAGACTGGTTGATCCTTGCAGTCCAAGAGACTCTCAAGAGTCTTCTCCAACACCACAGTTCAATAGCATCAATTCTTCGGCCCTCAGATTTCTTTATAGTCCAATTCTCACATCCACACATGACTACTGAAAAACCATAGCCTTGACTAGACGGACCTTTGTTGGCAAAGTAATGTCTCTGCTTTTTAATATGCTATCTAGGTTGGTCATAACTTTCTTTCCAAGGAGCAAGCGTCTTTTAATTTCATGGCTATAATCACCATCTCCAGTGATTTTGGAGCCCCTCAAAATAAAGTCTGCCACTGTTTCCACTGTTTCCCTGTCTATTTGCCATGAAGTGATGGGACCGGATGCCATGATCTTAGTTTTCTGAATGTTGAGCTTTAAGCTAACTTTTTCACTCTCCTCTTTCACTTTCATCAAGAGACACTTTAGTTCTTCTTCACTTTCTGCCATAAGGGGTGGTGTCATCTGCATATCTGAGGTTATTGATATTTCTCCCGGCAATCTTGATTCCAGCTTGTGCTTCCTCCAGCCCAGCGTTTCTCATGATGTACTCTGCATGTAAGTTAAATAAGCCGGGTGACAATATACAGTCTTGACGTACTCCTTTTCATATTTGGAACCAGTCTGTTCTTCCATGTCCAGTTCTAACTATTGCTTCCTGACCTGCATACAGATTTCTTTTCTTTTTTTTTTTTTGCATTTTATTACAGATTTCTTAAGAGGCAGGTCAGGTGGTCTGGTATCCCCATCTCCTTCAGAATTTTCCAGTTTATTGTGATCCACACAGTCAAAGGCTTTGGCATAGTCAATAAAGCAAAAATAGATGTTTTTCTGGAACTCTCTTGCTTTTTCAATGATCCAGTGGATGTTGGCAATTTGATCTCTGGTTCCTCTGCCTTTTCTAAAACCAGCTTGAAAATCTGGAAGTTCTTGGTTCACGTATTGTTGAAGCCTGGCTTGGAGAATTTTGAGCATTATTTTACTACTGTGTGAAATGAATGCAACTGTGCAGTAGTTTGAGCATTCTTTGGCATTGCCTTTCTTTGGGATTGGAATGAAAACTGACCTTTTCCAGTCCTGTGGCCACTGCTGAGTTTTCCAAATTTGTTGGCATATTGAGTGCAGCACTTTCACAGCATCATCTTTTAGGATTTGAAATAGCTCAACTGGAATTCCATCACCTCCACTAGCTTTGTTCATGGAATGAACTTATTAGTAGATAAATTAAAAAGTGGGAAAAGTTGTAATTTTAAAGTACTCAGTAAGCTAGTTTCTGTTACTACATGTAATTAAAAGAAGAAAAGGGAATTTTAAAAGCCATTTTGAATTTAAACATTTCACTAATTCTGATTGTAATTTTGCTCTACTAGACTGATTTTCTCACTCTCTTTTTGTTTTTGCCAGACATACTAAGAGATGGGACTTTAGTGGCTGAGAAAACAATGATCTTTTCCTTTGTTGTAGATTCAGGTATTCTAAATCAATGACATGTGAGTTGATCAGTTTTTCGTAATACTTTGTTTATTATTAGGGAAAAAAGAATTTTGGTTCCATAATCCAGGCCTACAAAAATTTTCAGCAAAATTTTTACCCACTGAGCCACAAAGGAAGCCCAAGAATACTAGAATTGGTAGCCTATCCCTTCTGCAGTGGATCTTCCTGACCCAGGAATCGAACTGGGGTCTCTAGCCTTGCAGGTGGATTCTTTACCAAATGAGCTATCAGGGAAGACCCTGAGCAAAATTAGCCTATATAAATAAGATCAAATTTATGTCTGTACATTTTTCTAAAGGGGCTGTACCAATGGCCAATAAACACACAGAAAAGATGCTCAACACCATTAGCCCTCAGGAAAATGCAAAGTAAACTACAATGAAATATACTTCACATTCACTAGCTACAATCAGAAAGACAGATAATGACAAGTTTTGGTGAGGACATGGAGATATTGGAACTCTCCACACATCACATACTGGCAGGAATATAAAATGGGGCAGCTGCTTTGGGAAACAGTCTGGAAGTTCCTCAAAAGGTTAAACAGAGAGCTACCATATGACCCAACAATTCTTACCCCAGAGTATGTACCCCAAAGAAATGAAGATATCTTGCCACACAAAAACTTGTAAGCAAATGTTTGTAGCTGCATTCTTTATACTAGCCCCAAAGTGGAAGCAATCAAATGATGAATGTATAAAGAAAATGTGGCGTGTCCACACAATGGAATATTATTCAGCAATAAAAAGGCACGAAGGGCTTCCCTGGTGGCTCAGTGGTAAAGAATTCACCTGTCAATGCAGGAGACACAGGTTTGATCCCTGATCTGGGAAGATCCCACATGCCACAGAGCAACCAAGCCCATGTGCCACAACTACTGAAGCCTGAGTACCCTAGAACCCATGCTCCACAACAAGAGAAGCCACTGCAAGGAGAAGCCCGTGTACCACAACGAAAGAGTAGCCTGTGCAGCTATGAAGACCCAGCACAGTAAAAAATAATAAATATTAATAAACAAAAATTTTAAAAAGGAATGAAATACTGATACCAGCTTCAACATGGGTGAATCTTGAAAACATTTGCTAACTGACACAAGTCAGACACAAAAGACCATACACGTTATATGACTCCATTTATATGAAATGTCCAGAACAGGCAAATCCATAAAACCAGAAAGTAGGTTAGTGGTTTTGCCAGGGGCTGGGTGAATGGGAGAGGGAGTGTTGGGGAATGACTGCTGATGGTTATGAGTCTCCTTTCGGGATGATGAAAATGTTCTAAAATTATATTATGGTTGATGGTTGCACAGTCCTGTGAGTATGCCAAAACCCACTAAACTGTGCCCTTTAAAAAGTGAATTTTATGGTATGAGAATTATATCCCAATAAGCTAGTATCATTTCTGATTGTAATCACATCATGACAAGACTTCCATTGAGTTTGGAAGGTCTGTTTCATGTGCAGGCTTCACAACATTCGCTTTGGTGTGATTTCCAGGAGGGCTCTTAAGAAAACAAAGTAGTCAAATCAGACTCTTGGATTCCCAAGAGACACATGTGAAGGCCCATCCAGAGAAATATCAACAACTCAGTTAGAAATTTCATTTAAAAAGCTATATTGAGCACCTACAATATGTTAGGGAGTGTTCTAGAAACTTGACTATGTCAACAAATAAAATTTAAGGACTGATTTTAGTTACGCTGCTTCTCATAAGCATTCGTGTGTGCTAAGTCACTTCAGTCATGTCTGACTCCGTGTGATCCTATGGACTGTAGCCCACCAGTTTCCTCTGTCCATGAGATTGTCCAGGCAAGAATGCTGGGGTGGGTTGCCATTTCCTTCTCCAGGGGATCTTTCTGACCCAAGGATTGAACCTGTGTCTCTTATGTCTCCTGTGTTGGTAGGCAGGTTCTTTACCATTAGTGCCACCTGGGAAGCAGAAGGTACTTCTAAACTAATCACTCCAGGAAAAGTAGCAGCAGGTATTATTGATTGATAGCAAGGATTTGTGACTTCCCTCCTGCTATTTTTTGGAGAGATTTGACCCACTTCAAGAAAAAAGGAGATGTGAAGATACAGCCTTTGAAACAGTTTTTTTTTTTTTTTTTAAATCCCATACTTAAAGAGAGTCAGTAGCAGTTAAGAATGACTTTGGCTATAAATAATAGAAATCCCAACAGTGCTGGCTTGAACAAAGAGGATATTGTTTTTCTAAAAAAATGTAGAGGTGAGGAGTTGATCAGTGACTTGAAAGATCACCAAGAACCTAGGATCAGTCCTTTTTTTCCTACTCTGGCTTCTCAGTGTATTGGCCTTTTGTCTTTGTGTTTGTTACCTGTGGTCACCAGATGGTGCCCAGCACTCGGTACCATGTCCTCTTACCAGTGCCCAGGGAGGAAGAGAGGGGTAAAGTCCAAAAATTTTTCTCCTCTGGAGGTTCGATGTATTCTGGAAACCTTTCCCAGTATCATTGACTGGAACATGATCATGAGCTATATCAGTGCATGATGTACATAGCCAGTGAGGTGGCCATGGTTTGCTGATTAAGGCTGGGTGCAGTTGGGACTGGCTATGGGTTTTCGGCCAAACTGGTTGGCACCATGAATCTCCTTCTGGGACCCATGAGGACAAGGGGGTACACCAATGGCACAAGCTCATTTCAAGCCCCAGCCTGAACCATATGGTGAGACATCCCCTTGGCTGAAGCAAGTCACACGGCTAAGCCCAAAGTCAGGGGACAGGGAGAGCCACTCAGTCCAATATGAGGTCACGGTAGGGGTGAGGTATACTCCTGCTTGTGGGGCGTGCAGGCCACACCTACCTTTCCTAGGCCAGTCAGCGGGGCCCGGATTGCCATGGATGGCTTAGACCAAGCCCGACTCATGAAGTCTTAAGGTGTAGTGGTGAAGAGCATGGTCTATCCTTTGTTGGTGGAATTCTCCAGGCAAGAATACTGGACTGGGTAACCATTCCCTCCTCTAGGGAATCTTCCCGACCCAGGGGTTCAACCTGGGTCTCCTGCATCGCAGGCAGATTCTTTATCGTCTGAGCCACCAGGGAAGCATGGAGAAGGACATAGAGGATCCAATTCCAGCTTCTCTGTCTACCAGCTGTCTGACCTAAGGCGATCAGTTTCACGACTCAGAGTCCTCGTCTGTAAAATGAGGGGAATAATAACACCTGTTGTGAAGACCACAAGTGCTTCTAAAAACGCTTAGCACACAGTGTTGTTTAGTCTCTAAGTCTTGTCTGACTCTTTTGCAACCCCTATAGCCCGCCAGGCTCCTCTGTCCAGGGGATTTTCCTGGCAAGAATACTGGAGTGTGTTGCCATTTCCTCCTCCAGAGGATCTTACCGACCCAGAGATCGAACCCGCATCTCGTGCATTGGCAGGCAGATTCTTTACCACTGAACCACGGAGGAAGCCCTTATCAGCACACAGTAGGGCTGTATAAATGTAGCTCTGATCCTCTGGGGCCAGGGGAGGGGAGGATCTTACTGCTCCAGCTGTCCCTGAAACTGTAGCTCTGCACGTCTTTCTCATTCCTTCCAAACAGCTCACCAGCTAATGCTCTGCAGTTTCTTTTTCCTTAGTAGCCACAGAATTCCCATCCAGTAGCTCTTGACCACCGAGGTTTGCAGTTAATGGTGGCCTCGTACTCAGAAACATGAAACTGAGCGATCTACTGCAGCTTTGTTAGGCTGGAATTGGCCACTTGAATAAAAAGACAGCTCTTGCATTACCTGCTCTCAGGCCAAGCTGGAGAGAGAAAGACTGTCTTCACCAGATGGTCCACGTGCTGGGGCTCCAGACTTCTCGGGGATTCCAAGTGTGTTCATTCCAGAGAATTCTCAATCAAAGAGCAACCCCAGGCAGACACATTTTCACACTAGCATGCCCACAGCATGTGTGGAAAAAAAAAAAAAGCGAAGATCTGTGTAGATCTAAGTCAAACTAATTAGCTGTCAGCTGTATTGCATCTGGAGATCAAATATAAACTGTTGGCATCAAAAACCGTTCCGGTCCCTGTCATTTCCGTTCTCCTGGTACCACGCCATTTTTTGTAGCACGGCCTCAATGTGTTTCTCCATGCTGACGACGATCCAGCAGCCCTCCAAGCGTCTAGTCCCAAGTCATCTGCTATCGGCAATTGTAGTGTCCCTTCATTTCGCGCCAGGTGGAGTTAGGTAGGACTGACTGGGATGAGTAGGTGGGAGTGGGTAATTGCATTGTCAGCATGTCAATTCACAGGATCCTTAACCACTGCTACTGTCCTGTGTGTGTAAAGGTCACAAAGTTCAGGGTCTGAAACAGGCTCATTCTGGCCAGTCTCCTGCTGAATTTTGTCAATTACACCAGGTTGAAGTGGTTTATCAATAGCGGGTTGGAGAGCTGGGGTGTGTGGATTTTTCCTTTCAGGAGAGAGATGTGCATCTGGTGATGGGAGAGTGGCCAGAGAACAGAGCCAGCAGTGGTTTTTATTCTATTTAGGTATTTAAAGTGTTTTTCCCCTGGTGGAAATAATCTGTTTTTGGTTTAAGTTGATTTAAAATTGCAGCCATGTTATCATAAATAATATGACACCTCATCTCTTTAAAGAAGCTTTGAATATGGTTGTGCATTCCCAAGTATACAAATGACAAGTTTTCTTTGTGAATTTGATTCTTTTCCATGGCAAAAGATGTGTAATTTTCAGTACATTTTAAAAATCAAAGAATAGTTGGCATTGGGTACTACTAAGAACTTTCCACTAGGTGGTAGTATGCCTTTAGGTTTTTAATGTGTATCACCAGGGTTCTCAAGCCATGGTCCCTGAACAGCAGCCTCTGCATTGGCTGGGAATTTGTTAGAAATGTGAATCCCTTGGCTCCACCTCAGACCTTCTGAATCAGAAGGTTTTGGAGTGGGGCCCAGTAATCTGTGCTTTAACAGGCCCTCTGGGTGATTTTGTCGTACTCTCAAACTTAAGATCCACTGATCTAATTCAGTTTAGGTCTTTCTGTGATCTGAAAATGCCAGCAATTACCGGCGACGAAGTCTGGTGGGCTTTAGCCACAGGTGCTGATTCAGAGAAGCCACACGTGTCTTTTTTTTTTTTAAATATGGAACGCTTCACGAATTTGCGTGTCATCCTTGCGCAGGGGCCATGCTAATCTTCTCTGTATCGTTCCAATTTTAGTATATGTGCTGCCGAAGCGAGCACCACACGTGTCTTTTATCCTGACTTTTCCCAGTGTCTAAAATGTTCCCCATTGATCATGATTTAGGATTAAAGTATAAAAAGCTCCAGAAGGACGTGAGCCTCTAGAATCAATGTATTAACCATTCTAATCCCCTATTACCAAAGAACTATTCAGATTCTCCCAAGGTGGGAGACCTGGAGTAGTGGTTTGGGCAAGAGCGTGGCAGTGAGGAGAGACCGTATGGGGGAGATGAGAGGCCTGGGTGAAGGCTGGCAGGACACTGACATGCTACCATGAAGTGAAAGCCACTCAGTTGTGTCTGACTCTTTGCGACCCCATGGACCGCATATAGTCCGTGGAATTCTCCAGGCCAGAATCCTGGAGTGGGTAGCCTTTTTCTTCTCCAGGGGATCTTCCCAACCCAGGGATCGAACCCAGGTCTCCCGCAGTGCAGGTGGATTCTTTACTAGCTGAGCCTCAAGGCAAGCCCAGCAAGCTACTAGTGCTCCAAATCTACATACCAACCAGCAAGTCTGCGAACTAGCATCACCTTGACTCATCTGCAAATAAAAACTGTTATAGTCATCTATAATCAACTAAGATGTTTCTTACAGGGACTTTTCATCCACTTACTTTCAAAGGACTTAGAGTGGGCATGCAGGTTCCTAGTGCAGAGAAAAATAAGATCTTTGCTGATAAAACAGAATGGATCACTCGTCAGGCTTCTTTGCACTTATTTCCATTCTTAGTATCAGCTATTAGGCTGGAATTTCTTGAGCATTTTTCCATGTGTTTTAAGCCTGTTTCCTGAGAAGTTTTCAGACATAGCATCTATTGGATTTCTACAACAGCACTGAAAATTACACCTCTATTCTTCCATTTATCAAGCGAAGAAACCACTCAGAGAAGGCAGGTAACTCTTAGATGGAATAGGCAGACCCTGGACTTGAAACCCCTGGAACCAAGTGTGCTCTTAATCAGAACTGGGTGCACTGTTCCTCATTCCCTCCATCTGGAAGGTCTTTCTAATTGTGCTATTCTTGGTGTTCTTTTTATAAACTGGCAGCTAGGCCTTGCAGTCTTATTTAAGTTATTATATTATTACCCTTCCTAGGAAGACTCTAATTAATTAATCATATAGAAATCATTCTCTGTTTCGTCCATTAAGTTAAACTGAGGTCTTTAGAGAGAGGAGCTAGAAGCCTTGTGTGAAGGGGGGCAGTCTCAGGGATGGCTTTGATTAAACATTTCAGAGTCTCAGGCCAGAGGCATCAAGGCAAGAGGCTGATATTCAGAACAGAGGCACCAGCCACTGGCCACCATTGGGTATAGAGAGGGGATCTGACAAAACCAAGCTCTTTGGGCCAGGATCATTCGTTAGACCCAGTTCTAGGTATTGGCCTGTGGAAGAACAAATTACCTGAACCTAGCAAGGGCCCCTGATCTCCATTCTCAGACTGAAGTGGGTAGCTGGTGGAGGCCCTCTTAGTGAGCAGAAAATCCTATAAGGGCATCTGGAAATATTAAGAGACATGCCAGGGTGCATGTTGCTCTTTTATTCCTTGGTGTTTTGTTTGTGGTCTGGGGAAGTGTTGACCGGTGTACAGATCAGAAACAAGTGTGGGTGCCCTTGGAGAAATGCTTGCTCTGAAGGTCTCGGTCTCCTTACTTTTAAAAATTAATTAATTAATTAAAAAATAAAACAGTTAATTGATTAATTTTAAATTAACTTATTATTTTACATTTTTATTTATTTTTGGCTGCATCAGGCCTTATTGTGGCATGTGGGCTTCTCTCGTTGCATTGTGTGGGCTTCTTTGCCCCTTGGCATGTGGGATCTTAGTTCCTTGCCCAGGGATCAAACCTGAGTCTCCTGCGTTGGAAGGCAGAGTTTTAACCACTGAACAGCCAAGGAAGTCCCCTTCACCCTTACTTTTTGCAGGAGATGCTGAAGGTGGAGTAAGGCCTTGGCTTGTGTGGCATAAGGTATTGGTAGTTAGATGCTTTCACGGCCTCAAACCTTCCCCTTCCTTCCCAGTCTGGCCACACTGTTGCAGGACACAGGTGGGAGACGTGGACTTTACAATCACATCACCTGGAGGGAGGCAGCCTTGAGGACACATTCCCCGGAGATTTATTTACCTGTGAAACTGATCTCTTGGAAGACTCCAGAGGACTTATCCTCAACAGGTGACCTCCAACCCGTAGGGGTGAGAGGTGAACATGAAAGCGGATGACCTTGAGGGACTGAGGGGTTGCAGAGGTTGTCTGCTGGCTGGGCAGGTCCAGGGGGACCGAGTGTGTTGCAAGAGAACAGCCAACAGGGACACAGCTTTAACAGAGGATGGACTGAGGAGGATAGGAAGATCACGAAATTTTTAAAAAATGGAGAGGGACTTCCCTGGTGGTCCAATGGCTTAGACTCGGCATTCCCAATGCAGGGGGCCTGGGTTCAATCCCTGGTTGGCAAACTAGATCCCGTAAGTCGCAATCAAGAGTTTGCATGCTGCAATTAAAAGAATCTGCACGCGCAATGAAGGTCCAGGACCCTGTGTGCTGCAGCTAAGACCCAGTGCAGCCATGAAAACAAATAAAATAAATCGATATTAAAAAAAGATGGAGGGTATCAGAAGGGGTCTAAAGATCTATTCCACATCAAGGAAACATCCCACACAGTAGCTCACTTAGTGTGTGTGAAGCCCCCCAAGTGGGTGGTGTGCTTAAAGGCCCAACCGCCAGCCACACATCTTGACAGTTTGACTTGTGTGCTGAGGCTCCCCGCAGAGTCCCAGGCTCCATCTCCCTTCTCCCTGAGTTCCCGCCCATCAGAGCTCAGGTGCCACATGGTACTGACCTTCTGATGGGCACAACTTCGCCTGGATGAGCCCCACACGGGGAGGAGGGGAACTCTGACTTGCTGTGTCCCACGTGCCTGCCGCCCCCTTGGCAGTGCCCTGGATGCCTCTGGAGCATGCAGAGAGCCAGCCAGGGTCTTCTGGGGGCCGGGACTGGAGCGGGGGCCCTCACATTCCTGCCGCTTTCCAGAGCTGTCTCCAAACGCCTGTCAGCTGGTGAAGGCGGGAGTTGTGTGCACCAGCTGCAGCAATCAGGCTGAGTCAGAAGACCTCAGCTCGCAGATAGAAGAAAATTGCTTTGGAAAGAAACAAGCTGCAAATAACCTATAATGACCAGAGCCAGGCCCTGGCCGCTTCACTCTGGCGTTAGTGAAATGTCCCAAGATATTTTTGCAAAGCCCTGAATCTGGCCAGTCCTGAAATGTCCTATGCCAAATGCTTTCTTCGCCTTAATTTTGAAAGTTGGGAGTCTTTTGAAGGCCATCTCCTCTGCAGTTTCAGGTTTACTTACTCTTGACACATCACGAGGCTGTCTGGTGAGCGAGGGCTGTTTATAGGAGCAGATTTTAGGGATCAGTGGCCAAAGCAGGAAAGATTTGGTCCATAATAATACATATTCCTCCAGCAATTCATAAATATTCTTCCACATGGAGAGAAGATTCTGGAAACAAGTGACAGGTTTGGGATCCCTGATGGAGGTTGGAGGGGCCTCTTCAGACACCCTTGGGGCACCGTAGTGACCCGAAGGACACTTTCTGCTGCCCTAAATCCTCCTTACTTTGCTCTTGGATTCTAGAAATGCTCCAGTACCCAAACCACAGACTCCCAGAGGTGTGCCACACAATGAGCAGCTGGGCCTTGGTTTCACCCTGATCAGCCTCTTCCCCCACCCATCCCTCCTTCCCCAGTTCTTCCCAGTATCCTGGCCCCCGGCCTTTGGTGGGGGTGGGGGTAGGGGTCCTGTGATTGGTTTCGGTGGAGCTGACCCAGGAGTCTGAGCTCTGGAATTAGGCCCAGAGCTCCAGGCCCTGCAAGGACACAGAAATAGAATCCCAAAGCCTTTGATTCTCGGGGTCCAGCTGTCCCCCGGGATCCAGCCTCGCCTTCCTCCTGGCTCAGTCCTCGGTGAAAAGAGCAAACCAGGTGTCATCCGGCCACTCTGCTCAGGGCAATCGCTTGGAGTTGAACTTGGGATCCAAACCCTGGGTTTGCTCCTCTGCAGCAGGGTGGGACTGGAGACAACAGGGAACAGTATTTCACACACACACACACACGGCCTCTTTATTTTGGCTTCGTGTTGGAAAAATCTGCAACAATGCCTTCTGAGTCAATTCCACTGGGGCTCTGGTGACAAACCACTCTGAATGTGTCTGGTGGTTTACAGTGTCACCAGAGCCCTTTGATGGAATCAGAGCTGTTACTCTGCGCCGTTGCTGGCTCCCCGTCTCTGTCTCTCCTGGCCTCTGGGCCTCTGTGTCTCTTGCCCTCTCAACACGGCATCAGCTGCAACCAAATCGGAATGTGGGCTTGGGCAGCCTCTGTCCTGAGTGCCCATGTGCCGGCGTGTCTTGGCAGAAGTGCCCTGGCAGAGCCAAGCAGATGAATGGGTAATTAAATAGAGTGTGTCTTTACTGGGGCTCATTTCCCTGTTTCCAAATTTATTACTTAATTAAAGAGCATTAACAGCCAGCCAGAGATGCTATGTCTTTCTTTCCTTCTGCCAAAGGAGAAGTTCATATAATACCCTCTTTTGTCTTTAATCTTTTCCTCTTCTTTCTCTCTCTCTCTCTCTCACACACACACGGAGTCTTAGATCAAATAAACGCATTGGTTTTTGATAATTTGAGGTCACTCACTAGATAAGACCTGAATACTTTTTGCCCCAGTACAAGGCAAGAGACCTGGTACCAGCTTCTTGCAGTGGCTACTTAATGGGCTTGCGGCTGAATCCAGGGAGAGAAGAGGCGTCCAGGGAAGGTGGCTCAGACCAGGCTGGGGCTGGCAGGGCCGAGGGTGGCCTCCAGACCCTCGTTGCCCCATGGCCCGCTCTCTGCCGCTGCTGCCTTGGACACCCCGCCCCCCTGGCCCCCAGAGCAACCCCCCATTCCTCCTGCTGCCCCACGCAAGATGAGCCTGTGTGCTCTGGAACACAGCGGACTATTGTTCCAAAGACAATAAAAAATGATTGGGAAATGCAGTGGCTGTCACTCTCCAGTCCTCCCAAGTCAGAATTCGACGTGTGTGTTCGAAACGTTGGGGCCATCTTGTGGGGGCAAGGTAGGACAGACGAGGAGGAACAGGGGGAAAAAAGCCAAAGGGCTGCGATCAGGCGCCCCAAGAAGATGAAAAGGGGCAGCCCCTCCCTCAACCCCCTGTGACAGATTTAAAGCTTCAGTAGTGGCCCTCCAGGAGTTCCCAAACAGCGCCTGCCTCATCATCATGGCCATTAAGCCGAGCGCAAATGACCCGGGAGGGCCCTCAACCCGTCAGGCCCGCTGTCACCAGCGTGGTTTATGGCTTCTGAGCACCAGGTCCCCCGTGGGCAACACGATCCCGTTTTCCCTCGCCAGTGAATCTGGACTTGCGAGCTCGTAAATCCAGCAGGGTTTCCCAGGGGCCGGCTGACATCTAAGCGGTGTGGGGGTGAGGATTTATGGCTGAGTTACCGGGAGCCACAGGTGACCAATGGAGACGTCGGAGGATGCTGACTCACCCGCCCAAGGCAGCAGAAAAAGGTGCCCAACGCTGGTGGCTCCAATAGAGAGACGCTTTGTTGGCGTGATTCATTAATGGGCCCAGTGGACGCTGACGGTTATGGAGGCACTCTTGTTTTCCTGCCCTCGGCCCTTCCAGGCAGGAGGCCGAGCCAGGATCCCGCCTCAGCCTGACCCCAGGCCTGCTTCTCCCCAGCAAGGTGGGTGGATCCTCACCACTCACAAGGGTCCTGTCCCGCTTCACCTTCTGGACTGCCTTCGCTCCACCTTGGGCTGGCTTTGTCCGTTTAGAGCCACCGGGGCTGGTTGTATCAACACAGATATGGATGCTTAGGGTTGCTGACAGGCAGGTCACGGGTGAGGGCAGGGCATTGCCTCCTCTCCACCCACCCAGGGCCCTCCTGCTCTGTACAAACATTCCCGGTGCCCCCTGACTGGTCCCCATCTCCAGTCCTCTGAATTCACAGAGCTTTCACTGTAGGGTTGTTGGGAGGATAACAAATAATCTCAGGACTTCCCTGGTGGCCCAGTGGTTATGACTTTGCCTTCCAATGCGGGGAGTGTGGGAGTGAGGAGCTAAGATTCCATACCTCCGCCGGGTCAAAAACAAACAAACAAACAAACCATAAAACAGAAGAATTGTTGTAACAAATTCAATAAAGTCTTAAAAAATAGTCCACATTGAATAATCTTTAAAAAAAAAGCTAATCCCTTCATATGCTTGACCCTCAGTTGATGGCTGATGCATGCATGCATGCTAAGTCGTTTCAGTCCTGTATGACTCTGTGTGAACCCATGCACCGTAGCCCACCAGGTTTCTTTGTCCATGTGATTCTCCAGGCACAAATACTGGAGTGGACTGCCATTTCCTTCTCCATGATGGTGGATAAATGTTAGTTTTTACTGATAATCTCATCACAAACTCATCCAACACACACCTGCCGGGTCCAGTGGTGAGACAGACAGACCACCTGCCTCATGGCACTTTGAGTGTGTTTGTCTCATTCCTGGAAGCCCCTCGCAGTCTGGATCACACCTCTGTAATCTTAGGCAGGTCCCCCCATCCCTGGGTATCGGAGGAACTGCAGACAACCCTCCATCACAGACTGACCCAGGCGGGGCTGAGTCCCCGAGTCTCGTAGCTTGGGAAGTGTGTTGATACCGGCTTCTCGGGGGACTTGAGGCCACCTAGGAAACCTCTGTCCTGATAATGTTTCCAGGGCCATTTATAGGGGGAGGGCACGGCGACCTGAAAGGCTTCTCTCCAGACTGTTCTGGGTGCTCTGGGGCCCCCTGGAGCTGGTCTCCCGGGTTGTCACGCTGCCGGCTCCCCACCTCCATGATTGCACCATCAGACCCTGTGTACACCTGCCCTTCCTGCGTCCCCCTCCTCCCAGGCAGGGCTTGCCTGCATGGTCCGGAGCTGTGCCAAGCTCCCCCAGAGGGGTGGGTGGGCCGCCTGGGCTTCCTGCCGCCTCTCTACACACATTGTTGGTGTAGACAAAGGGAATGGATTTTTGGTTTCAAGGTGTGATCCAGCCGGGCACATCCATCAGGCCCGGCTGTCGCCCTGTTTCTTTTTTCCCCTTTCTCATTTCCGCTTTGGGCTGCGGAGGGGAAACAGCAATTGTGAAAGGATCACTTGTCAAGATAAAATCGCAGCTCTTGACAATGCCACCACTCCAGCCCCCCTGGCAGCCCAGCCGTGTGCCAGGGGCAGTGCTCGGGGTCGCCGCCCAGGGCGGAGGCGGAGCTGCCCTGCCGGGCTCTAAATCTTTGCCTCCTGATGGCTTCGTGCCTGTTTCCTCATCTGTCTAATGGGGATAACAATTCCGACATCACAGGACTGGAAGGGGGCATTCATTCAATGAGTCCATTCATGTCAAGTCCCTGGAACTGTGCCTGGCAGAGAATAAGCTCTGTGTGTGTGTGTGTGTGTGTGTGTGTGTGTGTGTGTGTGTGCACACTCAGTTATGTCCGACTCTTTGCAACTCCATGGACTGTAACCAGCCAGGCTCCTCTGTCCTGGAATTTCCCGGGCGAGCATACTGAAGCGGGTTGCCATTTCCCACTCGAGGGTACCTTCCTGACCTGGGGATTGAACCCACATCTCCTGCATTGGTAGGCGGATTCTTTACCGCCAGTGCTACCTGGGAAGTCCAAGCTCTCCATGCATAACCCTATTTTATCAGGAAGCATGAAAGGGACACAATTTGGGGAAAAGTCCAGAATCCCCTAGGAGTTTGGGTGGGAGCATTTGTATCTGAGATGGATGCTTCCAAACTCACTTGTTCATCAGGATTTCCCAGGGAACTTTAAAAAAATTATCACACCAGAGGTGTCTACTATTTCATTCATGGCATGGTGTTCAGAAGCTCAGGCTTGGAGGCAGCTGGCCCGGATTCCTCTTTGGGTTTCTACCACTCACAGGCTGGTCACTGGACAAGTAATCTGATGTCACAGAGACTCAATTTGCTCATCTGCAAAATGGGTATCCTTGGGGCTGCAGCCAGTGGGATGACGTAGCTAACTCTGTGGTGACTTAATTCTTCACTCGGTTCCTAAGTGAGATGCTGGGCTGCAGCCAGGAAGGAATGAGCCCCCAGCCCCCCAGGAGAGCAGATAGAATGGAGGCCAGGACGGCGGTGTTTCTTGAGAGCTCTAGCCACAAGTTTAAATTCTCCCATGGAGGCCGGCATTTGTTCTGAGATGCTATGGCCTGAAGACTCCAAAGAAACAGGGGCCTTGACGCTTCCCCCAGTGGCCTTTCATCTGTCACCTGTGGGAGGAGCTGCCTTGAACCGTGGTGCTCATGGGTCCTGCAGCTCGAGGGCCACACAGGATTGGACGGTCGGGGCCTGGCAGCCGCTGCTCTGTTCCCTGGGCACTGCCCTTTGTTCGCCCCCACTCCCCACCTCAAGGCCAGACGCTAGAAATGATTACACAGACAAATCCTCCTAGCAGGGTTTGCACCTGTGGAACTGAAGGCTGGTTCCCCAATCCAGATTAGATCGGGGCTGGTGCAGGCGCTGTGCCTGGGGGTGCTCAAAGACGGACCCTGGGACCACCCTCAGGCGTGGGGCCGTGTGAGAGGGTGCGTGTGTGTGAGGGTGTTTGTATGAATGTGTGTGAGAGGGTGTGCGTGTGTGTGAGTGTGTGAGAAGCTGTGAATATGCTTTAGGGAGTATGTGAGTGTCCTTTAGTGAATGCGTTGGTGTGCGTGTATAAGGGTATGGCTCTATGTTTGTGCGTTGGTCAAGGATCCGCCTGCAATAAAGGAGACCCCGGTTCAATTCCTGGGTCGGGAAGATCCGCTGGAGAAGGGATAGGCTGCCCATTCCAGTATTCTTGGGCTTCCCTGGTGGCTCAGCTGGTAAAGAATCCGCCTGCAATGCTGGAGACCTGGGTTCGATCCCTGCGTTGAAAAGATCCCCTAGAGAAGGGAAAGGCTGTCCACTCTAGTGTTCTGGCCTGGAGAATTCCATGGACTCTATAGTCCATGGGGTCGCAAAGAGTCGGACACGACTGAGTGACTTTCACTCACTCACTCACTAGGTTTGTGCACGTGAGGTGTGTGATAAAGTATGTGAGTGTGTGTGAGCGTGCATGTGTGAGGGTGTGAGAGGGAGGAGGGGAGTTTGGTCAGAGCCCTCAGTTGGGAGCTGGGCCCAGAGAGGCCCTCTCTCGGGTTTCACCCCTGGTTTCCTGCAGGTCCCCAGAGTCGCCTCCTCTCCAGGCAGTGGTGCTCCCTTCGTCCCCTCCTCCCGACCCGGGTTTTCACGCCAGCTCTCAAGACCATCCCTTCTGTCCCCTCTAGGGATGAAGGGTTACAGCTGTTCCTCCCTGTGCCCCCCACAGGGTCTCCTTACAGCCAACTCTCACCTCTGCTCTGAGTCTGCTAGTGAGTGCGTGAGGCCACCAGATTGTTTGGCAAGTGGGTCAGGCTGAGGGTGGGGGCTTCTCTCTGGAATGCATCGGGGGCCACCTCCAAGTAGACACGGGAGAGACAGGCATCTTCCATGAGGCCGTCCCACCGGACCGTGCAGGCGGAGCCTCAGGACAGCAGGACACAGGGGTCTTGCAGGGCTGTCTGGCTGAAAGGGGGCAGCCGAGCCCCCTAGTCTTTGGGTCCTGAGAATTAGTAAAGTCCACCTTTCTCGGTCTTGGGACCACTAGGGGTGACAAACTTCTCTTTTTTTTGCCAGTTGAAGGTGTTAAAACTGTGGCCAAAAGTAGACCATCGCTATGATATCATAAAAGGAAGGACATTTGAAAAAAGGGAAGTGACACGTCTCAGGTTAAAGAACAGTATTTTCCAAGAAAGGACAGTTAGTGACTTTCCTAGAACATGGTTAAACTTGGACCAGTAAAAGGGCAGGAGGGCAGAGAGTGGGCGGCGGCAGTGCTCTGGGGCCCAGGGGCTGAAACCACGGCTGGGTGTGCATAGCAAAGTGGAGAGACCACCAGCCCTGCTCCTTCCACGGTGGGAGCCGGGACCTGTGTGTAGCAGGGAGTCCAGGTCTGCGGCTGTGGGAAGTAGCGGGTGGAGGAACCAGAGGGTGTGATATCTGAAACCACCTCGGGGGGCAGGGGTGTCCAGCTTGTGCGTGTGTTGAACCACCCCCGCTCAAGCGTTGGTGCCAGGACTTACTCGCTCTGTGGCTTTGAGAACTAACTCAACCTCTCTGGGCCTCCATTTTTTTTTCATGTGTTTAACAACAGTACCCATCTCCCGTGGTTGTTGAAAGGATTTGATGAATTAGTACACAGAGAGCCTCAGAATAGTCCCTGAGGCACAGAATTCAATTGGTGTTATATATTATGTTTTTAAAAAGGATTCATTAATTTTCTTTTTGGCAGCGCTGGGTCTTCAGTGCTGCGTGTGGGCCTTCTCTAGCTGTGGCCAGCAGGGCTACTATCTAGTTGCGGTGCTTGGGCTTCTCATTGCAGGGGCTTCTCTTGTTGCAGAACACAGGCTCCAGGGCTCCGGGGCGCAGTAGTTGTGGAACACGGGCTTAGTTTCCCGGTGGCATGTGGAATCTTCCCGGACCAGGGATTGAACCTGCTTCCTCTGCGTTGGCAGGCAGATTCTTTACCACTGAGCCACCAGGGAAGTCCTAGTTATTATTATTATTCTTTTGGGGGCTCCTTCCACTTTTTCAGAGTCATCCCATGAGCAGAAGGATCCAGACATTCCCTGTGTGGCTCTGGGAGACAAAGCCCACATGCATACATGCTGTGAGCCAGGTTCTATATCAGACAATTCTGTACCTTATCTTGCAGGGGGCTCTCAGTCCCTGGGAGAGGAATCCGAGTCTCAGAGGGCGAACAACTTCCCAAGGTCGCAAAGCTAGGATGATGCAGAGCTGACGGAGGCCCAGGTTAGTCTGACTCCAAAGCCTCCCATGTCATTTTGCAATGAGTCGGTAGAGCAGACTTTAAGCGTTACCTTATCAAGGATCATGGCCATCCTGTTCAGGGCTGTGTGGTCAGCACCTTCCAAGGGTCCCGCACAGAGCTGTGCTCGGTCAGTCTTTGATGAATGAGTGATGGGAAGTATGAGTTCCCGGATGACAGAATTCTTCAAGGAAGGAGCTCCCAAAGATGCCACACACACACTAGGGACCCACTGGGCTTCCAGCCCTGGATTCTATGGGTCTGTGGCCAGACCCTCAGGGCATGAGGGTGTTTTTGAAGTGTGTGCTCAGCCGGAAGCCCCTTTTACTTAATATTCAGAGGTGCTGATCAGTCCCTCCAAAGCCTCCAGGGCGTAGCAGACAAGTTCCTTGTTAGGGATCCCTGCCTTAGCACCACCTGCCTGGCCACCTGTATCGGTGACTGATAGATGGCTCCATTCACCCTCTGGTGGGGGCCTCTGGTCCCACATCCAACCACGGGGCCTTGGGTCACATGGGGACTTTGTCTTCAGGGGCTCCACTTCTGCCTAATGGTGTGCTAGAGCTGGTGGATACTAGATTGAGATCCACGCCTTAAACCATCAGGAATTTTTATGAGCCAGTCATCATTATAAATTACATTTATAAGCTTACAATTAAATTATATTAAAAACAAGGGCAAGAAGTCTTCAAAACCCACCACTTCCTAATTATTTCCCTATATTTCTCTTTTATCTATGGCCTTGGGGGTTATTTACAGCCATTGTATCTGTAGTGGAAGCAATATATAATGCTACAAAGACTTCACAATAGTAGTTTGACGTTGACTGTGGTGAGAGTACTTACATCCCAGAAGTCGGGGAATGCTGCAGTCAGGAAGACCCCACCCCAGGAGCCAGTTGTTAATGACTTGGCAGCACACTACTGTTTCTGCCTATTGCTGTTGTTGTTTAGTCCCTAAGTCGTGTCCGACTCTGTGACCCCACGGACTGTAGCCCGGCAGGCTCCTAAGTCCATGGGATTTCCCAGGCAAGAATACTGGAGTGGGTTGCCATTTCCTTCTTTAGGGGATCTTCCTGACCCAGGGACGGAGCCCACGTCTCCTGCATTGGCAAGTGCATTCTTTACCCCTGAGTCTCAAGGGAAGCCCGCTTCTGCCTGTACAAACAGAAATTTAGGCTTTCCGAATCTTATCAACAGTGGGGGTGGATGACTAGGCTCCAGAGAAGGGCTGGGAACCTGTTGGGCTTTACCCAGACATTTTCATTTCTAGCTTCCTGGACACTGTTTTATTGTAATAAAATAATTTCCCCCTCTTTTCTTTCATTATTGGAAAACTTAGAAATAAATTTGAGTTGGTCCTGTAGAAGGCAGCATGCCTTATATTCTGCACACTGATTTCAGTTCTAGCATTTTGTATTTTCCTACTTGTATTTCATTTTTGCAATGTCTCCCCTTCTCCTGTTTTACATGTAAATTGAAGAAATATGTATGTATATAACTATCTGGCTGCACTGGGTCTTATTTTTGGCACACGGTCTTTCGTTGTGGCATGTAAACTCTTAGTTGTGGCATCTGGGATCTAGTTCCCTGACCAGGATCATACCCGGGCCCTCTGCATTGAGAGAACTGAGTTTTAGCCTCTGGACCATCAGGGAAATCCTATATATGTACATTTTTTTTTACAGTTTTCTTGCAGTATAATTGACATAGAGTAAGACACACATATTTGACATGTGCAATTTGAGTTTTAACATATGAATGCATCTATTAAAGCATCACCACAATCAAGATACTGATCATATTCACCTCTGAAATTTCCCTCATGCCCTTGGGAATCCGTCCCTCCCATTCTCCAGATTACTGCTGATTGTTTCAGAATTTTGAATAAATGGAAGCTATAACATGTACTTTTCTTCCCTCCGAGTCTGACTTTTTTCACTTAGAATAATGTTTTTGAGATTTATCTACATTGCTCATGTACCAGTAGTTTGTTGCTCTTTATTGCTGAGTAATACTCCATTGTAGGGATATACCCCTCTTGGCTTACCCATTTACCTGCTGATGGACATTTGAGTTGTTTCCACTTTGGAACTATTATGAATAAAGCTACTATAGATATTTGGTTAAAAATCTTTTCATGTCCGTATGCTTTCATTTTTCTTGGGTAAATATCTAGAAGTAGAATGGTAGGGTTGTATGTTAAATCTCTGCTGAATTAAAAAAAATTTTTTTTACCAACTTTCTTTTTTTAATCATCTATTTTAATTTTATTTGTTTATTTTTGGCTGCACTGGGTTTTCATTGCCACATGCGGGCTTTCTCTAGTTGCGGTGAGCGGGGGCTGTTCCCTAGTGATGGCGCTCGGACTTCTCATTGCAGTGACTTCTCTTGTTGCAGGGCATAGGCCCTAGGTGTGCGGGCTCAGTAGTTGTGGGGCTTAGCTGCCCGGTGGCATGTGGAATCTTCCTGAACCAGGGGTCGAACCCATGTCCCCTGCATTGGCAGGCAGATTCTTAACCACTGGACCACCAGGGAAGTGCTGCTTAACTTTTAAGAAACTGCCAGTTTCAGTCTGTTTATCACGCTGTGTGACCTTGGACAGGTGACTTAGCCTCTCTGGGCTTCAACTTTGCCATGGACCTCGATGATGTAGTTCCTGTTCATTTCTACCTTCATACAAATCTTTAGGACAGACAAAACTGTCTTGATGAAAATGCTTAGGACTCTTGGGAAGAAAAGTGAGCCTGAGGCAGCCAGAGTCTTATTATTTCCACCATCATCAAACTCTCAGAGCTCTTTAATTAGATTGCTCCTCTCCCCTGTGGACCTGAAGGGGATGCTGGGTTGGGATGGGGGACACATTAGGTTCCTACTAAATTCGATACTGCTCAACCCTTTCCCTAGCCTTTGGGCAGTTCCGACACTGTCACAGATGACAGGCCTGTGAGCTGCCCACGGAGAAGTCTTTGGTCGAGGTGCTGGGATCCTCCTATGATGTGTGAAGTGCCCTAATCAGTTCTATAGCCCACAAGTCAGCTGGGGAACCTTGTCCTCTGATCAAACGCAACATTAAATGATGAAGCATACCCCCACCCAGCCTAACAAACTCTTAATATCCAGATGACTTGGTTAGCAGGGACACTTGCAGAGGGCCTGGAAGGATGATGCAGGTTTGTGGCTTTGATCTGATATCTTGTAGGACTGACACTTCCGTGCCGTGTGTGATGGTGAGGTTGTGTGTGTGTGTGCGTGTTGCGGGAGTGGGACTGTCAAGGGGACTTTAATTATTTGGTATGACCAAATGGGCTTCCTGGGTGGTGCTAGTGGTAAAGAACCCACCGGCCAATGCAGGAGACTTAAGAGACATGGGTTTGATCCCTGGGTCAGGAAGATCCTCTGGAGAGGGAAATGGCAACCCACCCCAGTATCCTTGCCTGGAAAATACTATGGACAGAGGAGCCTGGTGGGCTACAGTCCATGGAGTTGCAAAAAGTCAGACATGACTGAAGCGACTTAGCACGCACAAGTACATCTGACTGGGACTGACGTGGTGAGGTTTCAGGAGAATGTGTTGGGACAGGGTGGGGAGATGGGGAGGATTCTGTGGGCAGGCTGGTTGAAGGAACTCCCCCGCACAGTTCCAGCCCCCCGGGGCTGGCATAGGGGCTAGAGATTCTCCACCTTGGCTGAACCCGTGCTGTGCGCGGCCCCTCTGGGTGCCTAGCAAACAAGCCACGGCCCGTAAACACCCCCTCCTCCCCTTGACATGCGATAACAGATGCGGATTCTCGAGGACTTGCAGATTCAGAAGGAAGCTGATGTTCAGGATGCGTCAGTTTGTCCAATCTCCCTGCCTCTGCAACTGCAGTTTCTCATTTATGTGCTGGAAACTGCGGCAGAGGTGGGAGGTGAGGGAGAGTGCTAGGGAGGAAGGAATAATGGGGGAAAAAAAAGATTTGTGTCAGCAAATGAAAGAGCCAAATTTTTCATGTGTTTCTGGGGAAATAGAAGTTTGCAGGGCTTATGCTTGACAGTAAATCAAGGCAGCTGCTTTGGGCAGCTGTCGGCTCTGTGTTTGCTCCAGGGGCTGGCAGAGCACTTCCTGGCTGTAGACGTGAAAACCGTCCCAGGTATGGGGTCTAAGAGAGAACAGAAGCTGGCCAATGAAGGTCAGGCATGGGACAGTGGAGGGCTAGGGGCAAGGACATCTGCTAACCCAAGGTTGTTCCCTGCTTGTTACCTCTCACACCATGCCCAAACCCAAGTTCAAGTTCTTTGCTGTGTGCAGCAAATGTTTTAGACTTCCTGTTGCCAGGTGATGTGGGAAGAGGTTGGAGAGATCCTAGGGGATGGAATGAAAAGGGGAGCAGTTGTTCAGAGTGTGGATAGGGCCAGGGGAAAGTTCAAAAGCAAAGCTGGACTTCTGCAGGGCTAATGAGTTTGGAAAATGTTTTCACAGAGCTGTTTCAGCTCAGAAGGCTCTCCAGGGACTAGTGGCATCGTGCTTAGCTTTGCAATTTGAGGAAATATTTTGCAACGTAGATCTGATGGAGCGCTCAGCTCCCTCCTACCTGGAGAACCTCCTCTTGCTTGATCCAAACCCTGACCGGTCTATCCCTCAGAGGGCACCCCTGCAACCCCATCTCCAGGATGTTTGGTGTCTATGTCAGAGCCTGTTTATTGGTGTTTCAGTTCAACTTTCTTAACCGAGTTGGAAATGCTCTGTGAGGAGCCTGCCTCCCTAACCTGTTGAGCAGACTCGACAGAACTCATTGATTACATATGTGCCGGTGTCCACAAGCTGAGGTGCACCTTCTGTGTGTATGTGTGTGGGTGCGTGTATGTGTGGGGGAAGGGGTTACCTGCCTACCACCTGGGGAGCTTGGGACACCTTGGCTGATCATAGGGTGTCTCTTGGGACCCCTGAGACCTGTGGCAGAATTGATGAAGGGGTTCACTTTGGAAGTGCAAGCAGGTCAGGCCCCCAGAATGATAGAAATGAGATATTCAAAGAAGGAAATTGGTTGGTGGGAGTATGCATTGGTACCAGATTTCTGGAGGGTCATTGGCAAGATACCTTAGAAGCCTTCGTTTTGTCTGCCCTTCAGCCCAGCCTTTCCACATCTTCCAAGACTGTGTCTAAGGAGGCAGTCATAGATGCGTGTAAAAGTTCAGTTGCTCAGTCTCTTGGGGCCTCAGTTCCTTGATCTGCACCAGGGGGATGCTCGGTTCTCAGCCTCCCTCCGCAGAGGACCGCCAGAAGGATGACGTGCGTGGTGCCCAGGCACTTGTTACTTGTCATTGAGGACAGGGAGGCTGAGCGCTTTGCTCCAGGGCATGGAGCCAGGCAGCCCCCGGGCCAGGACAGGAAGTCAGTCCACAGCACCCAGAAGTGGGGGATGGCGTGGGGGGCCTTCAGAGCGCTGGGCGTGGGGGAGAGGCCAGGATGTCCGTCCACACACCTTCCCGCAGTTTCTCCGTTTGCTCAGTGAAGACAGCGGTCCACCCCCCTCCACTGTCTGCTCAGGTGGGAGGGCAGAGGCTTTCAGCTTTGGGGTCTCTCAGGCGACCCTGGACCCTTCCAGAAGCAGTAAGTCGTGGCAGGGGCCCCTGCCCATCCCCACAGTATCCCTCAGCTCAATTCATCTGGGCACACACAGCACCAGGAGGCCTTGGAAAACACATGCACACACACCCGCTCCCTACACTCCCCCCACACACTCCCATGCACTCACACACACTCACATGCTTACCCACACTCACATACTCACACCTACACACACACTCCCATGCACTCACACACACTCACATGCTTACACACACTCACATACTCACACCTACACACACACACTCCCATGCACTCACACACTCACATGCTTACACACGCTCACATACTCACACCTACACACACACATTCCCATGTACTTACACACACTCACATGCTTACACACGCTCACATACTCACACCTACACACATTCCCATGTACTTACACACACTCACATGCTTACACACACTCACATACTCACACCTACACACACTCCCATGTACTTATACACGCTCACATACTCACACCTACACACACACACTCCCATGTACTCACACACACTCACATGCTTACACACGCTCACATACTCACACCCACACACACACTCCCATACACTCAACACACACTCACATGCTTACACACACTCACATACTCACACCTACACACACTCCCATGTACTTATACATGCTCACATACTCACACCTACACACACACACTCCCATGCACTCACACACACTCACATGCTTACACACGCTCACATACTCACACCTACACACACTCCCATGTACTTACACATGCTCACATACTCACACCTACACACATACACTCCCATGTACTCACACACACTCACATGCTTACACATGCTCACATACTCACACCTACACACACACACTCCCATGTACTCACACACACTCACATGCTTACACACGCTCACATACTCACACCCACACACACACAATCCCATGTACTCACACACACTCACATACTCACACCTACACACACACACTCCCATACACACACACTCATTTCCCTTCTTCCCGGTCTCCATGAAACACAATTCTAACAGCATCGTCAGCGGAGGTGAGTGGTTCCATTCTGGAGTCTGCCTCCATAAATGAACCTGACAGGTGAGGGAACGTGGCTGAGAAGTCCTAAGAGGCTGATCAAAAGTCAAAAGCTTTTTATTTGCTGGTTCGTTCTGAAATGCTGGCAGCAGGTTGGCAGGGGCGGTAATTAGTAGCTGGGTTACAGGAAAGAAGAGGTTCAGCAGAGCCTCCATCCAAGGGCAGAGACGCAGAGCCCAGCCTGGGCTAGAGCAGGAGGCCGAGCAGTGGCTCTGGCTGGGGGAGCCCTGCTCACACAAACACCCCTCGTGATGGTGGTGGGGGACCCTAGCCTGGAAGTTGCCACCAATAGAGCTGCTTTTGTGACCCTTAGGGGCCCACCAGGCTTTGAGGCTCTGTGACTGTGGCCAGAGCCATCTTGCCTGACTGGGCCTCAGTTTCCTCTTCTATAAAATGGGAAAATAAAATCCCTACTTCCTTTGGTGTCATGATGGTTTAATCAAAGAGTGAAGGCCAAGGCTTCTGCGGTAACTTGGAATGGGTGAATTCACTACAAATAAATCCTGTGTATGGACCCTTTGCCATGAGCCAAGAACCCCCACCAAGAAGCCCGAACCTGGGTAATCACTCTGAGTTCTCACAACAGCCTGGGACGATGCATACGATTACCGTCATCTGCGTTTTACACATGAGGAAACGGAGGCACAGGAAGCTTGCCCAGGGAGCCTGCGCTCATGAGCACTGTGCTTAGCCACTGTGCTTCTGTCTCCCTGGGAAGTGGAGAGGGAGGAAAAAGACTCCTTTTTTTTTTTTTTTTTAAAAGGAAGGCAGGAGATGGAGAATCAGCTGGAATTGGCTCTTTGGCTTCTGTCGTGGTTCACCTATCTTTCTCATATCCCATTTTCATGAGAGGGCATAGTCTACCACATCCTGGGAACTCAATGGGGGCCTGAGTCCTGTCTCCTCTGCCTGTGAGCTCGGCTTGCAGAAGGAAAGGTGGGTAGCCAGCCATATTTTACACCTTGAGATGGTGGGTTGATCTCAGACGTGCTTAAAAATGTATACTGTTCCCACCCATATCTTTCTATGCATGGCGCATCTTCAATAGACATTCCCCTGTGGTTCATAAAAATGACTCATTCTTATATCCCGCTCTTATGCTGCAGACTGGAAAAAACAAATCTGTTCTAGAACTTCCCGAGACCAAGAAGGAAGCTGCCCCAGTGGAATGCTGCGGTGGGTCCAGATGCAAGCTATAGAGCATTCAAGTCCCTGCAGATGACTCAGTCATCAGAAACACAGCTCCTGCCTGGGACCAAGTCTGTATCTGCTTTGGAGAGCTCCTGGCCCCTGCATGTATTAGTCATCCGTCACCCGCCTTTTTCCTGCACAATTACCAAAGAACAGGAGTGACGTTACGATGCCTTTTTTTTGCTCAAATGACTTTTGTGGCCAAGTGAGGCCCCCAAATGATTAGGTATTATATTGTAAATATAATTTAGAAAACTATAGTTTCTAAATATTTCTAAATTTTATTTCTAATGTTTCTAATTATTCCAGGTTCAGAAAGGTTTTCCTAGGATGAACAGGACTGATTCTCTTCTTGATGTTGAAGTGTTCAACTGAATCCTGATTTGAAAGGAGAGGACCACGTACACCCAGCTAGATCTTATATTACACCAGTGATTTACCCTATTAGTTGCTTTTATACAGCAAGTGACAAGTAACGCTGCTGCTTTTTGGCCAGTCGCATCCCTGAACCAAAGGAAAACCTGCTTTTCTTGGGTGTTTGGTCACCTTCATGAGAATCTTTTGTTTCTTCCTCTTGCAAACTTTTGATTTTCCTGACTTTCAGAAAGCCACTATTCTCTGGACATCTCCAGCCCCACCAGCCCTTTCATCTTTCCTGTCCACCACAAACCATCTTTCCATCTTGCCTTCTTTATACTTTTTGAAGGGTGGGTTTCAGATGGAGAAAGTGGTTCATTTCGCTCCTGGTTCTTAGCTGCAATGCTCACTGGACAACCTCTGAGCAGATGCAAAGCCAGGCCACTGTTTCCCCACATTCTGGACAATTTTCAACGCTCAATAGAATTTAGAGATGAAAAATAGCATCTTGCTATTGTGAAGACTGGAGACAATGTCCACTTGGCACCTAATAATGGTACTATCAATATTTTTTTTCCCCAGGCAAACCAGAAGTTCATAACAGCATTTTTCCCCCTTTTCATCTTGATTGAGGGGTAATTAACATAAAACACTGTACACATTTAAAGTGTACAGCATAATGACTTGAATGACTTGACTTACATATAATGTGAAATAATGACCATGATAAATTTAGTTAACATGTACCTCATATAAACACTCATTAATAACATGTATATGTATATATTAATGGACTTGAAAGTTCTATACGGGATTACATGACAGATCAATTTCTCTTGAAAGAGCAAAAGGCTTATTTAAAAAGATTTCTATTATGTGATAATTATAGATTCACATGTAATTGTAGGAAATAATACAGAAAGATCTCATAGCCTCCTCACCCAGTTCCCTCCAAGTGTAACATCTTGCATAACTACAGTGAAAGTCAAAGTGAAAGTCACTCAGTCGTGTCTGACTCTTTGCGACCCCATGGACTATGCAGTCCTTGGAATTCTCCAAGCCAGAATACTGGAGTGGGTAGTGTTTCTCTTCTCCAGGGCATCTTACCAGCTTAGGAATTGATCCCAGGTCTCCCACATTGCAGGCAGATTTTTCTTTTTACCAGCTGAGTCACCAGGGAAGCCCGCATAACTGTAGTACAATATCATAAGTAGGAAATTAACACTGATACAATCCATTGAAAATTAATACTAATACAATTCATCGAGCTTATTCAGATGTCACTAGTATTACACGCACTCATTTGTGTTGTTTGTATTTAATTTGATTAGAATTTTATATTATAAATAATGTCAAGATTTTATTGGTCAAGGAGGTGCCCTTCCATTTTCTAAAGAATGACTGGGTTGTGATGGTTTATTGGTGTGTTTCTCCGAATAGCCAACAGGTTCTTTTGGGGAAAGCCTGTGTCCTCTGCATCTTTTTTTTTTTTTGGCCGTGAGACGTTTATTTTCAAGACTGTAGGATAGACCGGTTCATTCTGATCCCCTCTCAATTTCAATAGACTGATTCGTGGAAGTTTCCTGACAAGGAATCACAAGGAGCCCACCACCTGGCTCAGCCATAACCACCTGGCTCGGCCATCCCCGACTGGACTGGGCTCTGACTGTTTGCCTGGTGGGTGTGCCTGGGCTGACTTCAGAGCTTGTGTGGCCTGCTCACTGGCTTGTTTAGAAATGCAGAAAAGTCAGATTTAAAACGTTAAAAACAACTGATCTGGTCGACACAGGGCAGACTGCAGGCCCTTCCTCTGGTCAGAGACAAGCGGCGTGGGGCCCGTGACATTCACAGAGTGCAGACAGGCCACTGGCCTAGCTCCCCGCCTGCTCCTCCCCGCCCTCCTCGTCTGCATCCTCCTCGTCCTCCGGGAAGTGGGCCTGCTTCTTCCGCACATTCCAGTGCAGACACTGCGCCAGGCTCTCGAACCAGTCGCTCACAGGGTCGCGGACACAGATGGAGGGAAGGGGGTAGCAAGAGGTCGTGATGCTAATGCTGTCTCCGTGGCGAATCTCCTGTCTCTTTCGTCCATCGAAAGACACCCATGCAGTGTTCCTTGCCTCTGGTGACAGCATGATCATCACCCTGTACTGTGGTGATGAGGTGCCCATCCAGGTAGACGTCCACGTTGGACAGGTAAGAGGAGGGGCCTCTGTCGATCACCACCTCGTTCAGGTCCTGGTACTGCACAGCCTGCTTCCCAACATGTCCAGGCTTGCAGCCAGCAACCCGTTCTCGCTGATGCCATTGGGCACGGCCACCTTCTTCCCTCGGGGCTCCTTCACGACCCTGACCTTCAGCCGGCTCCGGAGAACAACAGCTGCGTTCCCCTGTATCACCTGAGTAACTTGCGACTGAAAGTTCTCGAAGTTGAAAGGGGTCAGGAAGCCCAGGGAGCCCAGATGGAATGCCATGACTGGAGGCACGCTACCCTGGAAGAGGGAGGAGGCGTACAGCAGGGTCCCATCACCCCCCAGGCAGATGATGAGGTCAATCTGATTGGAGATGTCATCGTAATCTTCTCTGAAGGTGCAGAACTTCCTCTTCACTGGCCCGAAGTGGTCATCGCTCAGGAGGGCGGGGTCTTCCAGAACCTTCTTCTCCACATACACGACCATGTTGTTCTCCTCCATCAGGTACGCGCAGAGCTCCTTGAAGGGCTGCAGCAGGCTGGCGTCCCGGATCTTCTTGATGACAAGGACACTCTTTGGGGACTTGTTCCACGTCAACCTCTGGCTGGCAGGGTCTTGGATGTGCATGATGGTCTGGGGATTCTGTAGCACGCAGGCCTTTGGTCCAAATGTGGTCACTGGGCACGGCCCATGCAGGGAGCGGGTCCTCCTGAACTCGCAGGCGCTGGCCAGGACAGGCGCGGCCGACAGGCTGCGGGACTTGGCGCGGCCCCGGAGTGGGTGGCCCGGGCCCCAGTCCTCGTCCCCATGGCACGCGGAACAGTGGTACGAGGACGCCTCTACACTGGGCTCCTTGTTCCCATTGACTTTTTCTTGTTCCATTTCTGCAATTGATGGATGTGGAGGACTTTGGCCCCAAAACCCAGGATGCCGTTTGCTGCCCCGAGCGCCTGCGGGGCCGTCTCCTCGCCAGGCCGCACCCGCGGGTCCCGGCGCCCCGCCGCCGCTCGCTGTCACTAGCCGGCCCCTGGAGCCGCGGCCGCCCCCTGCCCCATGGCCTGTCCTCTGCATCTTTATGTTCCCATAGCTCAGTGAGGGCATGCCTCAAGTAGGTAACAATGTGACAAACACTTACTGAGCACCTATCACTTTGCAGACAAAGATCCCTTTAGTCAAAGCTGTGGTTTTTCCAGTAGTCATGTACAGATACGAGAGTTGGACCACAGAGAAGGTTGAGTGCCAAAGAATTGATGCTTTTGAACTACGGTGCTGGAGAAGACTCTTGAGAGTCCCTTGGACACCGAGAAGATTAAACCAGTCAATCCTAAAGGAAATCAATCCTGAATATTCATTGGGAGGACTGATGCTGAAGCTGAGACTCTAATACCTTGGCCACCAGATCTGAAGAGCCAACTCATTGGAAAGACCCTGATGGTGGGAAAGATTGAGGGTAGGAGGAGAAGGGCATGACAGAGGATGAGATGGTTGGCTGGCATCACTGACTCAATGGACATGAATGTGAGCAAACTCCAGGAGATAGTGAAGGACAGGGAAGCCTGGCGTGCTGCAGTCCCTGGGGTCGCAAAGAGTCAGGCACTACTGAGCAAGCGAACTGAATTGAACTGATTGAGTCCCTATGTATGAAGCTGTGTTCTGAGTGCCTATTCCACAAGACACAGTCTATTACTATTATTCCCACTTTACAGATGAGGAAACAGAGGCTAAGATGCTCAGTAAACACTTACTGGGTGAGTGAGAGTCTGTGAGGGATCTGGCAGCGTTAATCATTGAGGAGGCCCCTTTTTTTCATGGTGAGTCCCAAGTTCCATAGTGTCAGAAAAGAAAGGCTGCTCATTAATTCCTTAAACACCTCTCCCTCTTCTGGAAGCATCATGTAGGAGTTCAGGGCAGTTTCCAGAGTCCAGCTTTATGAGTCCAAAACTGGCTCTGCCACTTAGCTGTGTGGCTTGTAGGCTAGTTACTAAAACGCTTTGGATCTCAGTCTTCTCATATGTTAAATGGGATAGTAGTAGTACCTGCTGCAGAGGGTTGTTGAAAGGATTAAATAGTAAGCATCCATTCTTAGAGTAAGACCTGGCCGTTTTCAGAGGAATACATAACAGGGATGATACTTTCTCTGCTTTTAACACCACCAGTGCTACCAGACTCCAGAAAGCCGACAGACAGAGCGATATGGCACCCGTGTATGGACCGTTCCCCCACTATAATGGAAGTTCCTACCCTCCTATGCTTCCAGGCACTGGACTGGAAGACTCCGGGCTAGGACTGAAAGGTCACTTGGCGACAATAACATTTATCTTGTGAGGACTGTTCTGGAAAATGCTAGTGACTCCTTCCTCCTTCCCCTCTTCACCTTCCTTTATAATTCCTTCCATAAATAATTGTTATGAGCTTGTTAGCTCCTATATCAGGCAGATGGGGACATAACAGTAAGCAGAAACTGGCTTGATCCCTGCCCAGATGAAGCTTACACTGCAGTGACGGGGGGAGCCGTTGCTTAAGTAATGATACAAGGGCAGTGACGTCACAGATGCGGCCAGCGCTGTGGCAAAGGACAGGTGTGGGGACAGCTGAGAGAGGCCCCACCTTGTTCTCTGCTCCCCGAGGGGCGAGGTGCACAGTGTGGCAGTAAGAAGCAGCGGCCACAATTAGCCAGGCTGATCTTGAAGCTAAGCCAGGGAGAAGGTCCTGGTTTACAAAGTAACCGTCATAGCTGACACTTGCTGTGTGCCCAAGTGCTTTCCGTGTATTAACTCAAGCCAACCTATTACATCAAACCTATCGTCCCATTTTATAGATGAAAAAACTGAGGCTCAGATTCAGTAACTTGTGCACGTGGAGGATGCCCAATAAGCAGTGTACGCATGGCTGACTTTCTTTTATTTTTGCCTGCCCTGGGTCTTTGCTGCTGCTCACAGGTTTTCTCTAGCTGCGGGGAGCAGGGGCCACTCTCTAGTTGTGGTGCGTGGGCTTCTCATTGCGGTGGCTTCTCTTGCCACAGAGCACAGGCTTTAGGCGTCTGGGCTTCAGTAGTTGTGACACACAGGTTTAGTTGCCCTGAGGCATGTGGGATCTTCCTGGGCCAAAGATTGAACCAGCATCCCCTGCATTGTAAGGCAGACTCTTAACCACTGGTCCACCAGGGAAAGCCCAGTGCAGGGCTGAATTTCTAGTTGGTTCCCATGGACAGTGGACTTTTGTAGGCATCTCATGTGCTGAACATCCAGAGGGCAGGTAGTGACTATTAAAGGTCAACCATATCCCTCTTAAATCTTTCCTCTTCCAGGAGACCTAACCAACTAAAGAGAACTAACATTATAAAAGAAGCCTGCTTTCATTTCCAACATTGTGCTGGGCCTTGCACTAGGAAATTTACACCATTATCTCATATAACGACATATTCATGAGCTTTTTCAGCTCCAACATAAACATGGTAACTTCCTTCAGCAAAACAAAAAGAACAAACCAACCCAAATTCAACTAAGATAGCAGCTTTCGTTACAAGTGGCAGATTTCAACCTCCCTCATCCTCTCTTTTTAAATGACTTTGGCATAATTTACATTCCATAAAATCTGCCCATTTTAAGTGTACAGTTCAATGCTTTCTAGTAAAATTATTGAGTCAGGCATCCATCACCACAATCAAGCTCTAGACATTTTTGCCACCTCAATAAGATCCCTAGTGCTCATTTATAGTTAATCCTTGCTCTATTTCTGAGCTCCAGGCAACCACTAACCTAATTTCTGTCTCTATAGATTTGCCTTTTTGGGACATTTCGTTAAGTGTGGAATCATACATTCTGTGGTCTTTTACGTCTACTTTCTTTCACTTGGTATGACGATTTTGTGGATTATCCATGCTGTAGCAGGTTATTAGTTCTTCATTCCTTTTTATGGCTGAATAACACTTCGCTGTGTGGACAGACCGCACTCTGTTGATTCATTCATCTGCTGGTGGGCATCTGGGTCATTCCCAGTTTTGCAGTATTAAGGATGAAGCTGTTGTGATCCTTTGTGCACAAGTCTTGGTGTGGACACCTGTGTTCATTTCTCTTGGGTCAATACCTAGGCATGAACATGGTGGGGTCGCATCATAGGAGCACATTTAACTTTAGAAGAGACTGCCATCTGCTTCCACAGGGGCTGGACCGCTTCACATTCCCATCAGCAAAGAGGAGGGCTCCGATTTCCCCCCATCCTTACCAGTGCTGGTTCTTGTCCATCCTTTTTCCAGCTTCTCTTCTTAAAGGAAATGACTGTGCTTGAGCTTGATGGAAGGCTCACTATGTACACGGGGCAGGCTCCAGCTCCCCAGGCTTTGTCCCCATGACCCTCTGTGTGGGTGTCCTTGTCCCAGCCCAGATTGAGCTGCTCAGGCCACGGGTGAAGTGATCTCCTAGCAGGATGGGTGGACGTGGGAGTCGGGCCCAAAGACAGCACAGTGAGATGCTGGGAGTAGCCGCTGGGGTCCGCGGTGGGAGGACCAGGCCTGTCTCGCTGAGGCCTGCGGTTCAGAGAGACTGGAAGGTAAGGCTGGGAATTTTCTCTGTATCACATGCGCCCAGGGAACGGCCGCTTCCGGAGGCCCAGCCCCTCCCCAGTTCCTGTCCCCTGGAACAAAGAGGCCCTCCAGTCCTCCTGCCTTAACCCCATGTGCCTTCCCCCTTCCCCGCCCCAGGCTTAGAGAGAAGCACAGTGTCCAAAATAAGGAACATCTTGTTCTCCGCAGGGATAGCCTCGCATGTGATGCCTCATTGTGGGGCCCTCGGCCGTAAATCATGACGAGATTTCAGGGAAGAAAGTTTCCACCCAGCGGCCAGCAGGTAGGAGGCCGGCCCGGGCTCCACGGCCCTTGGTAAATGACTTCGTTGAGTCCGTGTCTCCCTGGATTGCAATTATAATCCTTCAGGCCCGACACAAAATCATTGGGCTGGTAAGAGGAGAGTACCTGGGTAATGTGTTTAACAAAAACTAACCTGGTTAGCCCCGACTCTATTGAAAAGGAGAAAGTGCGGATGGGCCCGATCAATGCGTCCGCAGCCCAATTTACTCCAGAGCTGGCTTTGGATTTCAGTTAAGTGGGCCGGCCCGAAAACGGGGACGCTCGTTTTATTAAATTACCTCTTTGTCATGGAGTTCAGATGATGGTGGTGTTTGTTGCATCAGCCGCGAGGGCTGGTGGACGGAAGGGCCTTTGGTACCGCGTGTGGACCTGTCAGCCTGCATGCAGATCCCCCTGCCCACATGAGTGCGCACATAAACCTCTCTGGAGTAAGAAGGATTAGTAAATATTTATCCCCACTCCTCGGGGAGTTGAAAGTACAGATGTGATCAAATACTCATTTTCTCCCCACCCACCACCCCTCCCCATTCTCCTTGGCCTTTGGCAGATAAATGATGTTATTTGAAGATATTCTTGAAATTTCTGATGGAGACTGTTTCTTAAGTGCTTTTAGAGCAGGCCTATACTTTGTAATACTTGTCATATTCTGGCTAGTAAACTCCTGGCCTTTAAAAGCCGGAACCTTACTCTGTTTCCTGAATCCGAGGGAATAGGTCATTAACTGTGAATTTCAAATGAAGCAGATTTACAGTATATATCACAGAAATAAGTTTATGAGAGACAGCGAATACCCAGGAATCCATGAAGCAGAAACAAACCGCGAACCTGGTTTTTCTTTTCTTGTTCAGGTTTTTGTGGCCGATTTGGCCAAGTCCGGGTCTCTTGTTCCAAGTTCCTAATAGAAATATCTTTCTGGTTCTGTTTGGCTCGCATCCCCATTCAGAACCCCACTGGGTGAGGTTCCTGGAGATCTTGACTATGGAAATGCCCCTGTCTGGAGGTTAATTCTTTGAGATAAGGGTGGGGAGTGGGTTTGGCTGGGTTGGGGAAATGGGAGAGAGGTTAAGGGAAGCACAAATGAGGCTGGATCAGCTAGGTTGGGGGCCAGTTCTGTGTGTCTATGCTTGGCCAGGCTATAATATCCAGTTATTTAATTACACATGGATCTAGGTATTGCTGGCGAATCCCTACAGAAGGAATTCTGTAGATGTACAATTGGTTGCCTTTCAAGTGAAGGATGTTACCTTTGATAGTGTAATATCATCAATCAACTGAAGGTCTTAGGAGCAAAACCAGAGATTATTTCCTAGAGAAGAAATTCTGCTGCAAGACGGTTGTATCATCTCATGCCTGACTTTTCAGTCGCTGGAAGATTCCAACCTGCTGCCTTATAAGATTCTGGACATGCTGGTCTTCACAACTGTGTTAGCCAATACCTTAAGATAAATCCATTCATCCTTTCACTCACCCATCCACCTATCCATCCATACATCCTCCTACCTATTCATCCATCCATCCATCCATCCATCCATCCACTTACCCATCCACTCATGCATCAACCTACCTATCCATCCACCCATCCATCCTATTGGTTCTGTTTCTCTGGGGAACCTCAATTGATACAGATGGTTTCTGGCAGTAATTTTTGGACCTTTTATGTTCATCATTTCTGAAAATTCTTCTTCACTTGCTGCCATCTTGAATGGTCAGGAGAGACCTATGCAAGTGCTTTGAGCAAATCATGGCACGTGGGAGTGCCCAGGGAGCAGTAGCTAGTTTCCGTCCCCACTTGCTCTTTTTCCCTCAACCTTAAATGAAGATAACAACCAATACAACAAGCTAGTGAATATGACAAAGAGCAAGTAGACTCCTAGATACAGAGAACAAGCTAGTGGTTACCAGGGGGTGAGGGGTAGGGAGTAAGAGGTACAAACTGTCAGGTACAAAGTAAGCTACAAGGATATACTGTGCAACACGGGGAATATAGCAAATATTTTATAATAACTATAAATTTTTTGTAACTATAAACTATACATTTAAAAATTGCAAATCACTGTATTATATACCTGTCACTTGTAAGATATTGTATATCAACTTTACTTAAATTTTCTAAAAAAGAAGATAACCAACCAGTTTTTATCTATCATTCTTCTATCCCCCCATCCACCCACCCATCCTTCTATCTCTATCTCTCTACCTATCTATTCAGTTTAGAAAAAAATTGGGAATAATATACATTCATAGGACCTTAGCTTTGAAGGGCATTTTGTGATGTCCAGACTCTTCATTTTACCGACGAAAAAGCCAGGAAACTCAGGGAAGAAGTGACTCCCCAAGAGTAACATAGCACATTGGGGTCAGTGTGGGGATGGTATCCCCAGGTGTCCCGGCTCCCACTGCCTCTTCTGTGGCCCCGACTGCATTTAATCAGAGCAGAGCTGGGGAGCCTGGGGGCAGGGTGGGGGAGTCTGTCTGGTGTGTGCTCTGCCCCCTTCCTGCCCTCATCCCTCCTCCTATTTCAGCCCGTGTGATGCCCTCTGACGTAGGTGAGTGGGCTGTTAGTGACAGCTCTCTAGTGGGTTATTTCTAGGGCATCATGGTTAGAAGAGCCACCTGCTGTTGAATATTTACCATGTGCCAGGCACTGCACTTGGCACCCCAGGAAGGTCATGAGCAGGAAGTCAGCCCAAGATCCCAGCTGCTAAGTGGCGCCTTTGGGAGGCCTCGCCCTGGGTCCTCTCCTGGACTGGAAACCGCCCGTGCTGCTGGGAGTTGGAGGGTCTGCGCCCTCTGGCTAGCTGTGGCTTGGGCACTCTCAGATTCCTTTTCCTTACCTGTCGCGAGCAGCACCCACCCTGCCTCCTTCTTGGAGCTCTGAGCACGGTAAAGTGCGATGCGCGTGGAAGATGCTGCCACCCCATGACTTGACTCTTCTTCCAGGCACAGCAGTGCCAACCAGCTCCTGTCCTACTTCCACCTCTCTCGTCGTCTCCACAGGGTGAAATGTGCCCCAAGAGAGCCACCCCGGGACCAAGGCTGGGCTGAGGATTGTGGGCACCTGGTGGGGGTTTTGATGTGTGGTCTTTGATGTGGAGGCTGGAGGATCAGGCGAGGATCCTGCTCCGTGGGGCCAGGATGGTGCCTGAGACAGTCACGTCTTTGTGAACCCTGCCCGTGGGGCATCCGCCCACAGAAACCTGTTGACTCAGAGCCGCCTCTTGCGGGGAGAAGCAGCCTCGAGGGGAAGGGGAACAATGAGCTTGTCTTGTTAAGAACAGAGTCAGGTTGGGGACAGCGCTATGTGATTTGGGAAGCAGACTCAGGAGCCCTGTTAGTGCTTGGGAACGGAACTGTCTTCAATGCTGGCAGGGATGCGAGGCTCTGGAATGTGAGGGAAGGGCGTTGTCTCCATCGGCTGTGTGATCGAGTCCCCACCTACTTCTTTCATTCTGTGCCACCCTGTTCTTTGCTCCCTGCTCTCTGGCCCACAGTGGCTATGCTCCATCTGGCCTCAGGGCCTTTGCACATGCACATCTCTGCCCTGAGATTTGAAAATTTCAAATATGCAGAAAATTACAGAACATGATTAAGCAGATAAACTGGATACCCATCTCTGAATTGATATTAACATTTTGACACTTTTGCTTCAGAACTCTCTCTTTTATTTACTGTAATAAACCCACATAACATTACTTTTGCCTTCTTAACCATTTTGAATGGTACAGTTCAGTAGTATATTTACATTACTGAACAATCGATCGCTAGAACTTTTTCAACTTATAAAATTGAAACACTGTAGCCACTAAACACTGAAGAAGGATTTACCTGCCAGTCCAGGGGTTAAAACTCTATGCTCCCAATGCAGGGGGCATAGGTTCAGTCCTTGGTCAGGGAAGATCATGCATGCTGCATGGTGTACCCAAAAAGAAAAAAACCGTGAAGAATACGGGACAGTTCTCCAGCTTGTGTATCGTCCTTGCATAGGGGGCCAAGTCCATCTTCTCTATATCATTCTAATTTTAGTCTGTGCTGTAGCCAGCACGAAGCACTCGTTTTGTTTTGTTTTTCGTTTTTGCACTTTGTGTGTGTGTGTGTGTGTGGGGTGGCCCTGCTGCATGACTTTTGGGATCTTAGTTCTCTGACCAAGGATTGGACCTGGGCCCACGGTAGTGAAAGCGCTGAGTCCCAACCACTGGACTGCCAAGGAATTCCCAGGACACTTGTTTTGCTTTTATTTATGTATTTATTTTCAGTTGCCCTGAGTCTTCGTTGCTGTGCACAGGTTTCCTCACTGCTGTGCAGCGAGGGGGTCTACTCTCTAGCTGTGGGGTGCAGGCTCCCCATTGCAGTGACTTCTCTTGTTGTGGGGTGCCACAGACATGCAGGCTTCAGCAATGCAGCTCGAGGGCTTAGCCGCTCCATGGCCTGTGAGATCTTCCCAGACCAGGGATCGAACCCACGTCCCCTGTGTTGGCAGACAGATTCTTAACCACTAGACCACGAGGGAAGTTTCTAATAATTTGTATTCAAAATTCAAAAGCTATGAAAACTTATGCCATATCCTCCTTTCCCTGTCCTTCAAGCACCTTGTTCCTCACAGAGGCCTCTGGTGTTGTCAGTTTCTAGAATATGCTTTCTGAGATATTCAGGGCATGTGTACATCTGTCTACTACACATGCATAGGAATGTGTGGGGCTTCCCAGGTGGTACAGTGGTAAAAAATCTGACTGCCAATGGAGGAAACACAGAAGACACGGGTTTGATCCCTGGATCGGGAAGATCCCCTGGAGGAGGAAATAGCAACCCGCTCCAGTATTCTTGCCTGGAAAATCCCATGGACAGAAGAGCCTGCAGGGCTAAGGACCACAAGGTTGCAATGAGTTGGATACCACTGAGTGACTGAGCACATATACGTGTATATGAAAGCACTAATATTTACTGTTCTGTCCGTTGCCTTTATTTTTTTGTTGTTATTTATTTTTTTAAATTTTAATTGGAGGCTAATTACTTTACAATATTGCAGTGGTTTTTGCCATACATTCACATGAATCAGCTATGGGTGTACATGTGTTCGTTGCCTTTTTTGAAATAAAGCTTGTATTTCAGAGTAGTTTTAGCTTTATAGAAAGCTTGCAAAGATAGTGCAAAAAGCTCCTGTATACCTTCCATCCAGTTTCCCCCAATGTTAACAGCTTGCATTAATATGGTCCATGTTTCATTAGAGAGGAACCAGCCCTGATACACTTCTACGAACTAAACTCCATGGTTGATTCTAAGGTCACTAGTTTCCCCCTAAGGTCAATTTCCTGTTCTCACCTGCCATCCCGGACATCCCACTGTGTGCGGTTATCTTGTCTCTTTGGCCTCCTCGAGTCGGTGACAGTTTCTCAGACTCCTCGTTTCTGATGACCTTGACAGTCTTGAGGAGTATTCACTGGTTAGATGAAGTTGCTTTCTTGTCACTTCACACTGGGCAGGGTGTTATCAACATGACATTCTCTTGACCCTTAGGTTAAGGCCATGTTTCCAAATGTCTCCACTGTAAAGTTGCTCCCTCTGACCCCTTTCAACATTCTATTCTTTGGAAGGAATTTGTGATGTGTAGCTCACACTTAAGGACAGGGGAGTTGAGCTCCACCTCTTTGGGATGAGTAAGCATCTACATGAATTCTTTGGCATTTTTGTACGTGGGAGACGCATCTCTTCTCCCCATTTATTAATTTTCAATCCAATCACTTATTAGTATCAGCATGGACACATGGATATTAATTTTATACTATAAGTTATAATAAAAAATTTATAGGAACTCTTATTCTTATAGGATCAGAAGAAGATGAGATTCAGGGAAGGAAGTTAGTAATTTTTTTCTTTTAAATGAAGGCAAAATTCACGTATTATAAAACTAATAATTTAAGAGTGAACAATTTGGTGGCATTTAGTTCATTTACAATGTTATGCAAGCATCACTTCTGCTTAGTTCCACAGCATTTTCATCATCCCCTCAAGGAAATCTCCTGCCTATTAAATAGGCACTCTTCATTCTCCTTCCTTCTATGCCCTGGAAACCACCAGCTTGTCTTCTGTCTCCATGGATTTTTCACATAAATGAAAATAGAATGTGGCCTTTTATGTCTTTTCACTTAATATAATGTTTTTGTGGTCCCCCATGCTACAATGTGCTTCATTGCCTTTTACAATGGGATAATATGCCTTTGTTTGTATGTACCACAATTTGTTTACCCATTCATTCTTTGCTGGACATCAGGTTGTTTTCCATATGTCCTTTGGCTTTTGTGAATAACACTGCTATAAACATGCATATATGTGTATTTGCTTGCAGTTCTTTTGGATGGAATCAATGGGTCATTTTGAGGAGCTGCCAAACTGTTTCCCAAAATGGCTGTGCCATTTTATTGATACATTCCCACCAGCATTGCATGAGGTTTCCAATTTCTCCACATCCTTGCCTTCACTTGTTATTTTCATTAAAAAAACACAGAGCCATCCTAGTGGGTATGAAGTGGTATCTCAGTGTGGTTTGGGGTTGCATTTCCCTAATGATTTGTGATGTTGAGTGTCTTGTCGTGTGCTTATTGGCCTTTTGTATATCTTCTTCATCTTTTTTCCCCTAGGGAAATGTGAGAAGCTTAAAATAGACTTTTATTTATTCATTTATTTCAGCTTCATTGAGGTATAACTGACATGTATAATTGTGAGATATTAGAAGTGTACATCATAGTGATTTGATACACATATAAATTGTGAAGGAATTTCTTCCCATCTAGGTAATTAATCCATCCACCTTATTTGTTTATTTTTGGTGAAAATGGTTAATACCTACTGTCTGAGCAAATTTCAATGACACAGCACAGTGTTATAAACTAGAGTCACAATGTTTACATCAGGTCTCCAAAACTTATTCATTCATTGCTGCTGCTGCTGCTGCTAAGTCGCTTCAGTCATGTCTGACTCTGTGCAACCCCGTAGATGGCAGCCTACCAGGCTCCCCCGTCCCCGGGATTCTCCAGGCAAGAACACTAGAGTGGGTTGCCATTTCCTTCTCCAATGCATGAAAGTGAAAAGTGAAAGTGAAGTCGCTCAGTCGTGTCAGACTCTTAGCGACCCCATGGACTGCAGCCTACCAGGCTCCTCCATCCATGGGAGTTTCCAGGCAAGAGTACTGGAGTGGGTTGCCATTTCCGTCTCCATATTCATTCATTAGTACTGTCTAATCTTCAGACTCCCCTGAAGTTTGCCCAGTTGTCCCAACAATATCTTTTATAGTAAAGGATGCAATTCAGAATCATTTAGTTATCCTGCTTTTTTTTTTTCCCTTCAGTCTGGAACAATTTCTCAGTCTTTCCCTAATTTTCAGTGATCTTGGCACTTTTGAAGATTGCAGGTCAGTTACATTGTAGGCCACAGCTCAGTTTGACTTTGTCTGGTGTTTCTTCAAGATCAGACTCAGGTTTTGCATCTTCAACAGGAATATCACAGAAGGGACCCTGGGGTTGTTCTTCGTGTATCCTCTCAGGTGGTGTGATTTTGTTTTTTCCCCCATCACCGTTGAAGTTCTCTTTGAGACCTTGATTCAGGCAGTGTCTGCCACTTATCCACTGTCAAGTTACTCTTTTTCTCCGTGTAATTAATATGAATTTTATGAGGGAAGAAACTTTAAATATCCTGATTCTTATCAAACTCAATTTATTCACTTATTAATATATATTACTATTTCCTATTTTATTTGCTGGGTCATAATCTGTTTTTATTTTTTAATAGACTTTAATAGCAATGCAGGAGATACAGGAGATGAAGGTTTGATTCTTGGGTTGGGAAGAACCCCTGGAGAAGGGAATGGCAACCCACTCTGGTATTCTTGCCTGGGAAATCCCAAAGACAGAGGAGCCTGGCAGGCTATACAGCCCATGGGGTCGCAGAGTCAGACAGGACTGAGTGACTGAGCAGGCACGAATTTTTAGAGCACTTTTAAGTTCATGGCAAAACTGAGTGGCAAGTAGAGAGATTTCCCATGTGCTTCCTGTTCCCACATACAGCCTTTCCAACTGTTAACATCTTGCACCACAGTGGTGCATTTGTTACAGTTGAATCTATACCAACATTATTATTACTTAAAGTCCATAGTTTACGTTGAGATTCCTTATTGGTGTTGTGCAGTCTACGGTTTCAACAAATGTAGAATATACCAACTACTGTAGTATCATATAGACAGACTATCACTATCCTAAAAATTTTCTGTATTAAACCTATTTATCCCCCTCTCCCTGCTAAGCCTTGGAAACCACCGATCCTTTGACTCTCTACAAAGTTTTGCCTTTTCCATAATGTCCTATATTTGGTATCATACAGTGTGAAACCTTCTCAGATTGGCTTCTTTCAGGTAGTAATACTAACATAAGTTTTCTCTATGTCTTTTCATGGGTTGATCATTTTTGTTGGTGCTGCGTAATAGTCCATTGCTGGCTGTACCACAGTTTATCGAGCCTTTCTCTTACTGTAGAACTTCTTGGTTGCTTCCAAGTTTGCACAACTATGCATAAAGCTGCTATAAACATCTCTGTTCAGGTTTTTGTGTGAATATAAGTGTTCAGTTCATTTGAGTAAATACAAAGGAGTGTGATTGCTGAATTGTATGGTAAGAGTATGTTTAGTTTTGTAAGAAATTGCCAAACTGTCTTCCTAAGTGGCCGCACCATTTTGTATTCCTACCAGCAATGAATGAGGGTTCCTACAGCTCCACATTCTTGCCAGTATTTGGTCGTATTAGTATTTTAGGTTTTGACCATTTGAATAGGTGTGTAGTGGTACCTTGTTGTTTTAATTTGCATTTCTCTAATGGTATATGACATTGAGCAGTTTTCCGTGTGCTTATTTGCTGTAGATAAAACTTCTTTGCTAAAGTAATTTCTTTAGGTCATCTGTCCATTTTAAAATTGTTTTCTTATTATTGGGTTTCAGTAATTCTTTGTATATTTTGAGTAACAGTCCTTTATGAGATGTGTCTTTTGCAAATACTTTCTCTCAATATGTGGCTAGTCTTATTCTCTTGATAGTCTTTTCCAGGGCTGAAGTTTTTAATTTTAATGAGTTTCAGTTTGTCAATTATTTCTTTCACGGATCATGCCATGCCAAGGTCGATTATATTTTCTTCTATGTTATCTTCTAGGAATTTTATAGTTTTGCATTTTACATTTAAGTCCATGATGCATTTTGAGTTAATTTTTTATAACAAGTGTAAGGTTTATGTCTAGATTAATTTTTTTGCAGGTGGATGTTCAGTTGTTCCAGCCCTGTTTGTTGAAAAGACTTTGTTCCATCAAATTGCCTTTGCCCCTTTGTCAACTTGACCATGTTTGCATGCTGCTAAGTCATTTTAGTCGTGTCTGACTCTTTGTAGTCCTATGGAATGTAGCCCGCCAGGCTCCTATATCCACGTACTTTTTCAGGCAAGAGTGTTGGAGTGGATTGCCATTTTCTTCTCCAGTGGATCCTCCCAACCCAGGGAGGATCAAACCCATGTCTTCTGCATTGGCAGGTGGATTCTTTACCACTAGCGCCACCTGGGAAGCCCCCATGACTATGCTTATGCGGGGTTATCTCTGGGCTCTACATTCTGTTCCATGGATCTATGTGTCTATTCTTTTGCCAGTATCACACTGCGTCTTGATTAATGTAGTTTTACAGCAAGTCTTGAGGTCTGGGAGTGTCAGTCCTCCAACTTTGTTCTCCTTCAATATTATGTTGGCTGTTTTGAGTCTTTCACATTTCCATATAAACTTTAGGGTCACTTTGTCAATATCTTCAAAATAACTTGCTAGGATTTTGGGATTACATTGACTCTATAGATCAAGTTGGGAAAAATTGTTATCTTGACAATATTGAGTCTTACTACCTATGAACAAATAATATCTCTCTATTTAGTTCTTTGATGCCTTTCATCAGAGCTTTGTAGTTTTCTTTACATAGATACTGCTTATATTTTGGTATATTTAACCTATTTCATTTTGGGGAATGATGCTAATATTAATGGTATATTGTTTTTATTCATTTATTTTTCTATTTTCTTGGCCGTACTGTGCAGCCTGTGGATCTTAGTTCCTCAATCAGAGATCGAACCTGTGAAACCTATAGTGAAAGTTTGGAGTCTTAACCACTGGATCGCCAGGTAAGACCTTTATATCGCTTTTCATTTCAAATTTCACTTATTTGTTGCTGGTAGATGAGAAAGTGATTGAGTTTAGTATATTAACCTTATATCCTGCATTTTTAAAATAATTGCTTATTAGTTCCAGGAGTTTTTTGTTTAAGACACATTTTTAGGATAGTTTCACATTTACAATAAAATTAAAAGGAAGGTACAGAGATCTCCTATATACACCCTGCCCCCACACATGTATGGCTTCTCTCAATATCAACATCACTCACTATAATAGCCCATTTTTTTAGCCAAAGATAAACCTAATTGACATAATAATTACCCATGGTTCAAAGTTTGCTTTAGGATTCACTCTTGGTGTTGTCTATTCTGTGGGCTTGGACAAAGGTATAATGGTATATATCCGATACTATAATAGCATACAAAATATTTTCACTGCCTTAAAATACTCATACTCTGTCTATACATCTGCTTCCCATCACCTCCTGAGGAAAAAAAAAACATTGTTTTTTTTCTGTCTTCATTCTTTTACCTTTTCCATGATGTCCTATAGTTGGAATTGCATAGTATGTGGCCTTCTCAGATTGACTTCTTTTACTTCGTGATGTGCATTTAAAGTGCCTCCAAGTCTTTTCATGACTTGATGGTTCACCTCTTTTCAAAATAATATTCCATTGTCTGAATATACCACAGTCTATTTATCCTACTGAAGGACATTTCCTTTGCTTCCAGGTTTTGGCAGTTATAAATAGATCTGCATTTTCAGCATAGGTAGAGAAGAGATCTAAGAGAGGAGCCTTGGAGGGTATTTAAGAGTTGGGACAGGAGTCAGCAAAGTAGCCTGAGTACATCATTTGCCTTATCTGTAAAATGGGTATAATACTTCTCTCGTGGTATCATTAAGAGCTGAACTGATGCTTGTTAATGACTCTAATGGGTAAGTTAACACTGACCTTTCCACTCCCCCTGCCTACAACATGACTTCCATACTTTTCATTGCTCCCAGACTCTCCTCTCTCTCTTACTTCCTTTCAGTATCTTTTCCACTTTTCCTCATCTCTGCCTCCCAACACACTTAAGGAAGGGACCATGTGATCCCTCTCCCTTCCTTTCCATGGGGACCACCCCACTCAGTGAACTCCTCCCTGTCACCTACTACCCAGTTTAAGAAAAACGACTTTACCATTGTTTTTAAAGTCCTTTGTGTGCCACACTCTCAACCTTAACCCCTCACCTCACTCCTCAGTAGTTTTAACAAGATGAATGTGTTTTTTTTTTTTTTCATTATAAAAACCCTTTATAGTCATTTCATGTGGGTTGGAAACCACAGAAATTAGGCAAAAAAAAAAAAAAAAAAAAAAAACCCAGGGGGACAAATACAAACGAACAGCACAGCGTCTCCCCAACAGTTCTCTGCTCTCTGGGCAGCAGGAAGGAGCCAGGCCGGCACTGGACAGTTGTTCAGGACGGCGGGGCCTGGCCACAGGCTGCCCGGCTCAGCTCTCCTCCTCGTCCAGGGACTCCGAGTCCATCCGCAGCCGCTCTCGGTCCAGCCACTCCTTCCCGGGCCCATCCAGGTCAGGGCCCTCCCTCACGGTGTCATTGTGTAACAGGTCTTCGGAGGAGCCACCCCCCAGCCCCTCCTCCGAGTTCTGTACTTGCTCTGGCTCCTTGTCCTCGGCACTTTCCCCCTTCTGGGACGCGGCCTCGCCGTTCACGGGAGCTGCGAGGTTAGTGCTCGCCTCGTCCTCCGCCCTCTCTGTGGGGGCCTCCTCTCCGGCCAGCACTTCCTCAGCCTTCTCAGCCTCGGCCCTCTCCTTCTCTGACCCGGTTTTGGTCGCCTTCTGGATGGCCTCGATCTTTGGTCCCAGGACCCGAGACTTGAGCCGGGTGTAGACCTCCGCCGCCTTCTCCATCACCTCCTTGTTAGCCTTGTAGCGGCGGATCTTTTTCAACGTGGCCACGACATCCGTATTCTTCTGAAGGATCTGTGAGGTCACCTGCAGGGTCCCTAGTTCCTCCAAGGAATTCAGACACCTCTTCACATCCGGATTGTCAACCTTCAGGGCGAACTTGATCTCGCTGTGTAGTTTCTGTAGCTTCTCCTCCACGGAGGGCTCTTTTTTCTTCTCAACCTTCCGGTCTGGTGGGAACCCTTCTGACCGCTTCCGGGTCCGCTCCACCTTCACAGGCCTGGCTCGCGGCTTCTCCTCAGAACGTCCCCTCTTCTCCTTCTGGCTGGGTCTCCTCGCAGGCTCTGTGCTCTGTGGCTGCAGCTTCTTAGCTGATTTCTTCACCTCTCTGTCCAGCTCGGCCTCGGGCTCTGAGTCGGAGGAGGGGTGTGGGCCCCGACCCCGGCCCTTGCGGCCGCGCTTCTTGACTGGCTCGTCGTCGTCCTTGAGCTCCTCGCCGCTGCTGCCCGCGCTGCCCCCAGGCGCTGTCTCCCCGCGCTCGCGCTCACGCCGACGCTCCTTCTTCTCCTTCTCCTGCTCTCTCAGCCGCCGCAGCTCCTCCTCCTGCTCCCGGCGCCGCCTGGCCTCCAGCTCGCGCCGCCGCTCCTTGTCCCGGCGCTTCCACTCGCTGATGCGGTCCACCTCGTCGCTGTCGCTGTCGCTGCTGGAGCTGGTGGGCGGCCGCTCAGGCTTAGGTTTCCGCCCACGTGGCTTGGGCGGAGGTTTCTCGGCTGGCTTCCGGCCTCGCGGAGGCTTCTTGACTGACACTTCCGAGTCCGAAGAGGAAGAGGAGGAAGAAGCGGAGGACGATGATGGCGACCTCACCGGGGGCACCGGCTCAGCCTTGGCTGCGTCCGATTCTGCTTTGGAGTCCGAGTCTGATGCAGAGGGCGCCTTCTTTTTCTTCCGTCCTGGAAGGGGGCCCCGCCGTGGGGCCCGGACAACTGGTTTCTTCTCAGGAGTGAAGTCCTGGTCACTGGTCTTCTCTGACTCGGAGGAGCTTTCCGAGTTCTCCTCCTCAGATGGAGACATGCTGGCTTGATCCAGTTCGCTGGAGGCCTTTCGAGTTCGTTTTGAGACCGACATCTTCAAGGCCACGGCCTTCTGCTTGAGGCCGCTGTTGTCGCTGCTCTTGTCAGAGTCAGAGTCGCTCTCCATCCTGTCACTGGTGGCTGCGGCGGTCACAGCTGTGACAGCCATGACCCCCCGATCCTCGTCATCCTCACTGCCACCTGCCCGGTCCGCTTCAGCGGCCTCGCTGTCAGAGGAGCTCACCGGCAGAGGCGTGCTGTAGCTGGCGTGGGGGTTGTTCTGGATCTCCCACAGGCCCTCATTGAAGCCTTTCCTCTTGTTGGGCTTCCCGTACTTGTCTTTACACTTGTCGTAGGGGAACAGGTCCTTGGGTCCCAGGAAGGCTGTTTCGTGTGTACCAAAGAAGAAGATGGGGTACTTGTTGGGCGGGGGCTTCACGGCACCGTCGGCGATGTCATCGATCCGGGCCGGCCAGTGCGGGTAGCCCTTCATCTTGGCGAACACCAAGTCCCCGGGCTTGAAGGCGTGCGGCATGCTGGCGGCGGGAAGCCCAGGCCGTGAAAAGCGGCGGCGGCAGCGGCAGCCGAATGTGTTTTGAAGAATGAATATTGTCTACTTTTCACATTTTTAAGCCTTATAAAAAATGGAACCTTGTATTCTTCTGCAACTTGCTTTCAGTATTCTGGAAATGTTAACATACCATTTACATAAGCAAATACTAAAATTAATTACCATTATTCTTTTCACCCAAATGTAAGCCAGAACTCCATTACCACACTTCAATTCTATTGTTATCACAATATCTTAATTTTACTTTGGTTTTTAAATCTTGCATGGTATTAATGGTTTGGTCAATCTATATTGCTTAGAAATACTCACATATTCACCATCTTCCTTGCTTTCCATTCCTTGGGTTTCTAAGCTTCCATCTAGTATTAATTTTCTCCTGACTGAAGAAATCCTTTATCATTAAAAAAATGTAAGGATCTGTTTATAGCAAACTTGTTTGGTTTTCATTTGTTTAAAACTGTCTTTATTTTGGTCTCATTTTTAAAGGTACTTTCTCTAGATATAAAATTCTAATTACATTTGTTTCAATACATTGAAGACATTGAAAGTGAAAGTTGCTCAGTCGTGACCAACTCTTTGTGACCCCATGGACTATACAGTCTGTGGAATTCTCCAGGTCAGAATACTGGAGTGGGTAGCATTCTCTTCTCCAGGGGATCTTCCCAACCCAGGGACTGAACTCAGGTCTCCTGCATTGCAGGTGGATTCTTCACCAGCTGAGTCACCAGGAAAGCTCAAGGATACTGGAATGGGTAGTTTATCCCTTCTTCAGCAGATCTTCCCCACCCAGGAATCGAACCGGGGTCTCCTGCGTTGCAGGCAGATTCTTTACCAGATGAGCTACCAGGGAATTGAAGACATTACTCCACTGAGTTTTGGCATCTCTTGTTGCTGTTGAGAAGTCAGCTGTCAGTCAAATTGTCATTGACTTGGAGGCTGTCTGTCTTATCTTATTTCTCCGGCTGCTTTTTGGACCTTCTCTTTTCTTTGGTGTTTTGCAGTTTCTTTATAACATGTTTAGGTGTTGAAGTTGCCAAAAAAAAAAAAAAAAAAAAAAAAATACAGGATGCCCAGTTAAATTAAAATTTTAGATAACCAATTATATTTTTAGTATAATATGTTCCAAATATTGCATGGAACATGCTTTTACTAGAAAAAAGTCATTCTTTATCTGAAATTCATACTTAACTAGGAATCTTGTAGTTTTATTTGCTCAACGTGGTAACATTATTGGGTGTTCATTTCTTTATTTACCCTGCTTAGTCTTTTTTAGATTCTTAAATCTATGGCTATTTACCCTCATTATTTATAGATATTTCTCAGAGATAAGAGTTGATTCAACAGTCATTATCTCTTCAAATATTATCTCTGCCATATTCTTTCTCCTCCCACCTTCTGTAACCATGATTAGATATATGTTACAACTTTTCATACTACGCTCCATGTATCTTAATCTCTCTGATATTTTCTACTTCTATGATTTCTGTTTTATTCTTCTTCAGTTGGTTCTAATTCACTGTTAAAGTCATTTACTGAGTTTTAAAGTTCAGTCTTCATGTTTTTCATTTTTAAAAGTTCCTTTTTTAAATCCATTAAGTCATTTTTATAGACGCTCACTTGTTACTTATATTTTCAAATGCTCCTTTAAAATATCATTAATATGTTAACATTATTTTAAATGGCATGTCTAATAATCCTAGTGTTTGAGGTCTTTGTGGGTCTGAGTCTACTACCTGTTGTTTCTGCTGACTCTTGCTCTGGATGCCTGGTTTCCTTTCGTGTTTTGTGATTGTGACCATGAGCTCATATATCAGAACTTTACCTTTGGGTAATTTTTGAGACAGTGTTGGAGGTCGATTTCTACAAGGGATGTGCATTAACTTCTGCCAGGAGCCTGTGGTTATTACCGGCTTGAGACCACTTTAAACTAAGTTCTTGGCTTGGTATTTTTGGACCACCCAAGTAGAGTGAATTTAGGCGGCAAAGCCTCTTATTAGGGTTGGCTTGTAGTTACAAATTCTGAGACAGACTTTTCCCCCACTGCTGCCACTCATTGCCAGTGTTCAGTATAAGCAATTTGCCTGTAATCCCCAGAGAGTAGAGGGCAGGGTGGTTTTGGACCAGGCCACCTTGACACCAATGTATAAACTTTTTGGGCTTTATGCTGAGGGTTTTTTTTTTTTCCTTAGAGTTCTCACTTTGGGTGGGCTCTGAGTTTTGTCTCCCATCTGTACCCCATGTAGCTTTGGAATAACATTACCCTCTCTGAGTTCCACTGTTCACTTAGTTTTTGGTTCTGATAGGCATCAACTTCTGGAGACTTTAGTTGATGCAGTTATTTTTTTTTCCTAGCTGGCAAGTTTGGTTAGTTTTGGTTGGAGAGTCTAAAGAGTGTTTTAGTGCAGCATCCTGCTGGAAACACAAGACCCTCATTTCCCCTGTTAGCAATTTTTTAGTGAAAACCTGTGAAATTAGCTTCTGGGTGGTTTTTTCTTCTAATATGATATTGTTTTTGGACACACAAGCAGAAGACACGGTCAGATGTAGTAATCACTTTATTGAATCTTTAATGTGGGCTAGTATGTTTATTCATTCATTCACTCATCATTTTTACAAGCCTCTATTAAAGGACAGGCTTTTCATTAGGTCCTGGGGATTCAGGTGGAGAGGGCAGACTCCACCCCTGCCTACTCTCATGAGGCTCACAGTTCAGTAACTTGAACTTACAGTACTGTGCTAAGCACTTTGTTTTTTAAATTATTTATTTGTTTATTTGACTGTACATGGTCTTCTTAGTTGTGGTATGTGAACTCTTAGGTACAGCATTCAAGGTCTTAGTCAAGTCTTCCACGATCTAGTTCTCTGACCGTGGAGAGAACTCGGGTGCCCTATATTGGGAATGTGGAGTCCTAGCCACTGGACCACTGGGGAAGTCCTTATATACATTATTTAATTTAATCCTCATCACAACCCTGTGGGTTGTAAACAATTGTTTTATAGATTAGGAAAAGAAGGCACAGAAAAATTACATAAGTTACATAATTACATAAGTTACAGAAAAATTACATAAGTTTATAATTTGTAATTACATAATTACATAAGTTACAAAGTCAGACAGCTAGTAAGAAGGGGATCAGGTCTATCTGGCTACAAAGCCTTTGTCTTTAAACATTATGTTCTTTGTTATGCCCAGAGAGGGCACTGTTGGAGAGAGGGCACTTTCTCACACGTGTGGAGGGATATGTAAGTAGAAGCCATTGTTAGTTTTCTTAGGAAGAATATGTGTGATAGTTTAGGTTAACTCATGATGAGAGCTTAGATTTCTGAGATACAGGAAGGACTGAGCAGATGAAACCTCTTTTCCGGGACCTCCATAGTCATTTGTATCACACAAATCTGTTGTTGGATGTGGAAAGCAACCAGGAAAAAGGAATTAGTAGCATCCAGAGAGGTATCTTGAGGTTGTGGAGCTGCTGTTGTCACTTACTTCTGGAAAATGCACCCTGCATAGCAACCGTGTTGGAAGCCAAATCTGTCCTTGATGTGAGGCTAGCTGGTTCCCTGGATGTGAACACTTGTGTTTCCTTGCTTGGACTGTCAACCTTCCTGAGGGTCAAGCCTGGGTAATTCGCACCCCTGTACCTCCTGTAGTAACCAGAGTAATACTAGCTGAATGCACAAATAAAAGGAAATAAACTCCTCTGCTCTCAATAATTCTGTTGAAAAGTTTTTAAAAGTAAGCGAAAAGCAAGGGAGAGAGGGAAAGATGCATCCAATTAAAAGCAGAGTTCCAAAGAATAGCTAGAGGAGACAAGAAGGCCTTCTTCAATGAACAGTGCAGAATAATAGAAGAAGACAACAAAAGGGGAAAGACTAGAGATCTTTTCAGGAAAATTAGAAACATCAAGGGAACATTTCGCCCAAAGATGGGCACAATAAAGGATAAAAATGATAAAGACCTAGTAGAGGCTGAAGAGATCAAAATGAGATGGAAAGAATACATAGAAGAACTATATAAGAAAGATCTTAATGAACGGGATTACTATGATGGAGTGGTTAGTTACCCAGAGCCAGAAATTCTGGAGGGCAAAGTCAAGTGGACCTTAAGAAGCACTGCTATTAATAAAGCTAGTGGATGTGATGAAATTCTAGCAGAACTATTCAAATCCCTAAAGGATGATGCCATCAGGGTGCTGCATTCATTATGTCAGCAAATTTGGAAGATCCAGCAGTGACCACAGGGCTGGAAAAGGTCAAGCCTCATCCCAATTCCAAAGAAGGGTAGTACCAAGGAATGTGCTAACCGTTGCACAATTGCACTTATCTCCCATGCTAGTAAGGTCATGCTTAAAATCTCGCATGCTAGGCTTCAGCCTTATGCAAACCAAGAACTTCCAGATGTCCAAGCTGGGTTTAGAAATGGAAGAGGAGCTAAAGATCAAATTGCCAACATTCGGTAGATTAGAGAGAAAGCAAGGGAATTTCAGCAAAAGCATCCATCTCTGTTTTACCACTTATGCTAAGGCCTTTGACTGTGTGGATCATGACAAACTGTGGAAAGCTCTTAGAGAGTAGGAATACCAGCCCATCTTACCTGTCTCCTGAGAAACTGTATGTGGGTCAAAAAGCAACTGTTAGAACCCTGTATGCAACAACTGATTGGTTCAAGAGAAAGGAGTACGACAGGGCTGTCTGCTGTTACCCTGTTTGTTTAACCTATATGCTGAGCACATCATGCGAAATGCCAGCCTGGATGAATTATAAGCTGGAATTAAGATAGGTAGGAGAAATATCAACAACCTCAGATATGCAAATGATACTACTTTAATGGCAGAAAGCGAAGAGGAACTAAAGAGCCTCTTGATGAGGGTGAAGGAGGAGAGTGAAAGAGCCACTTAACACTAAATATTAAAAAAACTAAGATCATGGCATCCGGCCCCATTACTGCATGGCAAATAGAAGGGGAAAATGTGGAAGTAGTGTCAGATTTCCTCTTCTTGGGCTCCAAAATCACTGCATATGGTGACTGCAGCCATGAAATCAGATGATTGCTTCTTAGCAAGAAAGTGATGACAAACCTAGACAGTGTATTGAAAAGCAGAAACATTTCTCTGCCGACAAGGGTCCATATAGTCAAGGCTATGGTCTTCCCAGTGGTCACATATGGTTGTGAGCTGGACCATAAAGAAGGCAGAACGCCAAAGAATTGATGCCTTTGAACTGTGATGCTGGAGAAGATTCCTGAAAGTCCCTTGGATAGCAAGATCAAACCAGTCAATCTTAAGGGAGATCAACCCTGAATACTCACTGGAAGGACTGAAGCTGAAGCTGAAGCTCCTGTATTTTGGTCATCTGATGTGAACAGACGAGTCATTGGACAAGTCCTTGATGCTGGGAAAGACTGAGGGCAGAAGTAGAAGAGGGCATCAGAGATGACTGGATGGCATCACATGGACATGAACTTGGGCAAACTCCGGGAGATGGTGAGGGACAGGGTGGCCTGGCATGCTAAAGTCCATTGGGTTGCAAAGAGTCAGACACGACTGGGAGACTGAACAACAAGAAGAACTTCTCTATAATGTATATAATGTAAAAATATTTAAAATAGCATATAAATAGTATTTCTATGGGTTTTGAATGTTCATGGTAGAAATTTCCTAAATATTAGAAATATGATGAAAAGACCTTCTCCTGCAGTCCCCCCAACCTCTCCCCACCCCCGTCATCCCATACTCCAGGAAAGCTGGTGCTAATAATGTTTTGGTGGATGGCATTAGTCTTTTTGAGGCAGGCTGGGTCCTGGAACCCTTTGCAGCAGGGCTGCAAAACTTGCACCTGGACATACGTCTCCTGGAGCTACAAAATACAAAGAAACTATATGGGACTAAAATTAACTGTGTGCATGCACAGTTGGAGCAAATTCTGGACCAAAAGATACAAAGACAAAAAGCACCCAACTGCCATTTCTGAAGAGCTAGGAGCAAAGAAACTGGGGTATTGGGAGCAAAGCAGGGTACTGCGCATGTCCCCACTGCAAAGGGGTGGGCAAACCACCTAAGCCACCCCTCTAGTCCCACCCCTGGACATACCCCTATCCTCAAACCAGCAAACCCCACTCTCACCCCCACCCGCCACTGCCCTGAGAGCCAGCAAAGAAACAAGTTTCTTGTTTTCTCTCCTTCCTGCAGCTGGCCCAGAAACCCCAATAAAGTCTTGCCTGAATTTCTTGTCTGGTCTGTAGTCAATTTCTATTGATTGGAGAAGGTCAAGAACTCTGGTTGGTATAATTTTTTCTACCTATGACAATACTGGCATCCTGCCGCCTATATAACTTCCTACTCTGTGCTTATCACTCAGGAGTCTTTGGAAGCCTTTTCCAAATCCTTAAATATCCTTCAAGGACACAATCTTGAATGGCTGTTGGATGTTTCAGACCTTTCGAGGTCCGAGCTGGTAAGAGCTGGACTGCACAGAGAACCTCCCATAGGGCCTGTGGGATCTGGGCGGTTGGAAGTACACTGTCTCCATCTCTGCTGTGGCTGTTGCAGTATGGAACATCCACTCGGTGCCGGGGCTCTGGGTGGCAGGCAACCCACCCCCCACTCCCCATAACTCTCTGAAGAAAGTTCCTTGGAGACAGAAGCTCTGGAAGGTGCAGAGAGGTGAAGTGACTTGCTGAGGGGCAGTTCAGTTCAGTCGCTCAGTCGTGTCGGATACTTTGGGACTCCTTGGGCAGACAGCTAGGAAATGGTGAGCGATGATGTCTATTTCCCAGCCTCCTGTACTGATTTGCAACACCACTGCTGGCAGCTGAAGGAGCTGCTGGACACGCCAGGAAGAAGGAAATAGTAACATCTGAAGCAGTACCCTGGGGTTGGCTGCTGCTGGGCCCCCTGGGCAGGGAGAATCGGAAGCTTGCTCAGGGTGTTATAGCCCCAGCTTCCCACCTGAGGACTCCCTGCCGGGCCTGTCTCCCTGCTCCACACATTAGCTGTGAGGTTAACTGGCTCAGATCACAAGCTCATGGCTGGCTCTCTCCTCAGGGTGGCAGACGAGCCTCTGGTGGCAGACAGGGAGAATGGGGACGGGAAGCTGGGGGGCCTCAGGCAGTGAAACATCTCTGCCCATGCTTCTCCCTTAAACAGCCTTTGGTGGTTCATTAGCATGGAGTAGAGGATAATTAGCTGACTAATTATGAAGGGGGAAGCTCCCCCCCACCACAAGCTATCCAGTTACATCCAGGGACAGAGAGTGTTGTCCTTTCCAAGACCTTTCCCGCTCTTGTTCTTCTCCAGAGACTAGGGGTTTCTCGCCTGTGTGATAAAGGCTCCTATCTTTGCCAATGGTGACGCCATTTGTCACCCTCAAAAACTGCTCCAAGAACACTGGCTGGGGGGGTTATTGTGCGCAGTAACGGCTATTACATGAATCGGCATTCCTTTGCAGCCACAGGCTTAAAAACTTCCTGGTTATAATTAGAACCATTTCTAAGTGTTCTGACACACTCGTGGGGCTGCCCAGAGCTCGCTGAGCTGTGGGGAGCAGAGCCGGAAAGCTAGGTTCTAATCCTGCCTTCGGCCACTGTGGCTGTTGGCTCTGCTTCACTGGGAACCTCGGGGTTGGGAGTCCTTGGGCCATGAAAGAGGGAGCTGCTTCCTCAAAGGTCACCCCCTCCACCCCCACCACATCCTGAATTTCCTTCAGGGCTTCTCTCCCTTTCTGCTGGGGCGTCAGGGGTGGTAAGGTTGGAGGGTGTAACGCCAGCCTGACTCCATAAATGTGTGGATTATGCTGTGCTGTGCGGAGTCGCTCAGTTGTGTCTGACTCTTTGTGACCCCATGGACTATAGTCCGCCAGGCTCCTCTGTCCATGGGATTCTCCAGGCAAGAATACTGGAGTGGGTTGCCTTGCCCTCCTCCAGGGGATCTTTCCAACCCAGGGATTGAACCCAGGTCTGCCGCGTTGCAGGTGGAGTCTTTACCATCTGAAGCTCGAGAATATTGGAGTGGGTAGCCTATCCCTTTTCCTGGGGAACTTTCTGACCCAGAAATCAAACCAGGGTCTCCTTCACTGCAGGTGGATTCTTTACCAGCTGAGCTACCAGGGAAGCCTGTTTGGATTATATATTCACCTAAAAACGTTACATTTTTTAATTTTTATTTTTTTATTATCTTAATTGTCTCCTATATTTCTTTTTTTTGGGGAAAAATAGCTTTTGAGGTATAATTGACATACAATAAATGGTACATAAAGGAAAAATGTTGCATTTTTAGATGAAAGGCTTTTAGTAATCATTTACCTGTGTGGTTTTCAATCTGGGGGGAGACTTTCAAAAAACATATGTGAACTAGTCTCCCCGCTCAGGTAGGGGCTCTGAAAAGGGCTCTCTGCTGTTTTGTTTTTTGAGCTGTTGATTCACCAGCGTCTGTAAAAAATAAGACAGAGAAAGCCGCTGTACTCTTCACCCAGTTTCCTCCTGTGGTAATGTCTTGTAAAACTATACAGGTAGACCTTGTTTTATTGCTCTTCACTGCTTTGCAGATACTTCAGTTTTTATAAATTGAAGGCTTGTGGCAACCCTGCATTGTCTGATGATGGGTAGCATTTATTTTAGCAATAGTATTTTTAAATTAAGGTATGTACTTTGTTGTTTTAGACACGGTGTTATTGTACACTTAATAAACGACGGGAGCGTATAAACATCACTTTTATATGCACTGGGTGGGAGGCCAGAACATTCGTGGGACTCACCTTCATGCGATATTTGCTTTATTGCCATATTATGGAACCCAACCTGCAACCTCTCCCAGGCGTGCCTGCAGTCACAACCCAGATATTGACATCAACACAGTCAAGATTCAGAACATTTCTGTTCCCATAAGGATGTGTCATGCTACTTTTAAAAAAACATTTGCATTTGTTTATTTATTTATGACTGCATTGGGTCTTCACTGCTGCGTGCGGGCTTTCTTTGGTGTGTCTAAGGAAGCCGGGGCTACTCCTTGTTGTGAGTGTGGGCTTCTCACCGCGATGGCTTCTTTGGTTGCACAGCACAGGCTCTAGAGCGCTGGCTCAGTGTTGTGGTGCCCTGGCTAGTTGCTCCTTGGCAGGTGGAATCTTCCTAGATGAGGGATTGAACCTGTGTCCCCTGACAGGCAGATTCTGAACCAGTGGACCACCAGGGAAGTCCCATGTTGCTCTTTTCTAGCCTCATTCACTTCCCTCCTATCCCCACCCTTCCTTGGTCGTCATTGTTGTTAAGTCTCTAAGTCGTGTCTGACCCTTTGCGACCCCATAGTCTGTAGCCCGCCAGGCTCCTCCATCCATGGGATTTCCCAGGCAAGAACACTAGAGTGGGTTGCCAGTTCCTTCTCTGCCCCTTCCTTAACCCCTCTCAACCCTAATCTGTTCTCCATGTCTATCGGTTTGTGGTTTCAAGACTATTACATAAGCAACCTAGATGCCCATCAGCAGATGAATGGATAAGGAAGCTGTGGTACATATACACCATGGAATATTACTCAGCCATTAAAAAGAATTCATTTGAACCAGTCCTAATGAGATGGATGAAGCTGGAGCCCCTTATACAGAGTGAAGTAAGCCAGAAAGATAAAGAACATTACAGCATACTAACACATATATATGGAATTTAGAAAGATGGTAACGATAACCCTATATGCAAAACAGAAAAAGAGACACAGAAATACAGAACAGACTTTTGAACTCTGTGGGAGAATGTGAGGGTGGGATATTTCAAAAGAACAGCATGTATACTATCTATGGTGAAACAGATCACCAGCCCAGGTGGGATGCATGAGACAAGTGCTCGGGCCTGGTGCACTGGGAAGACCCAGAGGAATCGGGTGGAGAGGGAGGTGGGAGCGGGGATCGGGATGGGGAATACGTGTAAATCCATGGCTGATTCATATCAATGTATGAAAAAACCCACTGAAATGTTGTGAAGTAATTAGCCTCCAACTAATAAAAAAAAAAAAATAAAAGAAAAAAAAATAAAATGAATCGCTACTCAAAAAAAAAAAAAAAGACTATTACATACATGGAATTATGCAAGTATTCAATCTTTTGGGATTGACGTGTTTCATGCATCATAGTTCTCTGGAGATTGATCCAGATTGTCCTGTGTATCAACAACTGTTCTTTTCTATCATTCGCGGGGTGTACTGCTGTGTATGAATAGTTCCTTTTTACTGGTGTGTGGTGTTCCAAGGTGGTGCAGTGGTAAAGAATCCACCTGCCAATGCAGGAGATGCAAGAGAAACTGGGTTTGATCCCTGAGTGGGTAAGATCCTCTAGAGGAGGAAATGGCAGCCCACTCCAGTATTTTTTTTTTTTCCATTTATTTTTATTAGTTGGAGTCTAATTACTTTACAATATTGTACTGGTTTTTGTCATACAGTATTCTTGCCTGGAAAACTCCATGGACCGAGAAGTCTGGCGATCTGTATAGTCCATGGGGTTGCAAAGAGCTGGACACGACGGAGCACACACACACATTTTCAGCAGTTCCTTTTTACTGGTGTGTGGTATTCCATGGTATGAATATACTGCAGTTTGTTGAACTTTTTACCCATTAAAGGACATCTAGATTGTTTCCAGTTTTTGGCTGTTAACAAGTAAAAATGCTAGAATCATTCAGGTACAGCTGTTTTGTGTGTGAGTATAAGTTTTCATTTTTCTGGGATAAGTGCCCAGAAGTGCAATTGCTGGGTCATATGATAATTGCATGTTCAGTTCTTAAAGAAACTGCCAAACTGTTTCCCACAATGGGTACCCCATTTTACATTCTTATCAGCAGTGTACGAGGGATCCAGTTCGTCTGCATCTTCATCAGCATCTGGTGTTGTCACTATTTTTTATTTTAACTATTTTGGGAAGTGTGTAGTAGTATCTGGTTGTGGTTTGTAAGTTGCCTTTCCCTCACGGTTAATGATGTTGAAGATCTTTTCATGTGCTGATCGGCCGTCTGTAGATCCTCTTTGGTGAAATCTCAAGCAGGTTCGATGGGCAGCAGTGGTCACATACCAGGCCTCGTCCACCCCTCTGCCCAAGAAAGTAGGCTCTGTCTCGACAGTTCTGCTTGTCAGTGAACAGTTCTTGCTTAGGTCAAACAACGCCTTGGGAATAAGCCCTGTGCCCATTTGTAGACCTTTTGTTATTTGTAGCCTCTACAGTAACTTAAACTAGGCGATGTGACACGATGGTTGTATCTATCAGGAGCACTCTTGCTGGTGCTGGTATCTCTGGGACTCAGACCTCTGGGAGTGGGGGGCACTGGCTGGCTAGTGTTGGAATCTAGGGGTGAGGCGGGGACAATGAAGTGTTTATGCAATTGCTGGGAAAACTGCAGAGTAGCTTCAGCTTCCGCTACAAGAAGAAATTGCTGCTGCTGGGGTGAAGGGCTGTCGTTAGGATGACCTCACAGGAGGAAAACCAATCTCCGTGTTCCATATTTGGGGATCTATTTCCTGGGATCCCTCCTGGTTCAGTCAAGTCTGGTCAGGAGACAGAAATCGCGTCACTTATTTAAATAGGGAGAACTTAACATAAAGAATTGTTAACCAGGTATAAGGTTGTTAACTAAGTTGCTGAAAAGGTCAAAATAGAATGTCGAGAGCTTGCGGAAGGGATGGGAGAACTAAAGAAAAAGGTTGGAATTATGAAGGCTTAGGCTTCCTTGGTGGCTCACACATTAAGAATCCGCCTGCAATGAGGAATACCTGGGTTTGATCCCTGGGTCCGGAAGATCCCCTGGAGAAGGGAATGACAACCTGCTCTAGTATTCTTGCCTGGAGAATCCCACGGACAGAGGGCTGGTGGCCTGCAGTCCTCATAGGGTCACAAAGAGTCAGACACGCCTGAATGACTAACACACAGACAGACAGACAGACAGACAGACAGACACACACACACACACACACACACACACACACACACACACACACAAGAATTTAGAGGAGCAGCTCCATGGGGAGGAAACACAGACCTCTGAGGGTGAGGCTTAGCTGGGGCTGGTGTTTCTGAGACCAGATGAGAAGCCCTGTGGGCCTGGGACCCAACTCTTTTTTTTGGGGAGGGCGGGCTGTGCTGGGTCTTCATTGCAGCACACGTGGGATCTTAGTTCCCTGACCAGGGATCGAACCTTCACCCCCTGCATTGGAAGGCGGATCCTTAACCACTGGACCACCAGGGCAGTCCCACCTGGAACCCAACTGTTAAGGAAGAGATGCAGTCGGGCTGGTTCTGGTGTCTCTGAGTGGGGCTGTGAAGGAGCAGAAGCGAGCAGGCCTCCTTCGCCCCCCAGCTTTGCAGGCTCTCTTTACCCGCTTCATGGCACAGCCTGCTGGCAGAACCGACGCAGGCTGCTGAGTCCTCACCCATGTCACAGAACAGATAGAGAAGTGCAGGGTTTGGGTGAGAGACATTAGATCCGTGACTGGCCTCACGGCCAAGAATCCTGGCTCTGGAAGCAGATATGCCTGGATTGCAATCCTGGCTCTTTCCAGCTTTATGGCTTGGAGCGGTCACTTTACTTCACTGAGGCTCAGTTGTCCTAGAGGTGAAATGAGGATAAAATGCCCACAGTGAAGAGCTGTTCATGGGGCTTACATGAGAGAATGTATGTGAAGCCTGGTACATTGTTGTCTAGTCCCCAAGTCATTTCCGACTCATTTGTGACCCCATGGACTGTAGTCTGCCAGGTTCCTTGTCTATGGGATTTCCCAGGCTAGAATACTGGAGAGGGTTACCATTTCCTCTTCCAGGGGAGCTTCCTGACCCAGGGATCAAACCCCCATCTGCTGCATTGCAGGCGGGTTCTTTACCACTGAGCCACCTGGGAAACCTCACCTGGTACCCAGAGTATCCAGGAGATAAAACTTTGTAACTCATACTCTCCTAACTGGCATACATGTGAGTGGTCCTTGGGGTTGGAATAGGAGCCTGTCACCGTGGATACGGTGGAGGCTAAGAGACCAGAGACTTGGCTATAGTTTCCACTCTGGTTGCTTGCCGTGTGACCTTCGACATATCACAGCCCTCTCTGGGTCTCAGCTTCTTGGCTGTGAAGTGAGAGATTAAATGCTCCAAGGCACTTTTCTGGTAGATCAGACATGGCCCCATCTATCCAGTGTATACAAGTTGTAATTGTAGCAAACCTTTATTTACACCGAGGATGGGAAACAAACTGCTCAAGGACGTTTAGTGGGTGAGAAGAGTAAGTGTACTCAGGGTTCACATGGTCAGGAGAAGTTCTGCTGGGAGTTCTTCGAGAAAAGCTCAAGATACTGATGAAGAAAAGGTGGGTAGGGAGGGAGAGACCCCTTTCCACTTTGGAATCTTAGCAGAGACGACTCCTCCACTTGCTCAAGAGACAGCTGGTCTGGCCCAGTGTGTCCCTAACCTGGCTGACCATTGTCATCATCTGGACAGGCTGTAAAAACATACATTCTTGGATTCCTCCTCCCAGACTCAGTTAACAGGTTCAGGAGCAGGACCTTGGACTGTCTCTAACAAATACTCCAGGGAGGCCCGCTGGAGGCTTTTTCACAGATCAGTGTTTGGGAAACTCAGCCTGATTCATAAAAGGCATTATCCCCTGTCACTGCAAGTGATGTCTCTCCCTGGCGTGTTTCCACAATCATATGGACATTAATAAGAATGAGTGATGTTTATTAAACACTTACTATGTGCCAGGGGTTGTTCCAAGCATTTAAACACTCACACATCTATACAATCATCTGTGTAATCGCATTGTAGTCGTCTTTATGAGTATATACACACACATACCCCTTCTAACAGTCCCAGAGATCGGTAGGTGATATTAACAGTCCCATTTTACAGATGAAGTAAAGCGAGTAATTAAGAGGTTAGGTAAGTGGCAGAGCTGCTGCAGCTGGGTCACAAGGTACCCATAAGATCGGGGTAGGGCCATAGCGCAGGTCCCGGCAGAGTGATGTGGGGGCTCAAGGAACATTTGTTCATAAATGTGGAGTCAGGAAAGACTGCGTGGAGGGGGCAGCCTTGGCTAGTTCCTGTGGTCCTCAGACAGGAGAACACCTAACCTATGATGACAGTCTGCTCGCCACTGGCTTCCTTCCCTGTCTCTGAGACTTCTGCTTTACTGACACGAGGTATGTGCAGCCGGGGCCAGATGCCACCAGCAGACCCAGGGGACCAAGCCCCCTTCGGGCCAGCGGTCACTTCCTCCTGCTCTGTGTCCACAGGGAGCCCATGTTCCCAGGGCTCTGCTGGGCTCCAGTTGTGAGACCGGGGATGAGCTAAATGTCACTCAGACCCCATCTGGGCTTGAGATGGGAGAAGAGGAAATGGGCTGCCTTTGCTGAAGGCAGGGTTTAGAGTTACACACAAGGGGCTTTCTGAGATGGGTTTTTGGGGGAGAGGCTGGTGCTGCAGCAACTGTTTGGGCTCTGGGATTGGCCAGACCCACAGTCAGGCCAAGGATCTGTGATCTCAGGCAAGTTACTCAACCCCTCTGTTCCCTTCTCCATCCTGGAGATAGAGATAATCACTGCAGGCCTTGTCTGCCTGGGTTGTGTGCCCTGAGCTGAGTCAGGGAGTGTGAAGCACCCGGCATGGGGCACAGCACATTAGAAGCACTTAATAAATGTCTGTTTTATTATTATTTAGAGACCAGTAAGGGCACATGCGATACTCATTTCTCATTATTTTCAGCCTCAAAAGTGGAAGCGGTGGGCCACGTTAGGGGAAATTAGCATTCATGTCTTTTTTTAATCCACCAAATATTTATGAAGTGTCTACTACTCAGGGCTCCCTGTGGGGATACAGCTGTGACAAGGTGACCACAGTCCTTGCCAGTTGGGAGCCACCAGCCTAGAGAGTGGGGTGCCACAGTGACATGCCCTGGGCCGGGGTGGGTAGGCACAGGAGTGCCCTGGGCACTCGGAGTCTTTTGGGGTGGGGATGGTCAATAGCTTTCCAGGACCTCCAGGAAGGATGGGAGCTGGGGAGCCAGGACCCTGGGTGGGAACTGGGGTGAGGGAATGGTGTTCCAGGCAGAGGGAACAGCCGTTGCAAAGGCTGAGAAGGGAACGTGCCAGGCATTCCAAGAATTGAAAGCGAGGAGGGAGATGAGGCTGGAGGCGCATCTACAGGAGGACTGGAGGCAGAGACCAGCAAGCTGGCTGAGAAGGGAGGGACCCAGGCCAAAGCTCTCCGTGGCTCATGAGGCTCCCTGGCTGTATCTTCACCCTCAGCTGCCTGTGGGGCAAACAAGCCCTTACCTGTACCCCGGCTTCCTTTGTGTGTGCATAAGTCATTCTTAGTCGTCACCACTCTCTTCTCTGGACTGCGTTTCTGTTCAAATAATCCTTGGCACCCTTCTCCCCGCCCGTCCCCTATTATTTAATTGAAAACCATTCATCCAATTAGCAACTGTCGGGATGGTTTTGGTGTGGTTTTGCCTGGAAGGACTGGGCTACATTGGGTGACATCTTGGAATTTTTTTTCCCAGCTCCAAGAGTCTATCATTGGGTTCCCGCATTTGTCTTGGCCCGAGAATGTTCCAAGGCAGAGATCAGAGACCAGGAGTTTGGGAGCCTCTTGTTGTCTCTGGGGACGACCATTTCCGGCAGTGTGGCTGAAGTCTGGGCTTCTGTCGCTGCCCTTTCTCCATCCAGAAAGGGGTCAGACCTGGATGTCCATCTGACCTTTGAGGAAGGGGGCAGTGAATATGTGATGTGTATGGTGTTTGATATTCCAGCTTCCTTCCTCAGACACTGAGGCTCCTCTCTTTCTTCCCTGCTGCACACCCCACAGTCTTTTCTCCCCTAATATTCTTCTGCATTTTTTTTTTTTTTTTTGCATTTCTCTGCATCAATAAGGAGATGTGGCAGCAATCAGTGGGGATCTCCATTTTCACCTGGGTCCTCTGTGCGGTCCTCTGTTTGAGACTATCCTATTTGATCTTTTCTGAGTCTGTATTGGGTGCTTTGGTTCTCAAAGTCAATATAGAGGCTGAACTCTGCAGGGCTGTTGAATAAAAAGGACCCGGCATGTAGAATCAGGGGATGTGTTTGTGTCCCAGATCCCTCACATATCTGTGTCTCTTGAGAAACCATTTTCCCTCTCCTGAACTTCCGTTTCCTCATATGCATTAACACAATGGAAAACAAAAAGAATAATAATATAGAACATTCACTGTACTCACTTTCTTCCAGGCACTGTGATAAACCTTTTGATCTCAGTGAATCCTTAGAGTAAACCTGTTGGCATTATTGTTCCATTTTACAGACACAGAAACTGAGGCTTGGAGAGTACCTGACTTGCCCGAGATCACAGATTGGCAGAACCAGGACTTCAACCCAAGTCTATGGAGTGCCAAGACCCATATGATATTCTGCCTGGTATTTGGTTGGTAGATCCTTGCCTATTTGTCAGGGATGAAGGGGTCACAAGTGACTGAACCCACTTTGGCAAATCTATAATGAAATGTCAGCTGAAAGGATTTGGAAGACTAGAAAAAGCAGTTCTGTGTCTTGAGTCTCTGACGCTGCAGTACTCATGTCCTACAGTAGAGTGCAGTGTGGACAGACAGTAATGAAGCGTTTGAATGAGAGACAGGAAGAAGGAAGCAGGGAGGTCTGCAAGGTGGTACCCTGTGGTCGTTTCACTGCAAGCTGGTGGGTTTGCCAGCCTTTGACGTCACCTGTAACGCTGAAGCAGGGGTATTCTTGACAAGCTAATGCAATGGTTGGATTTATTCCATTTCAGAGTTAGACTAATGGCAATCGGTGAAAACATTTTCTGGAAATCAGATATTTGGATTGGTTCTACTCTGTAGGGTCTCAGGAAGGTGGGGGGTGGGGTAAAGGATCATCAGTCACTGGAAAAGCATCGTGGCTGGTTGATCATTCCATCCTGCACTGCAGAGACCCTGCCCTCGGGTCAGGAAGGCAAGCGGATGTGACTAGGAGACAGCGAAGAGAGAAGCTCTATTGAGTAAATAAGACCATTGAGACCAAGTCGTTTTTCTGACCACAATTCTCTTCCAAAATATTGTGGCTCTTTCTTAAACTGACAGATGCACGGAAACTCATCCAGGCCACACTCTCTGGGGCCACCACAGGGCTATTGGAACTGTCTCTGGCTCCACAGTTCCTCTCCTCTGTGGAACCTTCTTGAATGTGTCTTTTGGGCAGGAAATAGCTGCTCAGGAGGGGAGGATACCCAGCATTAATTTACTTGATCAGAGGACACAAGTAGCCACTTTCTGGGCGGAGGAAGGATGGGGGAAAGAGTGGGGACCCTTCACTGTGCGCTCTTGCTTGGGGCTCAGGCTCCTCATCAGTGAAGAAGGAAGGCTGGGCCCTGGTCCCCAAGCTTCCTTTCCCCCAGGGGATTCCCCATGGGATAACTGGTCAGATAGTCAGATATTTGAGAACCTGGCCTGGGCTTGCTCTAGAGATCAATTTTTGGTTTCCAATCATTGTATCCAGTGAACTTGATAAACTGATGGCTGGCTCCGATCCCCAGAGCACCAGTAATGTGTAAAGATCAGGGAGGGTAGGAAGCAGTACGGAGCCCAGCATCTGACCTCGAGGTGACCTGGGGGCCAGTCCAGAGCCGAAGGAGTTTGGAGACCAGGTAAGGGCTGGAGTACTTAAAGGATTTGGGCGAAGGCTTTTTTAGAGCAGAGGCTTCCCTGATGACTCAGCAATGCAGGAGACACAGGAGACTTGGGTTTGATCCCTGGGTCGGGAAGATCCCCTGGAGGAGGAAATGGCAATCTACTCCAGTATTCTTGCCTGGAGATTCGCATGGACAGAGGAGCCTGGCAGGCCACAGTCCATGGGTTCACATACGGTTGGACATGCCTGAGAAAGCACACACATTTTTTGAGGAGGGAAAACTTGGACTAGATCAGGAAAGATGGGCAGACATCAGAATCCCCCAGACACTTTCCTTTAAAAATGTTCAAGCAAACAGTACTCTTGTTTGTGTCCTCTGTAAAGGGTCCAAAAACAGTAAAAAACAAACAAACAAACAAAAAACAACAGAGGTGTCAGGAGAGTTCTCCAAGGATGCCAAGACTGGCAGCCATGGGTCCTGTTATCCAGACTCCCGGGAAAGAAAGGGAGTGAGCCACTGGTGCTGACCCTTTAAGCATTTTGCCAGCCCAGGGGTGGGGGGCACTGGAATCCCTCTCTGTAGCAGTAATGAGATTCCAGAGTGGTAGATGAGCATTGGATCCCGGGTACCACAGAAGAAACCCCAGCGGTTCAGATGAGCTGGGACCAAACCTGGCTGCATCTCAGACTCAATCTGGGAGCCTGAATCAGACGAGAGGATCGACTCCTTGGCAGACCTGAGGAATCGGCGTCTCTGGGGGTGGGAGCCTGAAATCTGCACTAGGTGGATCTCTCTTCTGGGCCGTTCACTGCAGGAAGCATTGGCCCAGACCTTCTGAATTTCCCCACCAGCCTTCCTGTCCCGGTGTGACCCTGACTGGGGCCGATGGCTGTGATGCTGTCAGAAACCTGGGCGGCTCCCCCTCTCCCCACATTTGTGTGAGGCCCCCAACACTCATCTCAGTGGCTCTGGCCCGCAGGGCAGTCAGCCCCCTGGATGCTCCCCAAGCTCTTCTCTGAAGCAGGAACCACTTGGCATATCCAGTGATCTTTTGTCCCAGTGGAGAGAGACCAGAACATGGATAAATGCAATTGTGAAAGCAATTTTTCTCAGACCAGGATCATAGAAGACAATTCCTCAGCATTCAAATATTATAATGAGTCCAAGTTCCACTTCAAAGGGAGCTAATTTAATAAAAGGAAGAGCTGGGGCTCCGAGGAATTCTAATTAGATTTCTTTCCACACTGCCCCTTGAGTTTTTTTCTGAAGAGCAGCCAGAGCTGCTTGATTGTGTTATGTTTGGGTCCAGCGTGAAGAAACTTGGAAGCTGAGCCTGGCTCGGGGAAGACCATTCATCTGACTAAAGGCTGACAACTCAGATCCTGCTCCCAGGAGGGGAAGGCTCTGGCTACCGTGAACGTCAAATAGGATTTGGGGTGGCAGGAGTTGGGGTGGGGAGGGAGGGGACTTGGGGTAGCAGAGGGCTTCCCATGCCAGCTTGATGAGATGGGAAGATGGGGTGGGTTAGGAGAGTGAGATCTGGAGCAAGACTACTTTTTCCTTTCCCAGTAATGTGACCTAAGTATGTGGTGTGACCTCTCTACACCTCAGTTTCCTCATCTGTGGAGTAGGGTTAATGATAGAGCCTACTGTATAAGGCAGATGGGAACACTGAATGTACTAGGACACATATAGTGGCTAATATAGTACCTGGCACAGAGTACTATTATTATTACTCTCTAATATAAGGAAATTAAAAGATGGGAAAGGCTTCTCAGGTCAGGGCTGACTTAATTTTGCATGAATCCACTGGGCTCAGAAGCCAGCTTGGAGGAAGTACCCAGGAGAGGGTCTATTTCTGCTATTGTTGCAAGATCAAAGAGGTCACAGTTCAAGTCCTGATTTTGCCACTTATTAGCTGTGTGACCTTGGACAAGTTGCTTTACATCTCTGGGCTTCAGTGTCTTTGGCTATAGAGGAATGATAGCAATGATGAACAAAGGGAGGAGTGACACTAAGGGAAAATGTGTGCTAGGAGCACCTAGTGGGGCCAGGCTCATACTGGGGCCGTAATAAATTTTATTACTCAAACCATCCATTCTGTAATATAAAGCTTTTCACATGTTTCACCTCTGGAATTTGGATGCCTCTTGTGATTGATGGTGTCTTACATTTGCTATTGAATGGGCAAACACCGGAAGCTCCAGAGTCAAGACTTGCAGAATGGGAGCAAGAGGCGTGGTAGAAAAATCCAGGGGAAAGTTAGGAACACCATGGTTGGGGGACAGGATTTGGCAAATCCTCCACGTTTGGCGACATTGCCCACAAGGGGTCAAAAGTGAGCTAGTGCTGTTGAGGCCTCTGATGGACACTTGGAGGTTGGGGATGAGCCTTCAAAGTTGGGGTTGAGGCGGGAGGGACAGCGGGGATGCCCAGGATCCAAACTCCTAAGGATCCACTCATGACCCAGGTGGGATGCCAGGCGATGTTTGATAGGAAGTGGTTCTACAGGAAGCCCGGGCCTGGGAATTTTTTCGATCAAACAGCACTCAAGCTGTGTCGTTTGGTATTTCGCCTGGTGCCAATTCCATGCAGGATATGAAGTGTGTTAGGGCTGGACGGGCCTCTCCGGCTGCTTTGTGGAGGAGGAAGCAGTGTAGTAACTGCTGCACATGGGTCTTCCCTCACTTCCCAGGTAAACTGTCACATCCTGGGGAGAAGGAGGGACCTGCTTGCTCACCTTGGAGCCCTTTCAGGGCTTGAGTGAAGAGGCCCTGGCTGCTGCAGGCAGCCCTGACCTGCTGGAGACAACTGCAACTGTTTCACACACGCGGGGGATCTGAGGCTTTCTAGGAACCAGGCACTGTGCGGACTGCAAATACATTTTCTCTCTCCTTATTGTAGCAAGAGGAATAACAGCTGTCGCTGGAGGGCTCACACGAGCCAGGCGCAGCGCCAAGCCCGGGGCGGTCCTCATTTCATTTGATGTCGATGTGGCGTCTGTAGCAGATGGGCTAAGCTGAGGACATTTGCCCTCAGAGGACACGGACTCGGATCTTTGCTTCTTCCTTGCAACAATGGGAGTCACTTAACCTGTTCGAGCTTCCGAGTCTCCATCTGCCAGGTGGAGGTGGTCCTAGTGTCTCGGGCTGTTACAAAGATTAGAAATGCGTGCTGCTCCTCCACTGCATCTGGCATATTTACTACGTGTTCACCCAACTCTAGTAATTGTCCGTGTGGAAAACAAACTTCCTGGCAGTCGGAAAAGTTGGACATCACTGAAGATGAGGAAACAGAGGCCCAGAGAGTTAAATGACTTGCTTAGCATCACACGGTGACAGGGAGCTGGGCTGGGATTCAAAGCCAGGACTACCGGACACCCACCCTTTACTCAGGGCTCTGATCCTTCCTTAGTGGCCAGAGCTGCTGTCCTCCTCATGTGGCAGGCCCTGGGGACAGGCCTGCAAGGCAGTGTCCCCAGAGGGCCCAGGCAGACGGTGGGCAACAGCTTGGTCATGTGGTGAAGGGCGTGGAATCTGCAGCGTCATCCTGCCAGGCTGACACTCCCTGGCTGTGTGACTTTGGGCCGGTGACTTAGCCTCTCTGGGCCTCTGTTTCCTTATTGGTAAAATGAGGATTAAATGCAATAAGAAATGTAAAGTGCTCAGCCTTGGGCCTCCTTGTGTGTCCAGAGCTCAGAGTTGGAGCTTCCCAGAGGCCACTTGTTGTTTTTATGGTTATTATTATCACCCTGGGGTGGTCACCCACTTGAAGGTGGGCCCTCCATCCTCCTCCCTGGGAGCCTTCAGAGCCAGAGAGTGGCCCAGCAGGACCTCTGGGGCCATGAGGCATAACTGTTTGAAGTAGTGTCCACTTCAGTCCTGTCCACTTCTCTGGCCAGGGCAGAGGTCCGGTCTGACCGGCTGGTAGTCCCAGCTGCCCAAATAGAGGAGGTTGGATCCTGGCACTTGCACACCTGGCAAGAGGAGGCCAGGCTCCTGATGCCCATCTGGTGACCTTGTTTAAAGGACTCCATTCCTGGGGGATTCCTCGGCCATCCCCCAGTGCTGACCACAAGCCATATGGTGCTGGGCTGCAGCCTTTGGGCTCTCCATGGACTCTCTTCTCTGGGGAGGAAGAGGTGAAGGATTTCCAAGCTGGGCCAGAACTCAGAGTGGCTGGAGCAGACCAGTGCCTCTATACTCAGAGCCTGAAGACATCAGGCAGCAAATGAGAAACATTTTGAGGCTCTCTGCCTGATTTCTCTGAGGTTGAGGCTCAAGAACATATCTTCCTTACTTTAAATCTCCTCTCTTATTGTTCTAGACATAAACAAAATTTAGATAATCTAGGTTAGCCCAAAGAAGAAAATGAAAGTTCTCCACAAACTCACAATTTGAGGATGATGCTTGCTGATGTTTTGGTGTCTATCCTTCCCATCTTGTTTCTATGGGCAGGTATACACGTAGACTTTTCAAAACAATCCTGGGAAGTTGAATCATTCTGTATGTAAAGTGCTTAGAACAGTACCCAACACGTAGTAAGTGTTTGATAAGTATAAACTATTATCACCATTTCCATTTTATAGCCTGATTTTTCTCAAATAGAATTTCAGTTCACGAGAATGGAAACCTTGTATGCCTTATTCATTTCAGTGAGCTAGTGCTTAGCACAGAGTAGGTGCTCAGTAAACATGTTTTGAATAAATAGATGAATAGACATTTCTTCACCTCATTAGATTTTCATTTGTGGTTAATATATTTTGTTGTTGTTTAGTAGCTAAGACGTGTCCGACTCTTGCGACTCCATGGACTGTAGCCTGCCAGGCTCCTCTGTCCATGGGATTTCCCAGGCAAGAATACAGGAGTGGACTGCCATTTCCTCCTCCAGGGGATCTTCCTGACCCAGGGATCAAACCTGCGTCTTCTGCATTGGCAGGTGAACTCTTTACCACAGAGCTACCAGGGAAGCCCACCCTGTTACATTTAATAGCAGGATAATAATGCATTGCTGAATTTGTTTCTAAACTTGTGCCTGGTGCTTATTTTAAAAAGTCCCTCCCAACCTCCTAACTCTCCACCTCAATCAGTGTCCTCTCCTAGACTTCATTCTCATCAGCAAGAGATGGGGGATGCTGGGTTCCCTGGAGCCTGGGGACCCAACATCCCCTCAGAGAAGCCAGAAGTCAGCCTGTGGACTGCCAGCACCCTCTTTGGCTCACAAAACCGCCAATCATCAACTTAAACAGTCTAGGTAGCGCACAGACGAGTAAAACCCCAACTCTTGCATTTTTGATGAAGTTGACATTATACAAATGCTCAGGGCTTAGTTGGTTGGACCCGGCAGCGAGGGGCTGAATCAATAATGAAACACTGGGAGGAATAAAACATTAAACAGGGAGTTCTGCAAGGCAAGCAGCTGGCGGGGTGGGGTGCGCGGTTTCAAGTCAGGTGACCCAGCATGGGCCGTGGCCAATGGTCCCTTTTCCTTGGCTGCTAGGCAGGGAGACAGCGCGGCATGTCGATTATCCTTGATTCCTACAAGTGTGGTAGGTGGCCATGTGACTTCCTGGGAAGACCTCTAGACCAGAAGTCCAGACACAAGGAGATAGGATTCATCCTGTGGGCCCAGGCAGACGGTTTTTGCCCATCTGCCTCAGCTGGGAGAATAGATTCTTGATGAGGGTAGCTGTGTCCCAGGTGTGACAGTCAATGCCCTCAGCATGAACTTGGGGACGGGAAGGTCCAGATATGTAGTCTGTAAAGAGCCACAAAAGCAGGACTCAGGAAGTCCAACACTTGGATCTGTTCTAGCTCATTTTCAAGCTTTTCTCTGTTCCAAGATTCTTGTCCTTGGGGTCATTGAGAAAAGCCTTCTTCTGGCTTCTGCTCCATCCACAGGATATTTGAAGATAATGCTCTCTAGCGAAGGGGACGCCAAGCCCCAGGTTTCATCTTTCACCCCAGGTCACATCTTTGGCTCTTACCATAGGACCCTGAAATTTGGGACAGGAATCTGCCTGCTCCCCAAAGAGGGGCGGGGCTGGGAAAGGGAGGAGAGAGGAGCCGAATGGGCTGAAGTGAACTGTGGGTGCAGCTGCCAGGTGGGGGGTGTCTCTGCATTTATTCTATCACATCCCCCCTTTGCTGCTTATTTGCTTTCCAGAACTGGAATCCTTGAAGCCTGGCCTGTGGCCCTGTGTCATTGGCAATGGCTGAGTGTTATTGGAAATGCAACACCTTGGCCCCACACGCACCTACTGAAGCTGAATCCGCATTTCAACTTGAAGGTTTAAGGTGGAGAAGACAGCCCTGGCTGGGTTGGGGGGGGGGGGGTGGAGGGAGAGTTCTGCTCTCAGAGCAGATGCTAGTTTCACTGGAGGTGATACCTGGGAAACGCCTTTCCTCTGGGGTGGTTTATCTCTGCTGCTTCCTGAAACCAGATTGAGTCAAATGACACTTTCATCTGTTGGTTTAAAGGCATTTGAAAGGACTTCCCCACTCTACTTTTTCTGTTGTGAGAGTAAAAACAAGACATTCAACAAACATTCACTGAATGCCTTTTACAGGCCAGAACCTGGGCCTGGGCCTGACGGTTGGAGGAGGGGACCCCAGGTCGAGTATGGTCAATCAGGAAACACCTGAGGAAGCAGACCACAGCCAGGTCAGTCCCCACACACAGCTCCAACTGCAGGAAGGACCTCCTTAGATTTCTGGTTTACCTCCCTCCTCTGCATTCACAGCGAATCTGAATCACAGCAGAATCGCCTGGGGGATTTTTCTCAAAATGTGTTCCCCCTCAGCATGCATTCCTGCCTCAGTAAAGCTTCCCTGGTCATTCTGATTCTCAGTTTCGACCTGCAAAGAACTACTGCTCTGTGAGGTGTTGCAATGATTTCTTGTCCTTCAGGAGCTGAGATGGCTTGTCTGTCATGATCAAAGCATCATTGGCCATCAAAGCTCATTCTTTGGGGGTGGGAGACTGCTAACTGTGCACTGACATGCACTCCCTTTTTCCTGGGAACGTAGCTGGACCACAGGTACCCGTCTCGTTTGGAGTTAAGAGGGGTCATGTGACCATGTTCTAGCTAATAGAAAGTGATACATGCCTCTCTGGGGCTGAGCTTGGAGAGAGAGGTTGGGTCTTCTCTTTGAGCTCTCTAGAGCCAGCTGGGACCTCAACCACGCAGATGATAAGTTCCTAAAGGATGGCACAGCCACAAGATGGAAGGAAGCTGGGTCCCTGAATTACCACATAGAGCTGAAATACTTGCCAGCTGTCAACATTAACCTCAGATTTGAATGAGAGACACAAATATACTCTTTTTCTTAAAGTCACTGAATTTGGTGGCTTATTTATATAATGGCAGCATAACTTGCCCTAACTAATTCTTCCCTCTCTGCCCCACTTATTTTGTCCCAACACATTTTAAGCTCAATGTTCAGAATTTCAGATTTAGCCTATACTACTGTGGATGTGAGAGTTGGACTGTGAAGAAAGCTGAGTGCCAAAAAATTGATGCTCTTGAACTGTGTGTTGGAGAAGACTCTTGAGAGTCCCTTGGACTGCAAGGAGATCCAACCAGTCTATCCTAAAGGAGGTCAGTCCTGGGTGTCCATTGGAAAGATTGATGCTGAAGCTGAAACTCCAGTACTTTGGCCAACAGATGCGAAGAGCTGACTCATTGGAAAAGACCCTGATGCTGAGAGGGATTGGGGGCAGGAGGAGAAGGGGACGACAGAAGATGAGATGGCTGGATGGCATCACTGACTCGATGGACATGAGTTTGAGTAAACTCTGGGAGTTGGTGATGGACAGGGAGGCCTGGCGTGCTGCGATTCACGGGGTCGCAAAGAGTCGGACACGACTGAGCGACTGAACTGAACTGAACCGCACTAATAGCTTCCTTGATAGCTCAGTTGGTAAAGAATCTGCCTGCAATGCAGGAGACCCCAGTTTGATTCCTGGGTTGGGAAGATCCACTGGAGAAGGAATAGGCTACACACTCCAATATTCTTGGGCTTCCCTTGTAGCTCAGCTGGTAAAGAATCCACCTGCAATGCGGGAGATCTGGGTTTGATCCCTGGGTTGGGAAGATCCCCTGGAAAAGGGAACAGCTACCCACTCCAGTATTCTGACCTGGAAAATTCCATGGACTATGTAGTCCGTGGGGTTGCAGAGGCAGACATGACTGAGCGACTTTCACTGCCCTAATATTCTTATTTGAGAGTAGATAGGGCTTTTGCTTGGCTTCCCTAGTGGCTCAGATGGTAAAGAATCTGCCTGTAATGCGGGAGACCTGGGTTTGATCCCTGAATTGGAAAGATCTCCTGGAGAAAGGAATGGCTACCCACTCCAGTATTCTTGCCTGGAGAATCCCATGGACAGAAGAGCCTAGCAGGCCACAGTCCAGAGGGTCGCAAAGAGTTGTACATGACTGAACGACTAACACAACACATATAGGGCTTTTGCTCAGTACAGTCTAAACTTCAGTATATTGTCAGGGTCTTTTGCACCTGATTTTAATTTGTTTAATTTGGTTTATTTTTTCAGCAGTTCTATTTGTAAGGCCTGATAGTTATAGGCTTTTATTTTCCCTTACAGATCTTCCAAAGAATAGAGAAATTGTACTTATTATTTTATAGTGAAAATATTACTCTATCTTGCAGTTACCCCATGGGTCCATTGGATACTTTTGTAAATCTAAGATAGATTTTGGGATTTTAGTGATCTTATTTTTCCTGTCTCTTGAAACATTTCTCTATTTCCTCATCCTAGAAATCATATCAACATTACTTGCCAACTATTCTCAACTGTACTAAAAGACTGAAATAATAACAAAAGGGAGCAATGATGGAATTATTTAGAAGGATGATGTGACACTGGCCAGCACTGTTCTGTCATCTGTAGTTTTCTTACTGTACTGCTATGGCAGGCAGTGAACTGTAGCCGCCAGGCTCTTCTGTCTGTGGGATTCTCCAGGCAAGAATACTGGAGTGGGTTACCGTGCCCTCCTCCAGGGATCTTCCCAACCCAGGGATTGAACCCATGTCTCATGTCTCCTATGTTGGCAGGCGTGTTCTTTACCACTAGTACCACCTGGAAGTTAATGGCCCCTCAAAGATGCCCACATCCTGACCCCTGGAACTTGTGAATACATGACCTTGTGTGGCAAAAGAGACTGAAGATGGGATTAAGTTAAGGACCTTGAGATGGGAGATGATTCTGGATTATCTGGGTGGCTCATTATAATCACAAGGTTCCTAAAGGAGTCAGAGAAAAAGATGTGACTCTGGAAACGGAGCAGCAGAGTGATACAGCCTGAGAGAGATAGAGCGTTGCCGGCTCTGAAGACAGGGGAATGCGCTGAGAGCTCAGCAGTGTGCCTGAAAGGGACAAGGAAAAGACTCCCCCGTGGATCGAGCCTCCAGAAGCAGCACCACCCTCACTGACATCTTGATTTCAGCCCAGTGAGGCCCATTTCAGACTTCTGACCTCCAGAGCTGGATGCTAATACATTGTGTGGTTTTAGGTCACCAGCTTCATGGTAATATTTACCAGATGCAGTAGGAAACTAAGACAGTTGCCCCCAAGTTTTGCATTGTCAGGAGATATGAAGAGAAGTCTGGAGACACCAGTTTATAGTCTGACTTCTGTTTTCATTGGACACAATTGAGAAATGAGAATGCTTTCCTTTTCCTCCCTAATGACAAAGAGAAGAAAATGGACAGAGGAAAGCGTTTTGAAATAATCGGTTTATCCAGAAGATGAATGCATAGAGACAGATAGCATCACTTTAGACTCACATTAATGAGGATGGTGAAACTGATCACGTAAGTAAAATCTCAGATCATCAGTCTTCAGATGATGATGTCTTAGATGAATTTTCTCAAACTCAAGAATCAAAGATTAAACCAAGTATTTCTAGGGAAAAAAGAAAATACAGTCTTCTCATTTAGTCACTCACTCAACCAGCAGGACAAGAATCCAGACCATCCTCTTTTACTAAAGTATGTATCACACTATTTTCATCCTTTGTGATGTTTGTGCACCAACATCTACTTGATATAATTCAGAAGTGGACAAAAGCTAAGGCCGGTATCAATAGAAGGTCATTGGGAGGAAATACTTGGAGTATAAATTAAAAAAAATAATAGATTCTTATAGATTCTCATTCTGATTGGAGATTAGAAATATAAAAATGCAATTTTTTTTTTGCATTTATGGAGTGAAGAAGGTGTCCATCTTCAGCAAAATTGAGAACCATCAAATGTTTTAAAAATTTCAAGTACCACATTTTGGATTTCCAAGTGCGAGAAGAGAAATCAGAAATGATGAGCATCTAGAATCCAGTGAAGATGTACTTTGAATCTGAAATCAGTATTTCCAGAAGTGTGTGTTCCTATTCATGCGTGAAAGCTGACGACTGTTAGTGAGATGTTAGTTACATTCAGAGGATGTTGCCCACATCAGATACCTTCAAAACCAGGAAAACATGGAATAAAAATTTTAAGTTTAAATTCTTATTAGAATATCTAATGGAGCAGCTGTTCTTCACTCTCCCTTTATTCTTACTTCTGTAAAATTTTTCAAAAAAGGACTTAAAATATTTTAAAGTGTTTCATGAAGTCTAGATGGTAAATGATAATGACTACTTTTCTGCATGCACTAAAGACTGAAACAATCTTTCTCTCCATTCTTCTTTTTGTCATAATCATGCCACTGAGACCAGGGGGCTATTTGAGCCAAGGTACTATGAGCTGTGCTGTTAAGACATGCCTCACTGAGCCTCTTCAAAGACAAGACTTGATAGAACATTTATGTGTGGAATTGTCTCCCAGACTTGGGATAAACCCTGCAGAGCCCTTTCTATGAAATGCCATCAGCTGAAAAGCTAGTTATGTAGGGCCCAGTCTTTCAGATAATACAGAAAGACAAGGGCAGAAGCAAATCTGGACTTCCTTCTCTCTTTCTCTCTTTATTTACTTCATCCATCCATCCATCCATTTGAACATGCCTTCAGAAAGATTTGTTTGGCTCTTACCACTGTGCTTGATCAGAGGAGTGGTTCTCAAAGTGTGATCTCTGGGCCTCTGGGGGGCCTCTGAGACCCTTACAGAAGGTCTGTGAAACGGGCCTCCTAACATGAATTGAGGCAATGGTACCCAATGTACTAGGGTCATTAAATTCTTCATGGCCATGCATACACAGTAAAAATGAAACAAAGTTAGTTTTGTCAAATCTTCATCTTTGAGTACACATCCCTTTCGTATTCTGTGTGAGGAAATGGGGAGACACAGAACTCTGCATACGGAAGTCTGATGGTTGCCTTGACAACAAACACTGGTGGATTATTTGAATGGTGTGCGAAACTAGATGCTTCTTTCATGGATCACTATGTTTATTTGAAAGACTGATGGACAAACCACCGTTAGGCAGACTTGGGTATCTGGTAGATCTTTCCTTGAAAATGAGCCCAAAGAGTCTGCCACTTCAAGGAAAATAATGGACAGTGTTCATTGTCAATGATAAAATTTGAGTTTTCAAGTGAAAAATTAGAATTTTGGAAAGCTTGTATCTGCCACTGTGAGCTTGACAGCTTCTCAAGACCTGCAGACTTCTCTGATGAAACCTGTGGTGCTATTAACAAATGTGATTTTTGGTATAGTATAATGAAATGTGTAAACATTTGGAAGATCTGCATAATTCAAGGAACCACTGTTTTCAAAGTGCCTAGTGTATGATGTTTTCATTTTCCAGGGCTGCCTTAACAAAGTATCGCTAACTGGCACTTTGCCTTAAACAACAGTGATTTGTTTTCTTCTAGTTCTAGAGGCAAGAAGTCCAAGATCAAAGTATTGGCAGTGTTCATTCCTCTCAAGGGCTGTGGCAAGAAACTTTCATGTTTCTCTCCTAGCTCCTGTAGGTTTGCTGATGGTCTTTGGCATTCCTTGGCTTACAGATGCATCACCTGATCTCTGCCTTTATCTTCATCTGGCAAGCTCCCTGTATGTGTCTGTGTCCAAATTTCCTCTTTTTATAAGGGTACTAGGCATTTTGGATTAGGATCTTCCCTACCTCAGTATGACCTCATCTTATCTAATAATATCTGCAATGATTCTTGCCACTTTCTAAAGCCCTGGGGGTTTAGGACTTCAACATATGACTTGGGTGTCAGAGTGGGGGTGGATACAATTCAGCCCATAACACATGAGGCACTTGATGTCACAAAATCACGCATGGGGAAAAGATTCATTCAAAGTTCAAGACAGATCAAAGTACTTAAAAATAACTGAATATAAAAGAATTCATGGACACGGTTTCAGATTCCACATTGTAACTAACATTTAAAAAACTGCTATCGTTGAGTTTTGGTGTAGTAACAAAGAAGAATATGCATAGTTACCTGAAAATGCTTTTAAAATACTCTTGTCCTTTCCAGCTACATGTTGTGTGAGGCCAGATTTTCTTCATACACTTCAACAAAAACAACATATTGAAACAGATTGAATGCAGAAACAGATATGGAAATCCTGCTGTCTTCAATTAAGCCTGACATTAAAGAAATTTACAAAATAAAGCAATACATTCTTCTTATTGATATTTTTGTTTTGGAAAAAGTACAGTTATTAAAAAAATTCATTAATGCAAACAAGTAATGGGTTTATCATCAATATTTTAAATGAATTAGTAAATGTTTAAAATTTCCTGTTTTAATTTCTATTATGGTAAATATCTATAGCACAATCTCTTCCCTGGCACTACTGATGTTGGTTTGATAATTCTTTGTCATTGGGGCTGTCCTATGCACTGTAGATGATATTAGCAGCATCTCTGATTTTTACCAACTGGATGCCAATATCACTCTCTGCTCTTCCGCTACTTTCTGGAAGTTGTGACAACCAGAAATGTCTTCAGACATAGCCAAATGGCCCCCAGTGGAGAACCTCTGATCTATAGATACAGCCAGTATAAACCAAAGCTCTTTGGGGTCCTCAATAATTGTTAAGAATGGAAAAGGATCCTGCAACTAGAAAGTTTTAACGCTGTTGATGTAGCGGGGAAATCATTCATGGCACTTGCCCTCATGGAACTTAGGAGCTAATGGAGGAGACAAACATGAACCAAACAGCGGCAAAACTGCAACCTCGGCCAAGCGTTCTTGAATATGATGTATATGATGCCAAAAGACCTCCTTGTCCTCTATGCTTGAAGGAGCTGCCATGAGTTAAGGGGAAATCCAGGGAAGTCTGGAGTCCTGATTGCCACCAGAAAGAAGTTTCCAGAAGGACTGGGAGGTCAACAGTGTTAAGTGACGCTGAGAGTTTGAGTAACATGAGAAAAGCTTCATTAATCAGTCTTCGGTGATAGACATTTTACTATTGTTGTTTACTAAAATAATTTTGGCTGAAAACAATAGAAACTGACATCTTTTTTAAAGGAAAAAAATGGTAATTTAATGGGTACTGACATAACTGATAGATTCAAAAGAAGTGTCAACTTGGGCAGGGAAATTGGCCAGGATATCTCAGCAATTGGCCAGGATATCTCAGCACTAAGGGGCCATTCATTAAGCTACTCTCAGGCTCTATGAGACTGTTCGAGTACTGTTAGGTAAGGAATCTAAGCTGAGTGGGGGTTTTTGGAAGTCAGGTGATAAACAGAGTTTGGACCCATCTCACATGAGTCTTTGCAGATCTACTCTGAAGTTACTCACTGGTCCTTGGGTGTATACCTGGGAAAGATATGCTTGGAAGCTGGATAAACCCTTTCGTTGTTTTCCAGACCTGTGGAGGTAAAAGCCATTATGGTAAGAGATGAAAAATTGAAGCCCTTGAAACTCTCTCCTATTGCCACTCCTGGCCAAGATGGTAAATCAGAAGCAATAGTGTATTTGAGGAGAAACTGCAGGGATTAGTGCCCCCCAACAAAGACGTGAAGGGTGCATGAGTGGCGATCCACACCGCATCCCTATCCAATCCACCTATCTAGCTTGAGTGGATATGGCACACAGTAAACCTACCAAGTGGGTACCCCAATTCCAGCTGTTGTGCTGGGTGTGATATACTTACTGGAGCAGATCAACACAAACTCTGGAACTCATTCTGTGACTGTTAATCTGGTGAATGCATTTTTCTCTGTTCCCATCAGTAGAAAAGAGCAAGTACTATTTGCTTTCACACGGCAGGGGCACTAGTGTCATTTATTGTCTTGCACCAGGGCTGCATTCATTCTCCTGCTTTCTGATATGATATAGTTCTTAGGGATCTTGATAGCCTTGATACTTTGCAAAATATTTTATTGGTTCACTATATTGATGACATCATGGTAATGGACCTGGTGAGCAGGAAGGAGATACCAAGACACCTAAAGAAAGACCCATATATTCCATAAGGATGGAGGTATAAACCCCTAAAAAATTCAGAAGCCTGTCATAAAATTGGTGAAGTTTGTAGGGATACAGTGGTCTGGGGAGTGCTAGTATGTCTTTTCTAAAATAAGGGACAAATTGTTGTGTCTTACACAACTCACTCCTAAGAAATAGACCTAATGCCTGGTGGGCCCTTTTGGTTTTTGGAGGCACCGCTTACACACTAGCTAAAACTGCCCTTACTCATTTATTAGATGACTTGGAGGCTGCCAATTTTGAATGGGTCCAGGACAAGAAAGGCCTCTGCAATGAGTCCAGACTGAGATGCAAGCAGTGTCTGCTTATGAATACATTCTGCACAGTGCCTAGGGCCCACAATACATTTAAGGGCCCATAAAACATTTTAACTTTAGTTTATTTTAAAATCAAAAGGAAAAATGAATCTAATGATCATGAATTCAGCCTAGATTATATCCATCTTTATACCAATGGAGTTGTAAAATACACTTTTTTAATATTATTTTTTTGATGAGAGAAAAGACCCATAGGGACTTCCTTGGCGGTCCAGTGGTTAAGACTTTGCCTTCCAATGTAGGGGGTACAGATTCGATCCCTGGTTAGGGAGTTTAGATCCCACATGCCTTGTAGACAAAAGACCAAAACATAAAGCAAGCAATATTGTAACAAAAATTTAACAAAGAATTGAAACAAAGAGAGGACCCACAGAGCAAAAATGCCTGGCCCCCATGAAAGCCAGAGTGCCCGCACTGGGTGCTACTCTGCCTTTGGGATCCGGTTGATTTGATGGTGTTAGGAGTACCTATCGGCTTCCCTGGTGGCTCAGATGGTAAAGAGTCTGACTTCCATGCAGGAGACCCAGGTTCCATCCCTTGGTTGGGAAGATCCCCTTGCCTGAGAGTTCTATGGGCAGAGGAGCCAAGTACCAGATCAGGGCACCATTAGAGTATCAGGTCAGTCTTATTAGGACAGTCAGAGTGTGGGGAACCCTAAGGTTCTATGTCAAGGCCATGCCCTCTTTGGCAGAGAGCTACTCTGAAAAGCAGGTCCAAGCAGATTGAATGTTTAACGATGGGGCACAAGTGCCTATGCGGCCAGAGCTGCCTGTCCACTTGCGTCTTGTCAGAGAATCCAAGTCAGAATGCTAGTTCTAATGCTTCAGGTTGGGTGATGGAGATGGCTAATTTGGGGCTGAGGCCAAGTGAGTCCAGGAGACACATATCAAGAATAGATAAAGAAGAACCCCACATAACTACCTTCTTCAAACTGACACCCCTTTCATAGCTCATACATGTCCTTGGTGGGGTTTCTTTAAGACTGATCGAAGGAAGAACTTGGCTTGGTTCACAAGTGAGCCAAAGCAGTACTTGGAAAGCCAAAACTGGATTGTTGCCACCCCACTCAGGGGTGACCCTAAGAGATATGGTGAAGGGAAACCCTTGATGGGCAGCGCTGTTTGCAGCATGCTCTGTGGTCCCCCTTGCACAGGAAGACATGACCTCCTGGGTGCGGCTAATGGCTTGGCTCTTCCTTCTGGGGAGACCAGAACCAAAGCATAGGGCTTACTTTCTTCCAGGCACTCACTGACTCCTACAACCAGTCTTCTCCGGTGGGTATTTTTATTATCCGCATTTTACAGATAAGAAAACGGAGGTACAGAGGGGTTTAGTAACTTGTTCAAGATCTGATAGCTAATGAAGCACTGAGACAGAGTCCAGCTTTAGACTCACTTTTATAATAGAGTAGAATCAATCATGCCATATTGGCAGTTGGGACGTCCGGGTTTGAATCTCAGCAATGACGCTAAGATCCTGTGGCCCTTTGGATGTGTATTCCAAGTCTCTATTTCTTCTTCTAAAATGTAGCGTGTGTTGCACAGCACAGAAAATATAGCAATCATTTTGTAATAACTATAAATGGAGTATGGGGCTTCCCTGGTGGTCCAGTGGTTAATAATCTGCCTGCCAGCGCGGGGGACACGGGTTCAATCCCTGGTCCAGGAAGAGCCCATGTGCCGAGGAAGCATCTAAGCCTGTGTGCCACGACTACTGAGCCTGAACACCTGCAGTCCATACTCCTCCACAAGAGAAGCTACCGCGATGAGAAGCCTGCACACTTTAACTAGACAGCAGCCCCTGCTTGCTGCAACTAGAGAAAAGCCTGCTTGCAGCAATGAAGACCCAGCACAGTCAAAAAAATGAAAGAATAAATAAGCGGAGTGTAGCACATAAAATTTTGAATCACTATGTTGTATACCTGAAATGAATATAATATTATAAATCAACCATGCTTTCATGAAAAAAAAAAAAAAACAACACCAATAAAAAGTAAAATATGGTGTTTGGACTCTTATTATCAATAATGCCGCTTCTTGCTCTAAGTTCCTTGATTTCTCTGGGCCTTCCAGGGGTTCATTGTGGGCTAGGTACAGGGGGATGCAAATATGAATAAGCCATAGTTCCCCAGGAAGACTCTGGCCCCTCTGTAAGCTACTTCCATAAAGCCTGCATTCTTTGCCTACCTGAGCAATTATGGGTTTGGAGGTTTTTAAATAATGATTTCAGCATGTGCTTTGTATAAACAAAGGTTGAGGCAGGGAGATGAGGGGAATGTGGGCCTGGCTCCTTTGTGCAGCTAAAAATAGAAACGCGCAAGTCCTACAATGATGAGGCAGAAACTTAAAACAAATTTCTTGGAAAATTCCCTCCCCATGCCACACTGCCCAGGTATTTCCCCCTCTCTGCCTCGTGCAGATGGAGCAAGGGAACTTGGGGTGAGGGCCGGGTATCACAACACACACTTCCTTCCTGGCACCGAGGAGGAGGGGCCGAGGAGACTGAACTGGGAACAAAACGTCTGTTCAAGAGCCTGATTCAGGCTGACATGGGCCTTTGAGCTCCCTGAGTGGCATTTACGGCCACAGATATGGAAAAGAAAATAAATCTCCCAGGCCCGGCATCTTGCTTTAATTAATAACATAATCAAGTTTCTGGCCCCATGGAATGGAAGGATTTCAACACTCAAGAAGACCCCTCTGGCAGCAGGCAAATATTGGGCCCCCTGGCCAGCCAGCCTCCCTGAGCAGGGAGATCAGGGCGGGTGTGCTCAGGCAGCCAGGGCAGGATAGTAGGAGCCTGGCTTCCGGGTGTGAGGCTGGGGTTCAGAACCACTTCTGCAGGGAAACAGGAAGTACAGTGGTTGTCACAATACCTGGTGTCTCTTGTGTGTTCATTATGTATCCTGGGCTTTCACCTTTATTTCTCCCATTTGGTCTCTACAGAGCAATTGGGCTGGCTGTTCTCCCCATTTTTCAGATGAGGAGACTGAGTCCCAGAGATATTTGGGTGATCGGTCCAGAGTCACACAGCTAGAAGGTGTGGAGCTGGGATCTGAATGATCAGTACTCAGGCTGAGTCAGGAGAGACCGAGAGGATGGGGCCGAGGCTCACAGAAGGACCAGTGGGCGGGGACTTCTGTTCTCCCCAAGGCCTTGGGATGATGTCTCTTCAATCAGGATTGCCCACCCTCTCTGTTTGAGCTGATGTAAGTGTCTAAGGACAAAAATGTGTGTGGGAGTTGAGGAGTGACAGCCAGATTTTAAAAATGGATTTGGAAGGAGAGAAGTGGTAGATGCTGAGGAAGGCAAAAGAACATGTGTCAGGAGCCTTGGGGGCTGGACTGAACCACCCAGAGGTCCCGCCAGGGCGCCCTGAGCCAGAAGCAGAATGGAGAGAGGCCCCTGGTTGTCTAGGAGCTCTGTGATCCTCTGGGTACTAAGCCAGGCTGGGGGCCAGATTCCTGCATTCCCTCCCCTTCGCGAGAGGCTGCTGTGCATGGCCTTCCTGGCTGACTTGCTTGGCTCTATTTGGAAGCTCCAGAGAGTTAAACAAATGCAGGAAATCAACCAGTCATGATTTGGCCCTGATCTGCCTTTCTCTTCCCTCCTCCCTTGCACACTCCATGTCTCAGCCAAGCGGGTCAGCCTGTGGGTCCCTTGGTGGCCCAGGTTTGCATGGCTGTCCCCATCACCTGGAGGGTTCACTGCGTCATTGCTGATGCTGGAATCCTCTCTACTTCTCACCAGACAGCTCCATAGCCACCTCCTCCAGGAGGCCTTCCCTTCAGCCGGAAGTAGTTCTCTTACCTTGGAGCACCCATGACGCCACATCTCCCCGCTTCTCATTACTGGGATATTTTTTACCTTGTAATTGAGTCACTCAATTATTCACAAATGCTTATGGATACTTGCTTTATTTCTGGAATGTTATTCGAGCCATGTCCTGTGCCTCCAGTTTCCTCAAAGGCAGACCCGGTTGTAGTTGTGATGATAATTAAAATAGTATTTTCCAGCTGCTGAATGTTTACTCTGTGACCAGGCAAATAGCATTTTATAGGAGTTATTTTGTTTAGTCCTTGAAACTATGGGGTTGGTGTTACTATCCTCTATATTTTATAGAAGAAGGAACTGAGGCAAACAGAGGTTAAATTGTCCAAAGTCATCAGCTAGTCAATGGTAAAGCCTTGACTTGAACCCAAGTAGTCTAATGGCAGAGTCCGAGCTCATAGCTACTAGTTCATCTACCATAAAATGGGACTTCCCTGGTGGTCCAATGGTTAAGAATCCACCTGCCAATGTAGGGGATATGGGTTTGATCCCTGGTCCGGGAAGATTCCCCAATGTTGAGGAACAACTAAGTCCATATGCCACAACTACTGAAGCCTGCCTGCCTAGAGCCTGTGCTCTGCAACAAGAGAAACCACTGCAATGAGGAGCCCACCCACCACAATGAAGAGTAGCCTGTCTCTCACCACAACTAGAGAAAGATGCACATGGCAATGAAGATCCAGCACAGCTAAAAATAAATAAAAAATTTTTAAAAATACCATTAAATGTGTGAAAGTGGCTGGTGGCTGGCCCATGGCCATGGACTCCCAAACACTGCTTGACTGTGAACTCCCCACACCGGACCCTATACTGAACTTAGATTCATTTGTTTAAAGTTTGTAGATTGAATCAATGAAAAAAGTATCTTGGGAATGAATTCAAGGGAAGTTCCAGGAGCTTTCCTGGTTATCTGCTACTGTATAACAAATCATCCTGAAACCTAGTACTTAAAATAACTGTTTAGTATTATCTCTGACAGTTCTGTGGATTTGATGGGGCTCAGTTGGGTGATTTTGGCCTGAGGTCTCTCCAGTGATTACAGTCAGATGGCAACTGATGCTGGAGTCATCTAAAGGTTCACCTAACCTAGATATCCAAGATGATTGAAGCATCTCTCTTGCCAGGTTGCATCTCCATGTGGTTGGTTGAGCTTCATAAGGAAGCATGGTGGACTCAAGCTGGTTGGATTTCTCCCATGGTGTCTGACTCCATCCAGAGCAAGCATTCCAAGAGGCCCAGGCTGAAACCTTGAAAGTCACATGACCCAGCCTTGGGAAGTCACATGCTATCGTGTTGGCACATTGAGTACTGGGAGTTGTGTTCACTGGTTCAGAGGGAAGATATTTTTAGAGACTAGTTACCATGGAATCAGGGCTTTCCCCAGTGGCTCAGTGGTAAAGAACCCACCTGCAATGCAGGAGCCTCAGGAGATGTGGGTTGGATCCCTGGGTCAGGAAGATCCCCTGGAGGAGGGTATGGCAACCCGCTCCAGTATTCTTGCCTGGAGAATCCCATGGACAGAGGAGCCTGGTGGGCCACAATCCATGGGGTCGCAGAGTCGGACATGACTGAAGCAATGTAGCGCACACACATCATGGGAACATCACTAAATCATGAAGGTCCCAGGGGCTTCAGTCACTGGCATGGCTGAAAATCAGGATCTACTCTGGAGACTTGGGTCAAGTGTTAATTTGCAGGGAAACTTCTGAGTGAGGAGAGCTGACACTTCTTTGACCTGTAATGTCTCAGGCATCCTCACACTCTCCCAAAGAACAGCTGCTTGTCTAAATTTGGGCCGTGGAAATTTTAGTTCCTGGTTCTTCCAGAACTGAATTCCCCAAGTCCAAGTCAAATGGGCAAGTTTTTACTGAGCACCTACTATATGCTCTGCCCAATGTAGTAATAATCATTCACATTTTTGAGTGCTTGTACCTGGCATTCTTCAAAGTGCTCATAAGTATCATTGGGCATAATCCTCATAACAATCCCATGTGGTAGGTACTTCCATTAGCCTCATTTTTTTTTTTCAAACTTTAAACTTTTTATTTTGTATTGGGGCTATGGCCAATTAACAATGTGGTGGTAGTTTCAGGTGAATAGCAAAGGGACTCAGCTATATATGTGTCCATTCCCTCTCAAACCCCCCTCCCATCCTGACTTGCATATAACATTGAGTAGAGTTCAGTGTGCTCTGTCATAGGCCCTTCTTGGCTATCTATTTTAATTATAGCAGTGTGTACATGTCAGTCCCAAACTCGCTAACTATCCCTTCCCCTCGGCGATCATAAGTTCATTTTCTAAGTCTGTGAGTCTCTTTCTATTTTATAAGTAAATTCATTTGTATTATTTCCTTTTAGACTCCACATATAAGGTATGTCATACAATACTTCTCCTTCAGTCTGACTTACTTCACTCAGTGTGACACTCCCTAGGTCCATCCACGTTGCTACAAATGTTATTAGCCTCATTTTAAAGCTGAGAAGAGTGAGTCACAGAGAGGTTAAGCAACTTGCCTAATTTCTTATAATCAGCAGAAAAGTTCCAAGATTGGAACTCGTGTATTCCTGGCTCTAGAGTCTATGCTCTTTTTTTTTAAAAAAAAAAGTTACAAATTATTTATTTGACTGTGCTGGATCTTAGCTGCAGCATGTAGGATCCAGTTCCCTGACCAGAAATCGAGTCCTGGCCACCTGCATTGGGCGGGGGGGGGGGGGGGGGGCGGACGGCAGAGTCTTAGCCACTGGACCACCAGGGAAGTCTCCAGAGTCCATGTAAATCCCTAGTCTGTTAAAAAGACTTGACCTGGAAGACATTGTCCCCACTTTCAAGAAAAGTTTAATAGAGAAAAGAAAATTTGAAATACTTTGTTAAATCTTTGTTTGGGAAGCAATTCTGTTATATTTTACTGGTCAATGGAAAAGTATCTGTCTCTCTGTAATAATGGTATGACGTAATTCATTTCACAAGAATTTCTCCTGAATTATCCATCAGAATTAGGAAGAAATGTTTGATGTAAGATATCATAATTAAAAAATCTTCATCTAATCAGACAACAGTGGGTCACTAGTTATACTAGTAAGCTTTTGCTGGGTAAGAAGCCACACCAAAATGTAGTGGCTTAAACAGATATGTGTTTGCTCAGGAATCTATGTCTTGGCAGTTTGGGCCAGTATCAGCTGGGCTGTTCTGCTGTTGGTCTCTGCTGAGTTCATTCACATGACATTCATGTGTCATTCGTGTGTTCATTCACATGTCAGCTGACAGATGATTGTCTCACTCACTTGTCCAGTAGTGATAACTGAGCTGTGTCTCATCTTCCAGCAGGCTACCTAAGGCTTGTTAACATGGGTATCATTATGGGGCTCCCTAGAATAGCAAGAGTAGGCAGTCCTAATGTCTTTGCTTATATCACATTACTCATGTTCCATGGACCAAAGAAAGTCATATGACCAAGCCCAAATTCAAAAGTAGAGGAATAGAATCAACTTCTTGTTGGAAAGAGTTAGAACGTCCTGTTGAGAAGAGTCATGGGTCTAGGGATGAAAGGAATCTGTGGCTAATTTTGCAGTCTATCAGGTTGTTTTTCCTAAAGTCAAAAGATACCTGTAGGTAAGTAGAATAATGGGTCCCCCAAAGGTGTCCATGTTCTAGTGCTATATTCATGAATGTGTTAGCTTACATGGCAAAAGGGACTTAGCAGATTAATTCAACTAGTAATTTAAATAATTCATTATTACATTATTAATAATTAAACTATTAAATGAATTAAAGTATTTTTAAATGACTTTTTTTATGTGGACCATTTTACAGTCCTCTACCGAGCTATTGAAGGGATGGGAAATGTGGACCACTTTAAAATTCTTTATTGAATTTGTTACAACTTTCCTTCTGTTTTTTGTTTTGGTTTTTTGGCCACGAGGCATATGGGATCTTCACTCCCCAACCAGTGATTGAAGCTGCACTCCTTGCATTGAAAGGCGAAGTCTTAACCCCTGGACCACCAGGGAAGTCCCTAATCAAAGCATTAACTTAAATATCTTTAGATGGGGAGATTATACTGAATTATCCAGGAAGACCTGATGTAATTACAAGTATTGTTATAAGTAAAAGATGGAGGCAGGAAGAGTCCTGTCAGAGAAGAGACGTGATGACAGAAGCAGAGGTCAGAGCGATGGAAAAGGGAAACGCAGGCAGCTTCTAGAAGGAAAGGCGAGGAATGAGTTCTCTCCTAGAGCCCGTAGCAGGATCACAGCCCTGGCAACATCTTGCTTTTTAGCGCAGTGAGACCTCTGACCTCAGAACTCTAAGACAGCACATTAGTATCACTTGTCACTAATTTGTGGTAATTTGCTATATCATCAATAGAACAATACAACACTTGACAGCCATATGACCTTTTTCTTAAGACCGATAATACCGGTTTGTGATTAGTCAAAAATAGTAACTTTGATTTTTTTAAGGGAGAACAAAGATCTGGGCTTTCAGATACCCACTCCGTGAAGTCTTCAAATCTTAGAACATAAACGCTTGCTGGGAATGTTTTCCTCTTAAAATCTATTCAAGAGGAGGTTGGAAGAAGTATTTGACAAATCTTCAGATAAAACCAGGGTTAGAAAGAGCAGAGTTGAAAGAGTACTACGAGAAGAGTACCATATTATGTTTACGAGTTGCTTTCCTTAAATCTTCTGATCTTTTAGGACTATTTCACTCTTTCTTATTTATCGAATACTTTTCATAACAATTTTTTCCCCAAAGAATAATGGAATATAAAAGGCTTTGACCATTACCAAGTTTCCATTGCTCCCCTGCTGGCTGCACATGCTATTTGCTAGTAAAATCTCTAAGAGGAAATAAGAAGCTTCCCTCATGAATCAATAGTGACAGCCACGTCACACACAATCAACAGAACAGAGTGAGACGGCTCATCATTCTGAAAGCGAGTGTGTGGAAGGAGCCCTCTTGCCAATGGGAACACACTGGGGATTCATCAGTGGAAATCATGAGTGAGATATGGAGGTGGCCTCTCCAGTGGGTGGGAGTACCAGGCTGTCCCATCGGTGGACTTCTTATTAATGCACCCCAATTTCTCTGGTTAAGACTTCAGTCAGGGACTCCCCTGATGGTCCAGTGGCCAAGAGTCTGCCTTCCAAGGCAGAGGATGCTGGTTCAATCTCTGGTCAGGGAACTAAGATCCCACAGGCTGCTACTAAGATCCGACACAGCCAAATAAATTAAATAATTTTTTTTTTTTTAAAGACTTCAGCCATCAGGTCAGAAAGTGGAAGATCCATCTGCTTCTGTCATGAGCTGACAGAGTACCCGAGGTCGTAGCTGTATCAGGCTGTCTGAGCTGGAAGCAACTTCAAAGAGCAAAGGCTCAACTTTTTCTTTTCCAGATGGGGAAACAAAGCGCAGAGAGAAGTGACTTGTCCAGGTCAGCCAGAAAGTTGGTGGAACTGAAACGCCATATCTCTTTAATTCTTGGACCAATCTCTGGGCTGCGCTTTAAGCAAACAAAAAGGGGAGAGGGGCAGGGAGGAAAAATAGGTAGAAGTGGAGAAGAAAGAGAGGGATAAGGAAGTAAAAGGAAGAAGCAAAGGGGAAAAAAATGAAAGTAAAGGAAGCGAGTGTTCTCCAGGCCAGTGGATCCCAGATGCTTTCTGATGATCAGCTTCTACAGGGTCATCTGGTAAGATAAAAGAAAATAAAATCTTTCCTAAAATAGAGTGTGAGTGAGAAAGCTTAAAAATAATGCAAAGTGATGGTACAATAAAATGAAGTGCTGGATACCTTTATCTACCAATATCTAGGTATCTCCAACACCCAGATATTGCTGGGTACCGATATATACCCCATGTGTCTACTGTAAGCATCAGGTGAGACGGCTGGTATAAATGTGCCAGATTGTGACCAGTAAATCCCTCTTAAAAAGCACCAAGCTGTCTGACCTTAGGCAGCTCACTGCTCCTCTCTCAGCTCTGTCTCCTCAAAATTTGCTGAGCAGCTGGTGTTGGCAAGAACCGGAATTGTTGGGACCCAAAAGAAAGAAAGGGTTTCCCCGGTGGCTCAGTGGTAAAGAACATGCCTGCCATGCAGGAGACACAGGAGACGCGGGTTTGATCCCTGGGTTGGGAAGATCCCCTGGAGGAGGGGGATGGCAACTCATTCCAGTATTCTTGCCTGGAGAATCCCATGGACAAAGGAACCTGGTGGGCTACGGTCTATAGGGTTGCAAAGAGTCGGACGTGACTGAAGAGACTGAGCACGAGAAAAAGAAAGAAAACAAAGTGCTTTCTCTTGAAGAAACTCTCTCAGTCCATTTCCCTGGTTACATTCATCTACTCAGGCTGACTGCAGTGGGAGATTTATCTAGAGAATGTGAGCAGCAAACCCCTTTTGCCTTAATTGACCAGATGCTCCTGAGAATAAAGGAGCTGGTGCATTCCACTTTCTGCCCCGCCCACTGTGCCCCGCCTGCTGGGTGAGGCCCCCACTCTGGGGTGTCACCTCCTGCCTGGCCGCCCTGCGGTCCCCCCGAGCCAACAGGCCCAGGCTGGGCAGGCGAACTCCATTTCTGGCTCATCAGTGACTCATTTTCAGAAGTTGCGCCTTGGGGAGCTTGTTAAAAGGCCGTTGGCATCCCCAGGAGGGGGGCTCAATTTGCGTTTATGAATGAACCGCTCCAGAGAAATCAATGAATATGTCAGTCAGGTCAAGTAAACAAATGCGTTTTCTCCTCGGGGGCCTGGTGCAGGGCGGTGAGCCTCCCCATGGGCCGAGGGCTTCCGAGAAGCTGCTCTGTCTGGGTCGAATCCCAGCTTTGGGTCAGCACCCTGGGCAAGGCCCTGGCCCCCACTGAGCTCCGGTCTACCCCACCCCCACCTCCCGAACCCCACCCTCACCTTCAGGGGCCATTCCCAGAGACACAGATTCTCTGATATTTTATGGATGAGAAAATCCTATGGAAAAAACCCCTTCTGCAGATTCTGCATTTCCATCTTTTCTCTTCCTTGTTCATTGATTCAGGGGACATTTATTGAGAACCTACTGTGTGCCTGTCACGTATATGCTAGGGACAGGGACTCAATGACACATAAGACGTGGGCCCTATTCTCCAGGGACTCATATTCTATGCCCCAGAATCACCAGAAAAGCCTTTTAAACACACCAGTGGCCAAGCCATCCGGGTGTGTTGAAGGACGTCCACTCCTAACTGCCTACCTTCTCTTTTTTGTTTTGCGTTAGATCATGCTATTATTTTTTTATGTATAATTTTACTTATTTATTAAGTTTTGGCTGTGCTGGGTCTTTCCTTGCTGCGAAGGCTTTTCTCTGGTTGCAGTGAGCGGGGGCTACTCTAGCTGTGGTATTTGGTCTACTCAATGTGGTGCTTCTCTTGTTGCAGAGCACAGGCTCTAGGGCGCCTGGGCACAGTAATTGCAGCTCTCAGGCTCTAGAACACAGGCTCAATAGTTGTGGCAACAAGGGCTTAGTCACTCCCAGGCATGTGGGGTCTTCCCAGATCAGGGATCAAACCCATATCTCCTATATTGGCGGGCAGATTCTTAGCCACTGAGCCACCGGGGAAGCCCAGATTGTGCTATTCTCATCAAAGTTTTCTTTTTCAAAAACTGATCTGTTGATTCTAAACATGTGAAAAAGAGCTGACTTTTGTGGTCCATGTAAAAAATCATATGACTTTGACTTTTTACTGACACAACATTCAAAAATCTTTATAGGTTGACTGAGTTCCCACGATGTTTAGAGTTCTTTCCGCACTGACACTTGAAGGAGGATTTGAAACCAAACCTTGAACTCATTTTAGTAAAGTGAAGCAGCAGGTTATCTGCAGAGAGAAGGTTTCTATTTATCAGAAGACGGTGTTCCCCCAACAGGAAGTGAGCCCCGCTGGTGTCTGAGGCACTGGCTTCCTCACACCAGGGAGGAAGCTCTTGCCCATCTGAAGAGGGTTTCTCACCATCAGCTGTACTCATATCGCACCCAGAATATGACATGGTGAACATTCAAAAAAAGAAACTCTTTTCCCAGAAACTTGAGGCCTCATGGGAACACGTTTAGAACACTAGAAGAAAATTACTAACAATAGGAGTCAGTTATTTTCTTAAAAAAATCTTTCTATAATACGTAGTTTTAAAGTTAAGAAATGTATCCCTCTTTTTATTTTCTCAAGGCATATAAAAATTAAATAAAAATACCAATTGTGGAAGTCAGACATTTTGTGATAAATCCTAAAGGATTTACTACCTCAAAATGGTAGCACACAATTTGAGGGTCATAGAGAAAATCCTGATGGTCTTAGAGTTCCTGGTTCTAACTGTTCTGAGACCCAGTCATATTTCTGCTGTTTCACAAGATACCAACGTGTATTCATTTTTAAAATTGCCCTGTTTGGCTAAGCAAGTTGAAGTTGGATTCCTGTGGCTACCTTGCAACTAAAAAGAGCCCTGACTAGCATGGACCTGAAAGGATTCTGAAATATTTTCTCAGCATAAGTTGGGCTACATTTGGCTACAAGTGACTGAAGTAAGGGCTTCCCAGGTGGAGCTAGTGGTAAAGAAATTGCCTGCCAATGCAGGAGACATAAGAGACTCAGGTTTGATCCCTGGGTCAGGACGATCCCCTGAAGGAGGGCACAGCAACCCATTCCAGTATTCTTGCCTAGAGAATCCCAAGGACAGAGGAGCCTACAGTCCATGGAGTCACAAAGAGTCAGACATGACTGAAGCGACTTAGAACAGCATGCACGCACAACTGAAGTGAAGCTGAAAGCGATTTCACACGGCGAGAACACTATTTCATTTAACCAGACGTCTCAGGCTTGATTCCACAGGGCATGATGATAGCACTAGGGACCCAGGTGCTTCCCATTCTTGCTCTGCCAACCTCAAGTGCTGGCTTCTGTCGTCAGGCTGGTCCTTGTGTGATCACAAGATGGCCACCATGAGCAGGAAGGAGCCTTTCTCCTCACCTACCTTTCTTCCTTTTTAAGTCAGAGAGGAAAGTCACCTTCCCAGAAGTCACCTCAGCCAACTTCCTTTCAGGTCCCATTGGCCAGAATCAAATGGTCAGGTCCCATGACCATTTCTAGCTGCAAGGGAGGCCAGGAAAGCGATTAGCTGGTATTTTCAGCCTCTGAGGTAGAAGCAGGTTGGCTGATGAAGAAAGAGGAGGAAAGACTGCTGACAGACAAGTGATAGTGTCTGCCACACTCCCTTTCACGTCTTTACAACCATTGTGAGGGAAGAGAAAGGTGTATACTGGACAAGCGATAGCTTCACAAGGAATGTATTTGTTGAAGGAATATATTCCACACAACATCGTGGCTGCCTATGTGTGGTGGCCGTGTGGCCGTGTTTTGGGAACCACTCATGAGCTCCCTCTGCTACAAAGCCGGATACGGTTTTTGAACTGTTAACTGAGAGGCCTTGGTTTCGGGTGTTTCCTTCTACCCCTTGACCCCACCCTTCAGTTCACTTGAATTTTCTGTTCATTGCCTCAGGGAAGGGGTCACACAGCAGAAATGCAGGGAGAAAAAGAATGACTTCTTAGCTTTGAGTTTCAAAAACTTACATTCGAAATAACTCCCAAGGCTGGGAATAAATTAAGAGAAAGAGAGAAGGAGGAGTTGGTGGGTAGGGGCAGGGAGTTGACCCTGGAAAGACCACACGGGCAGGAGAGGAGTTGAGTTCAGCTCCATCCTGAGGAAACCTTCTATGGCTGACCCCAGGGGGCTGCATGGAGTGGAAGGCACACTGCAGATGGCCCAGCGTCCTCGAGCCTGCCAGGGCTGGGTTGCTGGCCCATGAGGTCTTCCCAGGGACTGCCGCAGGAGCACTGCTCATGGACCAGCCGGCTGGCACTGTGCCTATCTGTGTTCTTGGGGACAGCCCCCTTTGACATTCCAGGACACCTGAGTCCCCAAACATAGGGCTCATTGGAGGCAGAGTCAGGGGAAAGGGCCAGTCCCAGCCCCAGCCCATCTCCCCAAACTTGGCTGGGACTGAACAGAACCAGCTTGTGATCCATCCGGAGCTGGGAGTGTGGACACTCCTCTTGACAGGATGACAGTGCCAGAGAGAGGGGAGGGCTGGGGTCAGCACAGCAGAGAGCCGCCTGCGGGTGGGCACAGTGGCAGGTTCAGACCCAGAGAAGGGAGAACCTGTTCCCCATTCTCATCACTTATCCCCCCAACTCTGGAGCTGGGCTCATCACAAGATGCCTGGGGCCACTGGTCAGCATCTCTGGGCTGCCAGCCGTCCCCTCTCTGAGGAACACTGTTCTAATGGGTTAACCGTGGCCTTGCATGTCTGTCGACTTGGCTTTATTTTGAGGAGCTGAAAGTGCTTCTCCCTCTCTTACAGAATGGTAACCCCTTTCCAATCTGAAGATGGGGGAACTGAGGCGCACCGTGGTTATTAACTGAGCCTCTGTCGTGCGTGCATGCTAAGTCACTTCAGTCATGCCCAGCTCTTTGTGACCCTATGGACTGTAGCCCGCCAGGCTCCTCTCTCCATGGAATTCTCCAGGCAAGAATACGGGGGTGAGTTGCCATGCCCTCCTCCAGGGGATCTTCCTGACCCAGAGATCGAACCTGTGTCTCTCATGTCTCCTGCATTGACAGGCGGGTTCTTGACCAACAGCGCCACCTGGGAAGCCCTTAGTGGTGTGCGTCTGTGCTTCTGTCAGCTCTATGATAATGTCCTCCACGTATGTTCCTTATGAGACTTTGCTTAACTCTCAATGTGGTACCCAATTCCATTTTAGAGATGAAGCGGGAGAGACTCAGAGAGAGGTTCAGCAACTTTTCCAAGACCACAGAGCAGAGCTGGGATTCCCACCGGCTCCTCTGTCTCCCGGATGTTTTCCCAGGCTCCCGGTGCAACGACTTGTCCAAGATCACACTATAACTCAGGAGTGGCTGGGACCTCCCCCTTACTCCTGGCCCACGGTCTCTCCGGCATTTGCATTCCTTAACGCCTCTGCTCTCACTGAGAAGAGCCGCTAGGGCACTGAAGCCGGGGCAGAGAGGAGGGCAGAGGCTGGGCGTAACACTCCCTCTCACTGCCCGCCCCAGGGTCTGCCGAGGCGGCAGGAGACAGCTCACAGCCCTCTCGCGCCTGCCCATCCCTGCTCAGCTGACCCAAGAAAGGGCTCCCGCCGCAAACACCCCACTGTTTACTTGCCCCCGTGGAGGGTGACAGGCGTCAGGGGGCCTGCGAGGGGAGACGCGGCCACACCAGCCATCACCTGGAATACATTACAGCAGCTGTGACTAATTAAACTTTGATTTCCTCAAATTTCGATCTTCTTGGAAATTCCTTCAGAGCCCCACGGTGTTCAAGGCTGTGGCAGAAAGTAAACACCAGTCCAGCTGCGGGGCCGCCAGGCGGCCCCTTCTCGGCTCCCTCCCTCCCTCCCTTCCTCTTGGCCCTCCTCTGCTTTTCTTCCTCACCAGAGAATCCCCCTAGCTCGTCTCCAAACCATGGCTCCAGAAGCTGATTTGGGATATCCGCCTAGGTGAAAAAATGCTCCTTCTGTCCTCCTGGTGGGGTGGCAAGGATGTGGCAGGAGGGGGCTGCGTCCGTCACCCCCACGGGGCGCCTGCAGGCATGAAAACACCCGTCTGGGTGGCCTGCATCCTTGGGTTCCCACCTGCGGCTTGCTTCGAGGTCACCTCAGGCGGCCCAGTGTCCTTAGTCCCAGAAAGACGCGGCTAGGGCCGGTGGGCGGGAACGGGTACACGAGAGGCATGTCGGAGTGGCTGGAGGTGGCTGCTTCTACGTGTGGTCGTGTGGGCCCTGTGAGGCAACCACGTCCTCCTGTGGGTCCAGGAGGGTTGGGCTGAGGCTGACGGCCACCATTCACTGCGCATCTGTTATGTGCCAAGCCCTCCCGTGGAGGCATTCACGTCCTTTCTGGCCAGGCTTCACAGCAGTCCTGTCAGGATGATAAGGCAGTGATGTCCTGTTCTACAGATGAGGTCAGAAGTCAGGAGGTCCCCTGAGGTCAGAGAGGTGACAAGCCTGGCTCAAAGCCACACAACGAGAGCTGAGATTGAGACCCTGGTTTGTTTGAAGCTAACACCTACGTTCTTACTGACACATCCCAAGGCCTTCACTGCTGGAAAATGTTTCATGTCTTCTGCCAAAGTAGAAATGGCAGACCGTTGCTTTGGAAGTCTTGATTTTGGTCCATGATTTTCCCTTTTTAAAAGATTAAAGAGACTTTTAACGTTTTCTTTCTTAATTTGAAGGCATCAACAAATACTTGTTTCATATAGAAAAATTGGAACATACAAGTAAGTGAAAGATGAAAATAAACATCCATGATCCCACCAACCAGAAACCACATCTGTTCTCATCCTGCTGTCTTGGACTGTGTGCGTGTGTGTCTTTCTGTTCATTTGAAAACTATTCATGGAGTACGTGCAATGGAGATGCCGATATGATGAGAGGGGGAGCCTATGGACTCCGCGACACTGCACGGCTCAGTCTTGGCCCTGCCAGTTACTGAATGTGACCTCAGCAAGCTTCTTAACCCCATGTGCCTCAGTTTCTTCACCTGCAAGATGGATGTGATGGCAGCATACAACCCTGAACCTCGTAAGGTTATCACGAGGGTTCATGGGAATAATGCATGGAAAACACTTAACACAGTGCCTGGTATATGGTAAGCTCTCAATAAAGGCCAGCTGTTACTCTCTGTGCCAGATTGCAAGCAAAAACAGGTCTCGGGCTGCATGAGCCTCAGTCTAGCAGGGGAAAAAAGATGTTAATCAAATCATCACACAGGCCAGGGGCAAGTTGCCTTCAATGTGCTACAATGAGCTTTGAGGGCTGCACCCAGGAGGCTGATGTGGACAGGGAAATCCTGAAGGATTTGTGTAGAGGTGACTCTAGAGCTGAGATGTGAAGATTGCAGAGAAATGAACTAGGCCAAGTTGGGAGGGAAGAGCATGGCAGGCAGAGGGAACAGCTAAGGCCTGTGGGTGGACTGACATGGCCAGTGTGGGGCTGAAAGAAGGCCATCATGACCGGGGTGGAGAGTGGGGCAAGTGTGACAAGAAGCAGGAATAGAGAGGCTGGCAGGGTCAGATCCTAAGGCCTCATAGGGGGCACTTGAGTTTTGCGCTTATCTGAGAGCAAGGGGGAGCCATTCAAGGGTTTAAAGCAGAAAAGTGTAATGTGATTTGATGGATTTAATAAAAACATTTATTGGGCTGCGTCGGGTCTTATTTGCAGCACGTGGGATCTTCACTCAGTTATGGGGAATCTTTCGTTGTGGCACACAGACTCTCTCGTTGTGACTCACGGGTTTAGTTGCCCTGTGGCATGTGGGATCTTAGTTCCCTGACCAGGAATTGAGCCCACGTCCTCTGCCTTGCAAGGTGATTCTTAACCACTGAACCACCAGGGAAGTTCCTGATCCAACTAATTTTTTTTTTTAATGTCTTGTATCTGATTTTTAAAATTTTATTTCTTTAGTTTTGGCCATGCTGGGTCTTCGTTGCTGCACGGGCTTTTCTCTAGTTGTGCTGAGTGGGGCCTCTCTCTGGCTGCGGTGCTCAGGCTGCCCACTGCAGGGGCTTCTCTGGTGGAGCACGGGCTCCAGTGCAGGCGGTCTTCAGTAGCTGGGGCCCATGGGCTCTGGAGCGCAGGCTCAATAGCTGTGGCAGACGGGCTTAGTTGCTTCTAGGCTTGTGGGATCTTCCTGGATCAGGCCACCCCGATGGACTGTTTAAAGATCGCTTCGGTGAGTAGAGAAGAGGTTGGCAGGGCATCCAGAGTGGAGGTGGGCACGGCATCGTCCTTGGACTGTTTAGAAGGCCCTGCTCTGGCCCACCGTGCTCTGTGCCTCTCCTGACAGGGAGACAAGTCTATGGGTCACCCCAGCATGGCCACCACTCAGGAGAGAAGTGGGCAGACCCAGGAGGGGTTTGGGACGTGAAATCTCTGGGAGTCAGTGAAACGCACGACAGGGAGAGGGGATGAGGGTGGGCTTCTGCCTGCACTCCTCGGGGGACCCCATGCAGAGGCCCTGGCTTGGGTGGAGGGTAGTTCTGAGCTGGGTCTGCCCATGCTAAGGCTAAGGATCTCTTGAGACATATAAAAGTACCAGACAGACAGTGTGCTTCCTCTCTTTCTCTATGCTCACACACTCACACACACACACACTCTCTCTCTCTCACACACACACACACTTACATATCTGAAACTAAAATTCATTCCATGTATGACTGATCTTCCTGGGATAATGCGTTGAAAGGCTCTGAACCCAAGAAGCTTGATCTCCACTTGAAGACTTGTCCTGTTAATCTCCCTGTAGTCATTGACCCCTTAGTGTGAATTAGGGGCTCAGTGCCCTTCTGGTTTGGCTTCTGACTGAAAGCAGTCAGGTGTGGGGAGGGGGTAATCTAGGAACATGGTGCCTTGCCTGCCCTGTTACTAGAGAGGCCCTCATGCGGGGGCGTGAACCAGCCTGGCTTCCCTCTTCCATGGGCAGAGAGCCCGGCTATGGCACTGGCTCCATAGATGAATCAAACCCCACCTAAACTCCCCTAGGCTTCTAGCCTTGACTTCTATCCCTGTTTCTCAATCTAGGAGTGCACGAGCTCTACTTCTATCAGCACAGGCTCTGCTCCTATCAGCAGTTCACTCCTCGCTCACTGGGTTGAGCTATAGGTGAAAAAGTGAAAATGTTATTTGCTTAGTCGTGTCCAACTCTTCGCAACCCCACGGACTGTAGCCCGCCAGGCTCCTCTGTCCATGGATTTCTCCAGGCAAGAATTCTGGACTAGGTTGCCATTCCTTTCTCCAGGGGATCTTCCGGACCCAGGGATTGAACCCAGGTGGATCTCCGGCCTTGCAGGCAGATTCTTCACTGATCTGAGCCACCAGGGCTTTAGAACGGTAGCTACCTTTTCCTCATTGTTCTAGACTGGGAAGGGATCTGACTTCAAAAGCCTACAGCCACACATGGCTCTGAGCTGGGGCCTGGGGCCTCTTTGCTGCCCCCAGCTAGCAGGGAGGCCCCTGACACTTCACTGTGCCTGGCTCTGCTTTGTACATCTGGGCCCTCAAGTGAGGCCATCAGAGGGACTGGGCCAGCAGTTTGGCTGCCGGCACCCTCTTCTCACTCTCTGATCAAACAACCACATGTGGGCAGTGGCTGAACTTCCCCAGCTTCCCAGGGGCAGGGAGCTGGGAGCTGGCAGGGTAGTCACATCCCGGCTGGCCGCAATTAATCCTGGAGGCCGAGTGCGGACTTCAGGCCCTTGGGGAGTAAGGCTGTCTGCTCACCTTGGCTTCTACCTTCTCTTCCCAGGAAGGTTTGGACCTGGAACTAACGGAAGGAACCACAGAGAGGGGAGAAAGGGAGCCCACCTTTCCCCCTTCACTAGGTCCAAGGGACAGAGCTGCATTCTGGGTGGGCTCAGAGGTCTTCCTGGTCAGAGAGCCTCAGGCTCTCCAGGCAGGAAGGGACCTTTAGAAGCAGGACATATGAGACTCAGAGAGATTGTGACTGGCCCAAGGTCACCCAGCAGCTGAGGTGGTCTCAAACTCACATCCTCTAACCCCTGATTCCCTGTCTAGAACTCTTCCTAACTCCTTTTCAAGTTCCTCATTTGTCTATTTTGCCAACAAATATTTACTGTGTGCTTCCTGTGTGCTCATTCTAGTGCTGGGTGCTAGAAGCCCCTGGTCCCAAGGGGTGTGCATGTGGGGAGACAGACAGCAGACAACAGACAGAAAAACAGAAAAGGGAGGGTGCCCAGTATTTGCTTGATAAATATGCGCTGTATAAAGTGAAAGTGAAAGTCACTTAGTCGTGTCCGACTCTTTGCGACCCCATGGACTGTCCATGGAATTCTCCAGGCCAGAATACTGGAGTGGGTAGCCTTTCCCTTCTCCAGGGGAATCTTCCCAAACCAGGGATCAAACCCAGGTCTCCTGTATTGCAGGTGGATTCTTTACCAGCTGAGTCACAAAGGAAGCCCAAGAACACTGGAGTGGGTAAGCTATCCCTTCTCCAGGGGATCTTCCCAATTCAGGGATCAAACCGGGGTCTCCTGCATTGCAGGCGGATTCTTTACCAACTTAGCTATCAGGGAAGCCCTATGTGTTGTATGGAAAGGTAGTAAAAAAAAAGGGTGGGGGGGGGGAGTATGATGAAGTGTGGGGATGTTATAGAGTGAATGTTTGTGTCTCCCAAATCCATGCAGTGAAATCTTAACCTTAATGTGATGGTATTAGGAGGTGAGGAATTTAAATAGGAGACAAGTAGGTCTTGAGGATGGAGCCCTCCTGAGTGGGATTAGTGCCCTTATAAAGAGACCCCCCCCCCCCCCCCCACAGAGAGCTGTCTAGTTCTCTTTCCACCACGTGAGAATACAATGAGAAGTTGTCAGTCTGCAACCTGGAAGAGGGCCTTTGCCAAGAGCCTGGCCATGCCTGCACTTCCAGCTTCCAGCCTCTGGAATTTGAGAAGTGAATCTCTGTTGTTTATAAGACATCTAGTCTATTGTAATTTATTATAGGAGCCCAAACTGATGCAGAGAGGTACCTTCAGGTGGTAGAAGTATTCTTAGCAGAGGGAACATCTGAGGAACAACAAGATGGAGTCAGTCATGCAAAAATTTGGGGCAAAAATATTTCATAAAAAGTCATAGTAAGTGCAAAGGCCCTGAGGTTGGAATGAGGTCACTGAGGCTGGAGGAGAGTGAATGGGAGGTAGAGTCGGGAGAATGAATTCAGAGAGGAAGTCAGATCAAGCAGGTCTTGGTGGGGAGATGGCAGGATGATCTCAGAGAGGCCCCATAGCTCCTCAGCTCCAAGCAGAACCCTCAGATGGATGAGACTCTTGGAGAAATCCAGGCCTCCACAACCCCGGGCAACTTCTTTCCTGTCCTGTCCTTTGGAGAAGAGAAAGGGCAGCTTGGCATGTCCAAGTGCCAGGGCCTGGGAGTGTGGGGATCAGACTTCTGGTCTGACTGGTTATGTGACCTTGAGCCAGTCTCCTCTCCTCACTTGGCCTTAATATTGTCAGCCGTGGAGAGACAGAATTGGGCCATGGAATTTTCAGTTCTGAGGGTGGATGTGGAGGAGAGCAGAGAGGAGGGAAGGGGACCAAGTAAAGCTCAAAGTGACTAAATGGGTGTCTGTGTGACCACATCCAGAGTCATCCAGGAGGTTATCATGATGAGGAGGTTTGGGCCTGTTTGTGACGTCAGTGGCATCACTGCCCTCTGTTCCATCTGGGGGTGGAGGGCCCTTGCAGTACAGGCTGACGGACAGCAGAGGGCGTCAGCTGAATGGCTAGGAATCCCAGGAAGGAGGAAGCAGTTGATCGGGGGTCAGAACTTGATGGTTGGTGCCTACCAAAGATTTCTCTCTTAATAACCAGTGATAACTGCAATGTATCCACGTGGGTTTATTTAACAAAGGTTCACTCCAGGCTGAGTTCTGTTCTAGGTCTCAGGGAAGTAAAGAATGATGTTAGGAACATGAATTAGCTTTTATCTCAAATGTTGGTTTACTTTGATTGGAGCACCGTGCCTGGAGCAGAGCATTAAAAAAAATTCTGAGGCTGCATCCTGACTAAGGAGGGTAGAATACTGTGATTAATTAGCAATGTCTGTCAGGGTGAGGTTGGGGAGGGACACACGCGTATCAGGTATTTGCTATCTCTTCTCAATGCAACCTCATTTTGGACAATTGAGTAAATTGAGACTCAGAGATGTGAAGTTTATATGTACAAGGTCATGTACAAAATCACGCAGCTGGCAAGTGACAAAGTCAAGACAATGTACATTGTGTGACTGAGTTGGCTGGCCAGGTTTCTGGGCCTGAAGAAATTGCATCTCCAGGCCTACAGGGACCCTCTGGACATTGGTGCCATCACTAATGACCATCGTGGTAACCAGAATGCTTGATGGTGGGACAGAGCACCAGATATATTGCCATATTGTCATGCAAAGATATTGGATACTTAGAGGTCTAAGCTGGTGACCAGTTGGGCAGGATGGACCATTTGAGTGCCCATAACAGGGGCCAAAGAGCAGCCAAGCAGTGGCAGAGCTCAGGCCTGACCCAGGCCATTGGACTTGGGAGCCCACCTTCATTTCATAGCATCCTATGCCTCCTGAGTTTCCACTGACTTCAGATGGGTGGAGGGTGCCCTGCTGGGCCCTGCTTGGGGGTGTGAAGGTGCCGGAGGCAGAGTTCCTTTGTAAGGCACTTACTGCCTACTGGTGAGGACTAGTGTGGGACCCATGTAACACAAATACAAAGCAGGAGGAGGAAGGCTTCGTCAGAGGAGCCAGCACCAGAGGGAGATGGGAGGGCAGTCAATCCTTATCATGGGAGGCCTGGGGAGGCCTCATGAAGGAGGTGCTTAAATGTTAAGATGTATTTGTTGCAATGGGGGAGATACAATAAAACAAGAAACAAAATTACAGAAACCCTGTAATCAATCTCATTACACAGTAATAATTACTGTCAACATCATAATCATGTGTGTGCTCAGTCGCTCAGTTGTGTCCAACTTTTGCGACCCCATGGACTGTAACCTCAGATATGCAGATGGCACCACGCTTATGGCAGACAGTCAAGAGGAACTAAAGAGCCTCTTGATGAAAGTGAAAGAGGAGAGTGAAAAGCCTGGCTTAACACTCAATATTCAGAAAACAAAGATCATGGCATCTGGTCCCATCATATCATGGCAAATAGATGGGGAAACAATGGAAACAGTGACAGACTTTTTTGGGGCTCCAAAATCACTGCAGATGGTGACTGCAGCCATGAAATTAAAAGATGCTTGCTCCTTGGAAGAAAAGCTATGACCAACTTAGACAGCATATTAAAAAGCAGAGACATTACTTTGCTGACAAAGGTCCGTCTAGTCAAAGCTATGGCTTTTCCAGTAGTCATATATGGAAGTGATAGTTAGACTATAAAGGAAGCTGAGTGTCAAAGAATTGATACTTTTGAACTGTGGTGTTGGAGAAGACTCTGGAAAGTCACTTGGACTGCCAGGAGATCCAACCAGTCAGTCCTAAAGGAAATCAGTCATGAATATTCATTGGAATATTCATGTGGAATATTCATGATGTTGAAGCTGAAGCTCCAATAATTTGGCCAACTGATGTGAGGAACTGAGTCATTGGAGAAGACCCTGGTGCTGGGAAAGATTGAGGGCGGGAGGAGAAGGGGATGACAGAGGATGAGATGGTTGGATGGACATGAGTTTGAGCAAGCTCCGGGAGTTGGTGATGGACAGGGAAGCCTGGCGTGCTGCAGCTCACGGGGGTGCAAATAGTCTGACACGACTGAGCGACTAAACTGAACTAAACTAAGTCTCCTCTGTTCATGGGACTTTCCAAGCAAGAATACTTGAGTGGGTTGCCATTTCCTCATCCAGGGGATCTTCCCAACCCAGTGATTGAACCCATGTCTCCTGCATTTCCTGCATTTGTATACAGATTCTTTACCAGTGAGCTATCTGGGAAGCCCCATCTAATCTGTACTTACACATAAATACATGCTGTATATGTTTGATTCTTTTTTGGCAGCGGTGGGTCTTCGTTGCTGCATGGGAGGGCTAAGCAGGTGTGAGGTGCGGGTTTAGTTTCCCCACGGCATGTGGGATCTTAGCTCACTGATCAGGGATCAACCCGAGTCCTTTGCACTGGAAGGCAAATTCTTCACCATAGGACCACCAGGGAAGTCCCTGAATTGTCTTTTTCATTGCTTAGTGCAGTGGTTCTTGAAGAGTGATCCTTGACAAGCAGCATATCAGCTTCACCTAGGAACGTGCTAGACATGCAAATTCTTGGCCCCCATCCCCACTACTGAATCAGAGGCTCTAGTGAGCCGGGCCAGCAGTCTGTTTTATCACATCCTCCAGGTGATTCTGATGCTTTCCGGTTTGAGAACCACTGACTTGGTTTATTGTGTACGACTTTCCCTTGTCATTAAATATTCTTTGATGGTTGCGTGTTTAATGCTGGAGTGATCTTGTACCATATTGACTTGAATAATTCTCCAAATCAGTGACTGTCTTGCATGCCTGTGTGTTCACGTGTGCCTCAGGGCTTGTTCCAGGAGGTGGTGCCCTTAGAGCTGGTGGCACTGTGGGATGGCAGGTGGGGGCGGGGGTTGTTGCTGTGAGCAGGGCCGGGAGGGCTGAGACTGGAGCTGTCTCTGGTTCTGGACTGTGTGCAGACAGCCGGGCCCAGAGCCCACCTTCCCCTTCATCCTTTGCCCAGAGTGGCCCTGGCAGAGCAGGAAGCAAGTGGTGAACATGTCAACATCAATTGGAAGGGACTTTGGCAAAAAGAGTCCAGATTTCCTGGAGCCGATGGTCTGTGCCGTGAAGCAGAAGGAAGCTACCCTCTGCCAGACGCAGACCCAGCAGAAAGAAGCATAATACTCATAAATCGGCTTCAGTGCACGTCCCTGCTGGCCTTGGCTTTGCTGTTTTTGTTTTCTTTTCCTCCCCTTTTTGTGTATATATAAAAATTGGATACACTGGTCAGTCCTGGGTTGCCCTACTGCCTGAACTGCCACTGTAATTCAACCACTGTCTTCCTTCCTGTGGTAGCCTTACATGTTCTAATTTGGGTCTCCATAGGGCCTCCCTGGACCCCCAGCTTTAGTAGGTCTCCCCCAGATGCCTGGCCCCAGCCCTCAGAGAATTCTCAAGGCCTTACCATTCACCCTTCCTCTCTGGCTCAGCTCTGGGTGGAGCTGGAGATGGAAGGGCAGCTCCCACCGACCCAAATTCATTGGGATCACGTGTGAGTGGGCACGGCTTCCTCTGTGAGCTGTGCTCACACCCCAGCCCCTAACGGGCTCTATGGAAGGCAAGCGGCGCCCAAGCTCCAGGAGGCTGTTAATCTCTTGAGCCCCTGGGCACTGCAGGGGGAGGGCCTGGGCTTTGGGCAGGGGGCTGCAGGGAAGGCCAAGGCTGAGGTAGCTCATGCCTGTGACCAGGAAGTGCTGGCTGGGGCCCTGGTCAGGTTGCAGCCCAGGCTGACCCACTGATCCTGCCATTCTCTGCTCAGGAATCTTGCTGTAGCTCCCCAGGCCTATGAAAGTCCTAGAGTCCTTGCATGGGCTCAGGGGCCCACCTTTCTATGGCCCCAGATCTCTCCAGCTGTACTCCCTAGGATAATGCCTGATAGACACTGGCAGAATAAATGAAAGAATGAATGAATACCATGCTCGTCAGCCAGGCAGCTCACCTTTTATATTACCCCTGAAATGCCTGTTATGTTCTCCTGCCATCCTTCTCTCCACTGATTCAGACTCTGCCAGTGACTTGGCCTGGCCTCTGGTGGCTGCTCCATAAAGGTTTAAACTGAAAGTGTGAATGTATGAATGAATGAAAAGATGGGATTAGGTTCCAGGTGCCCAATGAAGTCACACCTGCCCCCTTCTCTGTCTTCTATGTTATCTGACTTGTGTGCCTTCATGGCCCACGTGGCCCCATTTCCACTTGTCCCTCGCGCTCCGTGTATGCGTTGGGGGCAGGGTGTCTTCTTTGTACCCCTGCAGGGTCCAGGGCTCTGCCTGGCTCAGACCAAGGTCAGGAGAGTGACCATCCAGCCGCAGCTCACTCCTGGTGGGTCTGACTCAGTCCATAAGTCACAGATTGCTCCACGTTTAAACTGGGAAGGGAACCCTTTTGGGAGTTGTGCATATTTATCAATGTGTTTTATTCATCCTGACTCCAGAAAGGATGATCAAAACAGACATGTAGACACTAGAAACATCAATTCAAGGCCAAAGCAAGTGAACCAGAGCAGGGAATGGAATTGAGGAGATGACTGTACCAGAAAATCTGGCTGAACCCCAAATTTGTCTCAGAACTTCCTGGCCATTTCACAGGTATGTAAACTGAGACCCAGAGAGAAAGGAAGGGACTTGCTCCAAGCCACATGAATAACAAATACCATGTGCTATGCACCATCTCACTGAAACCTCATCAGAGTCCTACTAGACAACCACCCCTAAATCCCCACTTCACAGATGGGGAAACTGAGGCACAGAGAGGTGAAGTAATTCCAAGTCCACATACCAGTTTCAAACCCTGGCTATGGAAACTGAGTCTTAGCCATTGCCCTATCCTGCTGTTCTCTAAACAAGAAAGAGGGACTTCCTTGGTGGTCCAGTGGTTAATATCCACCTTCCAATGCAGGCAATACAGGTTTGATCCCTGGTCAGGGAACTAAGACCGTACAGGCTGTGGAGGGACTAAGGCTGTGAGCCACATCTAGAGAGAAGCCCGCACATCGCAAAAAAGAGCCCATGCTGCCCCCCGGCAAACCCCCCTCCCCCCTGCCAATAAAAAGGAAAGGAAGGAAAAATGCTGTGGAACCCCCAACTCTGAATATTTTTCTGAGTCTCTGATGCTTTCAGCACACTAGCAGAGACCAGTGACAGGTTCCAGAGGAAGTGTGGCTGCCTAACAGTGGTTCAGTATGTTTTTCCTCTCAAGCAACTTCCATGTGACAGCCACAGCCTTAATGCAGTTGACAGTGGCATTCCAGGCGCTGAGTGGGGGAGAATACTTTAGGCTTGTCCAGCTGCCCTCATGGAGGAGGTTTTCTCTTCAGCAGAGGCCAAAGCCGGCTCTGCCTGCTTCTGGTGGCTGTGGGCTTCCTGGCAGACTCTGCTCTGTCAGCCTTGGAAAGTGTTGGTGCTCAGAGAATTCTGCCCAGGAAAAATTCTGGGCAGAATTCTGCCCAACTCATTTCTTCAAGAGCTGCAATAAGGAGTCCCCTACTAAGAATGCTGTAAGACAGAAGACTATCCCCAGGAAGCCCTGGGCTCTGATCTTACTGGATCTGTTAGTTTCTTTTGGAGGAACCCAGCTGTGGCATCTGACCTAGGCTTGTCTATCCTTCACTGTCTTCGTGGGTCCCCTGGTGGCAGACATCGTGTGTCAGGCCCACATTGGCCTAGCTTATCCCCCTGGCCTGCCTCTTTCACCAAGAGGCTCAGAGGATCACTGGATTTGGCGCTAGGATGGGACCTTGGTGGTTCCCTCTGGGGCGTGTAGCAGAGAACACAGGCCACCCTTCAAGGTAACAGAACCTGATTCCAGTTCCAGATCTTCTCTGTGGGACCTTGCGTACAATTCTTCAAATTTCAGAAATCTCAGCATTATGTCCTAACACTATTTTCTGCCCTACTCTTACTAATTTCTTCTCCTGGGACCCCAGTTACATATACATTAGGTAGTTCATTATTTTCCCAAAGGTCCCTGAGGTTCTATTCACTTTTCTCCAATCTTTTTATCTCTCTGTTCTTTATATTGGGTAATTTCTATTGATCCATCTTCAAGTTCACTGACCCTTTCTTCTTCCATCTCCAATCTAATGTGAAGCCCGTCTAGTAAAATTTTCATTTCCATTACTGTACTTTTCAGTTGTAGAACTTCTATTTGAGTCTTTTAAAGTTAGTTTCAATCCCTCTGCTGAGTTTGGATTTCGTTTTCCTGCTACTTTGCACATCTGATAATTTTTTTAACTACAAATTGTTCACTTTTTTTTTTTTTTACAATGGATTGTTCTTTGTAGAGAGTCTGCATTCTTTTATCTTCCTCTGAATGTTGTTGATTTGTGTTCAATTAGGTAGTTCAATCAACATTCAGAAAACTAAGATCATGGCATCTGGTCCCATCACTTCATGGCAAATAGATGGGGAAACAATGGAAACAGTGACAGACTTTATTTTTCGGGGTCCCAAAATCATTGCAGATGGTGACTGCAACCATGAAATTAAAAGACACTTGTCCCTTGGAAGAAGAGCTATGACCAATTTAGACAGCAAATTGAAAAGCAGAGACATTACTTTACAACAAGAGTCCGTCTAGTCAAAGCTATGGTTTTTCCAGTAGTCATGTATAGATGTGAGAGTTGGATTATAAAGAAAGCTGAGTGCCAAAGAATTGATGCTTTTGAACTGTGGTGTTGGAGAAGACTCTTGAGAGTCCCTTGGACTGCAATAAGATCCAACCAGTCCATCATAAAGAAAATCAGTCCTGAATATTCATTGGAAGGACTGATGTTGAAGCTGAAACTCCAATACTTTGGCCACCTGATGTGAAGAACCGACTCACTGGAAAAGACCCCGATGCTGGGAAAGATTGAAGGCAGGAGGAGAAGGGGATGACCGAGGATGAGATGGTTGGATGGCATCACCAACTTGATGGACTTGAGTTTGAGCAAGCTCTGGGAGTAGGTGATGGACAGGGAGGCCTGGTGTGTTGCAGTCCACGGGTCGCAAAGAGTTGGACACGACTGAGCGACTGAACTGAACTGTAGGTAGTTCAATAATTGGCCTATCATCTTAAACTTGTGTGAATTTGGTTTTATACCTTGTTAAGGCAGAGCTGAGGAAGTTCAAGTTTTTCCCCAAGGCTCTCTAATATGCTGGGACTCAGCCTCCAAATTCTTTCTTCCTTGTGGCTTTTATCCAGGCTTGTTTTAGGTTTTGGCAGAGAGGGTCTAGAATAGCCTCACTCAAGAGCAGGGTTTCTCAACGTTGGCACTTTTGACATTTTGGGTTGGCAATTCTGTTGTGGGCGCCATCCTCTACCCTGTGGGATGTTTAGCGGCCACCCTGGCCTCTGCCTACTAGCAACCCCCAGAGTCACGGCCATTAAAGCTGTCTTTAGACATTGCCAAATGTCCTCTATGGGAATGGGGCAAAATCATTCCTGGTTTAGAACGACTGATCTAAGGGGTGGTCTTACTTCCAGATATTTGGAAAGAATCCCATTATCAAAGTGCCTCAAATACACATTTTGACTTCCTCCTCAAATGAGACTACTCACCTATCTTACGGGACCCTGGACTACACAGAGCCCATTCCCCATTTCTGCACTTCACGGATGGAGCAAGCTACACATTCATATGTATTAAAGTACATCTGGGGGCAATCTTGGAAATTCCACAAATTGCAGTATAATTTTTAGGGCGTTAAGTTCACTATATGTAAATATTTTAAACAGACTTTAATATTTGTAACTTTTTGTTGGCATTCCCCCCACTTTTTAATATGATTATCCTCCCAAGGTGGAAATGACTGGGGCCATGTTAGCGGTGAGGCTCAGAACATATTTCCTCCCTGGTCTGTTTCCCAGCATGCTCTGTGGATGGTCTCCTGCTGCCTTTCCTAAGAGGTGACGCTATTCCTCTCTTTCTTCTAGAGACGAGAGTCTCTGTCATCTTTCCTACAGAAGAAGCCCATGGTCCAGCATTAGGCAAGGTTCCTGGTGAGGGATGGGGGTGGGCTCTCTGGTGAGCTTGTGGGGAACTTTCTTCAAGTCTGCTCTGGGCTAAGACATCAGCAGAAATCTTACAGGAAGAAGGAAGTCATCTGGCTGCTGTCTACACCCTGTTGGGGCTTGACCCACACTACACTGACTTTTCTCTACATGGTTTCTTGACAATGTAAAGACCAAAAATGGTTAAAAAGAAATGGCAGTCTAAGGACCCTTCAGGACAATACTAGGCTTCCTTACATGAATCCATATCTTTCAGAACCACAGAGTGACAGCCATGGTCACCCCTGAGGAATGGTAACTGAGGAGGTGTGGCAAGACTAGCACTGGGGATGTGAGGGCTTTTGTATCATTTTCAAAAAAGAGAAACAGGCAGATTCAGGGAGATCACTGACCCACCGGGAGGCCCTGTCTTGCACTGTTGTAATATTCCAGGACAGACCAGTGAACATATGCTGAAAATTGCAACTGCTGGGAGAAAAATTTTGCTATGCTGACTTATTTCCCTTTGATCTGATGAGCAGGCTAGGTGGTGGCCAGAGCAGATGGAGCATGACTGACAAAACTCCCCAAAGATTGTGCCCGATGGGTACGCCTCACCATGAGCCCTCTCTTCCTGGATCTTGAAGCTCTCGCCATTCCCCAGTTTGTGTTAGTTCCTTGAACTGCCCTGAGTCTTCCGCTCACATCTGGTAGCTCTGTGCCTTCATCCCTGTTTGCTCCTTCCACTTGGAATACTCATCCCCTCCCTGGTTTCCCAGGCAACTCTTCCTCATTCCTGGGACTCAACTTAAACATCACTCCTCCAGGGAGGCTTTGACTCTGGACATCCTTCCTTCTGTGTTAAGATATCATCTCCCTGGCCAGGACAGGTTCCTCGACCATCCCAACTGAAAGTGCCAGTGTCTGTCACATACGTTACTATGTGTGGAGGACAGGGAACAGGTGCATGTTGACTATCTGTGGGATCAGTGAAAGGAAGTTTTGGGGGCTTATGTCAGCCTGTGTCCTGAAAAGTGGTTGAAGAACCTGAGGATAGTTAACCTGGAAAAGAGGAGGTTCAGAGGAAGTCTGTCATTTAGAAGAGAGGCTCTATACTTACAGATGATGTTACAAATGGCAGAACCAAGACTCACAGGTAGAAGTTAGAGGGAAGCAAGTTTTTGCTTACTTAAGTGGAACTCATTCATGCCAGAGACCATGGGTTGCCTACACCTTCTTTAAAAATTTTTTTTAATTGGATGATAATTGCTTTAAATGTTGTGCTCATTGCTGCCGTACAATGTGAATCATTCATAAGTCTACATGTATCCCCTCCCACTTGAACCTCTTCCCCATTCCCCACCACCCACCCCTCTATTGTCACAGAGCACCAGGCTGAGCTCCCTGTGTCAAGCATCAACTTCCCTCTAGGAATCTATTTTACACACGGTGATGTATTCGTTTCAATGCTACTCTCTCAACTGTCTACTCCTTCTTTAGTAACAGAACCCCAGTTTTACTCAGGGCATCCCTGTGTCATTAAAAGTTCACATTTTCCAGTCTATCTTGCAGCTAGATGTGACCATATGACTAGATTTGTGGCCAAATGGAAGTTGTTGCATGGCACTTTTTGGAGAGCTCTGAAATGGGGTTCAGACACCTGGCAAATGCCATTTTACCTTTTCCCCTCCTTCTTTGCTTGCATCTGGAATGCACACCTGATGGGTGGAGCACCAGCAACCATTTTGGAACATTAGAAAACCATGAGGATGCCACGTGCTAAGGAAAGTGGAGAAGAAAGATAGAATGATCCAGAGATACTAAGATCATTTTGGAGCTACCACACCTACCCCAGCTCTTCCTGACTTACATGAAAAATAAACCTTTATTTAAGTCACTGTTACTGGGTTTTTCAATATGCAGTCAAAGCCAGTCTTAACTGATACACCAAATGTTTCCCTTCTTCCTTTGTGAAGGTCTCCATCCTCTGGTACATTTAGGAAACAAGCCGTTTTATCTCACTTATCTAGCATTGTCTGTGCTGTGGACTTAGACATCCCTGCTACCACCTACTCCTGACCCTCATCTTTGGCTTCCTGCTCCTGACTCTTCTCTTGTCAGCCTCTTTGCCCCACACTGGACACCAGGCCTCTGCCTTCATCTTTGTGAGGCACCCTAGCACAAGATTTTTGTGTGTAGTAGGTATTTCCTGAAGGTTGGGGCACAGCAGGGGGCAAATTCAGCAAAGAACAGGGACAAGTCTCAAAATCAATGCCAGACATCACGTTTCTAGAAATGTCTTGGCCACACCCTACCAGCAGAGGTTTTTTTGGTGGCAGTATCCTTCCTTTAACTCCGAGTCAAAGAAACAGTCTCCTCTGTTTCTCTCTCCCCTTTCCCAGTTACTAACCAATGGTCCCAAGTTCTAGTTCCTCTCCTTTGCAGAGCAGGTGGGCCCTGAGCCTCCTCTGTACAGACCCACTTTCTCCTGGTCTCCATCCATTACATGAAATTTTTCTTTACCTTGGATCAAATTCTTTGATAGGGTCTATTCCCTCTGATTGAAGTGAACCCTGGGGCTGGTGGGTTGGAGGCTACTTCCTTTCAGACTTATACACTCAGCATCTCTTAGGGGTGGAGGTGGGGGGACAGAATCCCTATTTTAAAAATAAGCTCCCAGGGCAGTAACTGAGGCCTGGAGAGGAGAAGCAACTAGCTGAAGGTCACATCTGGTGACCAGCGAAACCTGAAGTAGATCTCAGGCCTGAGATCTGCCAGGACTCTTAAACCACTTTGGGCCACAGCCTGGGCCCCGGGTGAGATCCCAGCATGTCTGGGGTCTACTTCCTCAAGGATCAAGTCCTGCTGGCTGACTCCATGGCAAGCATACAGCTTTTTGAATTTTCACCTTGGAGAATTAAGGAGAAACCAAGAAGCTCATGTGGGTGCCCTTAGAGTTTTGAGGCCACAGGCTATCTGGGGTGGAGGTCACCCAGGCCCAAAAGATAAACTGAAGCACCGAGAGAGAATGAGACCAGCCTCGTCATCCTTTGCAATGTGCTTCGTTGTGAAAGACTGATGCTGCAGCTTCCTGTAAACTAAGCAGGAGGGAGGGGATGTTTGTTACTGTCTCATATGAAGGAAAAAACCCTAAAGCAAAGTTGAAGCTGACTTCACACACAAAATAATGGAAGAATCTTTCTATTCTGTTCTGATCCGTCTCTGATGGGGGCTTCCCCGATGGTGGCTCAGAGGTTAAAGCGTCTGCCTCCAATGCAGGAGACCCGAGTTCGATCCCTGGGTCGGGAAGATCCCCTGGAGAAGGAAATGGTAACCCACTCCAGTATTCTTGCCTGGAGAATCCCATGGACGAAGGAGCCTGGTAGGCTACAGTCCACGGGGTCGCAAAGAGTCGGACATGACTGAGCAACTTCACTTTCTTTCACTTTCCCTTTCCCTGATGTCCCAGACAGTAAAGAATCCACCTGCAATGACCCGGGTTCGAACCCTGGGTCAGAAATATCCTCAGCAGAAGGGAACGGCTACCCACACCAGTATTCTTGCCTGGAGAATTCCATGGACAGAGGAGCCTAGTGGGCTGCAGTCCATTGGGCCACAAAGAGTCAGGCATAGAGTTTTGTTTTCTGTATGACTAATAATAAGTTATATTTGAATTTATATGGGTGGGAAAAATCATCTCCAGAGCCAGCAGAGATCCTGGGAAATTTTTGCTTCAGACAGTCCCCACTGCATCACCGGCTTTGTGGCTGACACGGGTGTTTACTCCTCTGTCCCTGGGGCAGGTGGGCCAGTCAAGGTCTCTGCCTGTTTCCTGGAGAACTGAGGAGGCCCTGCCACTCTCAGGATGCTGGTACTTCCTGGCCCTCTGCGCTGACACTCAGGAGAGGGGCTGTAGGCTGTTTGCTTATTGCATGTGGGCACAGACCCTCTGGACACTTGAATCTGAGTGTGTCCAGCTGTGCACAAACACATTTCTGATTATGGGCAGATACACGGAGAGATGGATCTGGCTTGAAAGAACCTGTAGGTAATGGACCACCAATGGCTGGAGCAGGTGGGGGTCCACCTCCCCAGGTGTGTGAGACCCTAGGCTCACTCCTGCTTGAAGTCTTGGGGCTATTCTCCCCTCCCCACACTTTCACAGGAGGAATCAACATGGATATCCCTCTGTAGGTTAAAGGGTTGAGGGGCTGGAGTTCTGTTTGTGTCTGTGCAACTCTGGGCAAGCCACTTAACCTCTCCGGGCCTCGGTTTCCTCACTCACAAAGCCAGGGAGCAGAGGAAACGGATGGCTGAGTTCACTTCCAGAACTGACCTCGTGGGATTCAACTGGCCTTGAGTGAGCTGCACTCCTAGCTGAGCCCAGGGAAACGGGAGGGCATTTCTGAGCAGAAATAGTTTATCTTGGTGGATGGAAGGACACTGATGGGAGGTGTGGGGACAGGACCCCAGCTGCAATGACAGTCGAACCTTTTAATCATGGCTCTTTGTGGTGGCGGAGGCTAGGGATGGGGCAGGGCTCCGTGGAAAAACTCAGACAATTGTGATCCCCAAATCACTGACTGTTTTTAAAGACACTGAATTTCAGAGCTAAGGTTTGGGCACAGCATTGAATCCTACTCACAAGGAGGGACAAGAGACTGTGAGCAAGTCACTTCCCCTCTCTGGGCCTCGCCTCTCTTCTGTTCAAAGAAGGGCTGGACTTCCAGGTCTCTTAAGATCTCTCCAAGTTCTGCCACCCAAGGGCCCTCCCTGAGGCACTGGCCAACCAACCACAGTAGCTGGCACGGCTGCCATCTTCCAGGAAGGGGTAATGTGCTGGACAGCCCACACTGCCTGTCCTCAGGGCCCATTTTTAAGGCTCAGGGAAGTGAGTTCACTCATCAAGGTTGCACTGCTAATTGGAGGCAGAGCTGGGGCTCGAACCCTGGCCTCCTATCCCCAGAGCCTGCATTTGTTACTGCTGGGCTGTCCCCGACCCTGCACCGTTACCGTTGACCCTCCCAGCACGCTCTTCCCTCCCTCCTCATTCCCTGTGTCCCCGCCATCCTGCCTCTGTCGACCCCACCAGGCTGCCTCCAGCAATCCAGTCCTACTCAGCCAGCATCTCCAACATCCACTGGGCTGGGAAGATGCTCCGGGCCACAGTGGTCGCCCCATCTGCCCAGCGGCAGCCTTGCCCACCCTGGGGCCGTTCTGGCTTGCAATCAGCAGCTGCAGAGAAACCCTGAGCTCGATTTTTCTGACCACCCGATGGCCACCGATCCCTCCACTTAATGAATTGCAGGGGAGCTTTGGGTGGTCGACAGCAGAGGCCTGCACGGACTGAGTTGGAAATTAAAAGCGGCGTCCGAGGGTGGGTTTGAAGGCGGCAACAGGAACCATGAATATTTTACAAGAAACCGGAATTATTAATGTTTCAATAAAAAAACAAAACCCCAGTGTCCATGTGAAGATTACATGTGACTTAAAGCCTTCAGAAAACCGCTGTGGTTCTCCTTCTCTCTCTCTTAAACCACTCAGCACGGCTTCGCTTAAACCGTCCCCATCTCGCCAACCCTCAACCCACCGGCTCTAAATGGCGGTGCATCCGCCCGGCCGCCCCCAATCATTAGCGCGGCCCCCGCCTTCCTTCGGAGCTGCGGACGCACCCGAGAAATATTTCTGGAAGACTATTTACGAACTTCCCCATAATCATCAATCATACGGTTAAGAAGGGATGGAGCAAGATTTCTTACCTCAAGGAGGCTCTAATGCAAAAAAGCTATTTACTTGGGCACGGACGGGGGCCTGCGATTCTGATGCCATTACTATAGAATACATAATAGCATCAATAATTAAGTATAAATTGGATTTAATATTTTATGCTGGCGACATGTAATTTACACTCTACCCGAGAAATCAAAGGTCATGTCTGAAATAAATGAGTGTGGGGTTGGGCCTCCAGTGGAATTAGCGCATTCCCCCTCCAAACCCCTCCACCGCCTCCCGGCAGCTGGAGCCCAAGGAGGGGAGGGCGGCCGGCAGGGAGCAGAGAGTTGGGGTCTGGCGGCCTCGGGGAGACGCTGGTCTCCGGAGTGCGGCTCTTTAAAAGAGGCCCCGGGCCTCCCTGGGGTCAGCGTTGCTTCTAGAGGCTCTGAGGAGGGGGGCGCTTGGAGATGCTAAACCCAGAAGTCAAGTCCGCCCCTGAGATACAGCTGCGGCTCTGAAAGGCTGGCGGGGTTCTGAGGGGACACAGGCCCACGGCGAGGAAAGGCTCGCCCCACATCACACAGGGAGGCGGCAGGGTCAGAAGAGGACCCAGGGCTCCGGCCTCTGTCAGCTCTGCTGGGCGGGCGGGGCGCGGCGTCATCGCCCCAGACCTCAGGGCCGGTCCGCTCGCCCCCCTGGAGGGGCTGACCCTGGCCTGGGGGCTGGCGCCTGGCTCCCTCCTGTGTGCCTCTAGGAGCTGTTCAGGCTTGGCTGGGGGCGCGGGGTGTTGCGGGGACGCTTGGTCTCCAAGGGGCCCGTGTGGGCTCAGGCCAGCATGGGGGTGAGACACTGGAGGGTGGATAAGCAAGGACTTCGCTGCAAGGATGGCTGTTCGGCATGAAGGAGCTGAGCATGCGCATTCGCTCAGCCTTCCAACAGCTCCCCAGGTCCCCGGGAGGGAACCCAGAGTCCTCTTATTGCCGTGCAGAGTCCTCTCTATCTCCTGCCTCAGCCCCTCAGCACTGCACCCCAGGCTCCAGCTACACCAAGTCCGCAATGCCCGCCAGGGACCATGCCCCTCTCACACCAGGCCTTTGCCCTGGTTCGTTCCCTCTGCCTGGGACACCCTTCTCTAGGTCCCCACGTGACTCCTTCTCACTTCCCAAGATGTTTTTTCCAACCAGCCTCTGCCCATACTCCCCATTCCCTTCCACCATCCACCGTGCCCCTGCTTCATCTTTCTTCCTGTGCTGTCAACGTCTGACATTTTCGACCTGCAGGGTCATCAAAGTCTCCCCTGTCCTGGAATGTCAACTTCCAGGAACCTCATCCTGTCTGTTCACTGCAACTTCCACAGTGCTGGAACAGCGCTAGGCTCATAGTACGTGCTCAGTTAATGTTTGTTGACTAAAAGAATCTGTTACATCCAAGTCATCTTTTACGTCTTAGGGTAGCCACCTCCTCCTCTAGGGACCTCTGACCCACTCTCCTGGTCCCCCACCCCTCCGGTCCTCGTGCCCTCCTCTGCTGGGTCAGGTACTTCCTCAGCACCCCAGGGGGTCATATTCTAGTGCTGATCTTGGGGGTTACACCCATCTGTTTCCTTGTCTGTCTGCTCTTCACGTTCTGCTCTCCGAGGCCTCCTTGGTGCCCAGCGCAGGGTCTGCATATGATAGAAGCTCAGCAAGTGAATGCACGATAGAGGCATGAAGGCACTGGGCCACAGTCACATGGGCTGGTAGCGGGCATGGGAAGCAGATGGGAATGGGGAGGAATCTGGCCCAAACCCCGAGCTCTAGGCTGCAGGAGTTTCTAGCAGTTGCTAAGGCTGTCTCAGGAGGTGACTCCATCCAAGAGATAGGAGTGGGGGCCAGGAAGCAGAACCCCTCCTTCCTCCACCAACCACACATCAAGCGCACATGTTGGGCAGAAAGCTGGGAGGCGCCCAGGAGAAGAGTGCCGTTTTCTCATCTGTCCTGACAGAGTGGACTGGATGGGCCATGCCATGGACGGAATGTTGCCTTCTCCCTCAAGTTCACATGTTGAAATCCTAGCCCGCCCCCAAAGACAATGGTTTAGAAGGTGGGGCTTGGGACTGAAGTATGAGGGTGGACTCCTCATGAATGGGATGAGCGCTCTTCTAAAAGAGGCTTCAGAGTGACCCCTGGTCCCTCCCACCGTGTGAGGACGCAGCAAGCAGGCACTGCCATGAACCAGGAAGAGGGTCTGCTCTAGAATACAATCATGCGGATACCTTGATCTTGGACTTTTCAGCCTCAGGAACCTTGAGAAATACATTTCTGTTGCTTAGAAGCCACCCCATCTGTGATATTTTGTTATAGCAGACCAAAATAAGACCCCAAAGCTTTTCCAATTTGAAAATGCCTGTTTATCTGTGATCTGGGAGTGGGAGTGGGTCTTAGGAACAACTGACATTTGTTGGAACGACTGTGGAATTTAAAAAGTATTATCTCATTTAATCCCCACCGAGTCTCGTCAGGCGGGCACTGTTATTCTCCCTTTTTACAGATGAGGGAATTGAGGCACAGAGAGCTCATGCCCAAGCTCATGCAGTCTGCAATAGAGTCAGGACTTGAACTAGGCTGACCAGCTCTAGAGTTTAGACTCCAAATACCTTTGTCATACCTGATGGCTGAGGTTTAACCCCGAATATCAGCCTGGGGTTAGAACAGGGGTAGGGGTTTGGTCTGAGTCCTTGTTAAAGAGTATGGAGTGGCTGGAGAGGGGGCCCTTGAAATGCAGGGGGAGGTGCTCTTCAGCACATAGTGGGGTCAAACCCACATCTTTCTTGCTGCCCGTTGGTGCTCCCCACCCACATATGTAGACTAGACAGAACTAGCCACCTACTCGCTGTGTGAGCTTGGGCATGTCCCCGTTCCTCTCTGGGCCCTGGAATCCTCACTTGAGGAGGTGGGTTCCAACTCCAAGCCTCCTTCCAGTTTTATCAGCCTGAGATGCTGCGAGTCTGTCCCTGTTCTCCTCTCTCCTTCCTTCCTCTGGCTCCCAGGGGGCAGCCACAGGGCTCAGGCGTGTGTTGATGCCCCGCTGTGAGTCAGCGTCTTGGGCCCAGCATAGGGCAGAGAAGGCAGAAATGGGACCCGGAGGGGTGGCTGGAAAAGACAGCACGGCTGGTTGCTGGTAAATATTTGTTGAAACAAATTGACCAGGAGGAAGGCACTGGAGTTTCTCCTCCAGGAGCCACCGACAGATGTGTCCAGTGGAGCCAGCTTAGCCAGAGGTGAATAGCTGCCTGGCGGAGGTTTTCCACACCTGGCGAGAGGGCTCCATGCTGAGAGGCTGGGGCTGGGCTGGTCGGGGGACATGGGGGCTGAGTTTGTGGTCCCCGATCTTGTCTGGGGTCCAGACCACTGGCCAGATCTTTAACAAAGTGTCAGGCTGACCTTGGTCACTGAACTTCCTCCTTTCAAAGAAGACATGATCACATCTTCACGCCTGTTATCATTGAAGCATCTGTAGCCCATTTTACAGATGAGGAATCTGAGGCTCAGAGAGGTAAAGAAAGCTGCTCAGAGGGACACAGCTAATGAGAGGCAGAGTCAGGATGGGACCTAGGCCTGGTGGCTCTCCATGGACCATTCTGCTCAGGCCACTCTAGGAGAGAGAGAGAGAGACCGAGATGAGAGAGGAGGCAGCTGAGAGGAGGGTCACCAATCAGATCGGCCTCAAATCCTGGACTTCCCTACAGTGGCCCTGCAGCCTTGGATAGGTCACTCAACCTATCTGAGCTTCTGTTTCCTCATCCATAAAGCACAGCTCAAGATATCTAGCTGGCATGAGTGGTATAGACAGGAGTGGACATCAGACTCTGGCAAGCAGTAGGTGATCAGGGCACGGACTCTGTAATGTCTGAGCTGCTTGGTGTGGATCACCGTCATCAGGCGATAGAGGCCTGGTTCCGCAGAGGACAGAAGGGAGGGTCAGGGTGTGGCGGGCCCTCCTCACCCCTGCGAGGGTGGTTTGAAGGAAGCTACTTACCACATGTTCTGGTTGTAAATCACTGGTGATAAAATATCCCAAATCCAGTGACTTAAGGCCATGGCACTTTTCAATGACCTTTTGGTTCTGAGAGTTGCCCAGGCGCAGGGAGGCAGTTCGTGCTCTGGTGTTCATGCCGGTATGCTCAGAGTGTGGCTAGGGTGGGAGTCATCCCGAGGGCTTCCGTTAGTGTCAGGTCTCATGGCTGATGCTGGCATCCCCTAGGACCTCAGCCGGACCAGTTGCCTGGGCTGCCCTACATGCCCTGGGCTTCCTCAGTGCATGGCGTCTGAGTTTTAAGAGGGAGGGTCCCAAGGGGGCAAGTGGAAGCTGTGTTGCCTGTCCCGACCTAGAAGTCACAGAGTATCACTAACACTATTATCTCAGGCCCACCCAGATCAAGGGAAAGAGCAGAGAGGGTGGTTGTCACCATGTTAAAAGACCATGTGGATGAAGGTTGTCATGGTGGTCATGTTTGGAAAATACATCTGTCACACTGTATGAGTTCCGTGGCCCTGGAAGTTCACATAAAAGGAGCTTTGATGTCCCATCTGCGTTCTTTCTCTCACATCTGGGAGATCCATGTTTACCAAACTGCTTTTCTTCATTGAAGACTGTAGCAACCGGTGCTCCAGATCTGCCTACAGTTAAGATAACGTGACTTTGAGGAAGGGGGTAGGCTGAGGCCCCAGCACCAGGCATGAGACTGACACAGAGAGGGAGCTTGATAAGCCTGGGCTGTGGGATCTCAGAGCACTGTATGCAAAGAGCCCAGTGTTCCTGGGCGGCGGGGGGAGGGCAGTGGCATAAGCTGTGTGTCCGTGCAGAGGGTCACTTGGGCTCAGATCTGCGGCCACCAGCACAGAGAGGTCAGAGACCTTCCCTGGGTCACACAGCGGACCGTCAGGAAAAGCAGGAGCAGAATGCAGTTCTCCTGTTGTCTTGCCTGGGGCTCCTGCCAGGACACTGGGTAGCCCATGAATCTGCAGAAGAAATCTGGGAGCCTGGGCGTGAGTGTGAAGTAGCTCTGTCAAGGGCAAGCCCTTCATTCCTGGGCTGAGTCCCCCCGCTCTCAGAGTAGGATGGGGTGGGGGAGGGAAGGTACCCCACGTGCTCTTCTTGCCATGTGACATTGGCCCTCCTTCCAGGAGAGATGGCTCTCAGCTCCCACCTCGTCACTCTGGCTTTTGCATCCACCTGTAATTGAAGGTCAGCATCTCCTCACTCTCTTCACACAGGCTTTGAGCAGCCTCATAATTGGAGGCCACACAGCTGGGGCTTGAAGAAGGAGAAAAGTGTCATTTTCCAACGAGTGTTCCCTGGAACACTAGGCCTTCAGTGTATTAACAGGGATTCTGCCAAGATAAAGGGGGAGGCTTCTGTTATCAGTCTGGGAAACGGTTGAAATAAAATCAAACTGTATCACAGGACTTCTCAGAGCATTTACTAGCCTTGGAGCTCTTCCGGAAGGGAACTGGCATTTGCAGTACTTACCAAACTTACTTGACTGCTGAATCTTCTCTCCCTTTTCTGTCTTCTATGGAGCATCTTGAGAGACTGATGTTTCCTGGATCACATTTTGGGGGATAGTGTCCGAGAGCAGCATGGATGTTAATGAAGGCAATTTTTAAACCATGAAAGGAGAGCAGCAGCCATGGGGACATGTCAGGCTGGAGTCAGGGCACCCTTTGGGGGACAGGGCACCCTGGGACGCCTCGCTGATACCATCTCTTTCACCACAATAGAGCTCAGACCGGCAGTACTTCTGGGTATCTTAGACCTTGAAGGGTCATGCCCAGGGCTGTTCCAGCATGGGGGTCCCGCGATCAGAGTGAATGAGTGTGTGCAAGTGGCTTAGTTGTGTCCAGCTCTTTGTGACTCCACAGACTGTAGTCCACCAGGCTCCCCTGTCCATGGGATTCTCCAGGCAAGAATATTGGAGTGGGTAGCCATTCCCTTCTGCAAGGAATATTCCCGACCCGGGGATCAAACCGGGTCTCCTGCATTGCAGGTGGATTCTGTACTGTCTCAGCCACCAGGGAAGATCAGAAGGGGTTGATTTATCCAGCGAGGCCTCCTTCCCTGCTGCCTGTTGAGTGGCACCAAGAATCCCTGGGGCCCTGGGCCTTGGGGGGTGGGAGGGACAGGGCCCAGGCCTGGGCTCTGGCAGCTCCTCCCTCCCCCCCGAGCCTGGCCTGTGGCTAATGTCGCCTTAATGCTGTGGTCAGGCGGCCACGTGGCTGGGCTCCCTGGGCTGGCAGGGCTGCATAATGGACGGACCAGACCCGTCCGCTAACGGCTCCATTAAATGTGGTCGATTTTTTTTTTTTTTCTGGTTCCCAGTGTTTTAAGCTGAGTATCTCTGGGCAGGCATTCAAAGCCCAGTTCCAGAGCTAATCTCAGAGGCAGGGGCAGAGCAGGTCCGGCTGCATTAAACAGCTAAATCGGGCTCAGGGTGGGTGGAGCTCACTCGAGGAAAGAATAGCATCGCTGTGGGCTTGGCCATCGGTCACGGGGCTGGCTGCTCTCCCTGTCCTTCAGGCTGTTGAAGGGGGTTGATGGGCAGTGGTAGGGTTGCTGGGGAGCAGTTCCAGGTGAAGAAACTGCATATGGGGGCTCGGTGCCTTTGCTGTGTGTCCTTCAGGTGATTGCCGACCGTCTCTGTGCATTGATTTTCATGCTAGGATTCACTCTCTTGTAAGCCTCTCCATGAATGGGCTTCCCTCATAGCTCAGTTGGTAAAGAATCCGCCTGCAATGCAGGAGACCTGGTTCGATCCCTGGGTTGGGAAGATCCCCTGGAGAAGGGAAAGGCTACTCACTCCTGTATTCTGCCTTGGAGAATTCCATGGACTTTATAGTCCAGGGGGTTGCAAAGAGTCGGACACAACTGAGCAACTTTCACTTTCCCTTTCCGTGGATGGAATCCAAGAGGTTTGGGGAGCTGGACCTGGTATCTGGGGATACCAGGATATTGGGGTTGGCTTTTGAAGGCTTTTGAAGCCCGAGGAGAAAGTCCAGCTATTCATGGCACAGGGACCGAAGTCTGGGGTGTAGGCAAGGAGTGGTCATAATAGGTTTAAAAGGAGGATCAGGAAGGCCCAGGGATGGGAAGCTGGGAACAGGAGAGACTCAGACATGGGATTGGATGCCTTTTTGCCCCATGTAATAATCTGAGCCCCTCTTCTCTCTCTCTGGGGCTAGGACCCCAGAGCAGAGTAGCTTGCAAACTCAATTATGCTGGGAGAAAAGGAGGAGGGGAGGGGTAAAGGCCAGGAGGGTGAGAAACTCCTACTATTGAGCCCTGGGTGGGGGCTGGGCAGAGTCTGGAGAGGATGTGAACTTGCTGAGAAGCCATGGGGCCCCAGCTGGAGTCGGGGGCACAGGGGGCTAACGGCAAGGCAGGCTTGATGGCAGATCAAACCCCACAAGAGCCAGTAAAGGTCTCAGAGGTCAGGTTCACTCCCTTGATGGGGACACTGAGGCTCAAAGAGGAGAGAAGCTTGCTGGAAGTCACAAAGTGGCAGAGCTGGGCCTAGAACCTGCGTTTCTGATTCCCAGAGAACAGATTGACAGAGCTCTTGGGTAAGGAGCATGCCTTGGTCCTCTCCACAGCTCTCGCCTATCCTACTTGTATTTGGTCCCCAGCCTCTGGCGTGTCAGTAATCTGCCACTCCAGGTACCTAGATGAGGGACATCTTTAGCATCCAAGGTGGAGCAGGGCTGGCCAGAGGCATGGGAACAAGATTGACAGGGGTCAGTGATCTAATTTCTAATTCCATCTTGGCCACCATCTTGCTTAGAGGTCTTGGTCAAGTCGTTTCCTCTCTCTGGGTCTCGGCCTTTGCACGTGTAAACTGGGAGTGATTGTCCTGGCTTGGTGGATCCTTCCAGCAGTGGAATTTAGGTCTGTACCGTGCTGCAGGGGCTGGTGTTTGGGGCTTCTCCAGCCAGCATCCCACCTGCCTCCCCCACAGCCTGCCTCGTTTCACCAGCTGCCCCTGCTTCCCCTCCTCTTGGAGTCTCATGAATCCTTTTCACTCCTGCCTGCCACTGACCTATACTCTCTGAGTCACTACTGAATGCCTCCTGTATACCCCACCCTTGCCATAAGAGAATCAGCAGTTCAGCTGGGGAGACGGGGGAGGCAGGACATGTGCCCAGTGCAGTGAGGGGTTGTGTCAAATGACCGCTCTCTTACTGGCTTTAAACAACACAAAACTGTTCTCTTGCAGTTCTGTAGATCAGAAGTGTCCGTGGACTAAGGTCAAGGTGTTGGTCTGTTGTATTCCCTCTGGAGGGAGAACCCGTTTCCTTGCTTTGTCCAGCTTTTAGAGGCCACTCATAATCTTTGGCTCGTGACCTCTTTCCTCCATGTTTAAAGCCATCAGCCAGCGTCTTCTAGCCCTCTCTGTGACTCTGACACTCCTGCCAGATGGGCATCCATGTGGTCTCAAAGGAGTCGTGAGGGGTAACCCAGGAGACTCCTCCATGTCAAACCCTTAACTTAAGCATACCTTTCAAGTCCCTTTGATATCACAGATTTCAGGGAGTAAGACATGGGCCCCTTTGCGGGCCAGTATTCTGCTACTATCGGTGTCAAGACAGTGCCTTCTTCCAAAACTTTCAGGTGGCACAGAAGTCCTGTCCAGGCCTTGCTTGGAGCCAGTCTTGGGTTCATATGCCAGCTTCTCCACCGTGAGCTGCATAGCTGGAGCTGCAAATCTGTCAACTGCACTGAGCCTCAGCTTCCTCATCTGTAAATCAAGGATCATAGCACCCACCTCACAGGTTTGCAGAAAACGCTCAGGATGCTGCTGGTAGGGTGCAGACCACAGAACCCAGTCTGGAGTAACAGCTCAACAAATGGTTGAAGTGAAAGTGAAGTTGCTCAGTCGTGTCCAACTCTTTGTGACCTCATGGACTGTAGCCTACCAAGCTCCTCCATCCATGGGATTCTCCAGGCAAGAATACTGGAGTGGGTTGCCATTTCCTTCTCCACAATAAATGGTTACCTCTGCTTTAATTTTTAGGCAGCATAAAACCTGCCTTCTGGTTCTGAGGGGACTGCAGTGGATGGGCAAGGACAAGCAGGAGGTAAGGCTTAGGCTCCACCCTGCCCTGACATCCTGGGGACGTGTCTCAGGGATGGAAGGTTTCATGATACTTACATACACTGGACTATCTGGGCCAGGCTTGCCCCTTCTGTCTCCATCTGATTCTTTTATTCATATCTCTATCATTTGCTGAACTACTGAGTTAGAGGTACAGTGGTGAACAGGACAGACACATGGACTCCCAAGAAGCTGAGGTTCCAGTGTGTGTGTGGAACAAACAGGCAATGAGCAATAATACTATTATGTATTATAAATATATAAAATATACTATTAAATGAACAAGATAATTCCAGCTTTCTAAGTGTTAGGAAAGATGTAAACAGGGTATTATGAGAGAGAATCATGTAGTGGTCGAGGAAGTCTCTCTTCTGTGACATCTAAGTTGATCCCTAAAAAGTGAGAAAAGGTAGGCCTGGGAAGAATTGAATTAAAGCATTGACCTAGACCTAGGGAACAGCAAGTACAAAGGCCCTGTGGTAGCAAAGAGCTTGCATATTCAAAGGCCAGTGTCAGCGGAACAAGTGTGCATTAAGGAGTATAACTGAAGATGAGGTGGGAGGGAGGCAGGGTCAGTCCTGCCAGGAATTTGGATTTTGTTCTATAGATGAAGGGTGTGGCTCAGCAGGTAAAGAATCCGCCTGCAATGTGGGAGACCTGGGTTCAATCCCTGTGTTGATAAGATCCCCTGGAGGAGGGCAAGGCAACCCACTCCAGTATTCTTGCCTGGAGAATCCCATGGACAGAGGAGCCTGGTGGGCTACAGTCCATGGGTTCGCAAGGAGTCAGATATGACTAAGTGACTAAGCACAGGAGGGCCTGAAGGAGAGGACATGATGGTTTGGTTTATGTTTTAAAGATCACTCTAACTGCTTGACTGACAACAGATTGGTGTACAGTGGGTGGTAGTATGTATGGGGGTGGGTTGTATTATTCTTCTCAATCATTCACTTTTCTTGGTGGGAGGATCAGGCCTTCCTGCCTCACTGGCTTCCAGTTTGGTTCTATGATTTGCTTTGGCCAATGAAATGGGAGTGGGAGTGACACGTGCCATTTTGGGGACGAAACTTTAAGGCATAGTGTGATTTGCAATGTCTTTTTTTCTACCTCCAAAACAACTTGTAATGTTCTAGAGGGAGGTTGTTCCATCTACCCAGGTACGGACTAAAGATGACATGGATCACAGCTGCGTCTTACTGGCAGTGAACAGGCAGTGTGACCAAAATATGTCTTTATTCCTTTAAGTTGCTGAGATAGGGAGATCATTTGTTATTGCAGCGCTGCTTAACCTGACCTGCCTAATACAGGGGCTAAAAATGGAAGTGGAGGAACCACCAAGAAGACCATCCCTCTGGTTGAGGTGAGAGATGAGGTGGTCCAGCCCGAGGAGGTAGTGGAGGAGGGGGGACCTTCTTCCCAACATTAACTTTCTGTGAAGTTTAGCCCTGGCTGGGAGTCAGAGGGACAAGCTGGGAGTTTTCTTCTCTGCCTCAGAGTCTACAGGAACCACAGAGCCTGTTTGCTAAGGCACCTGGGCCTCGGTCTCCTGGCTGCACCGGGCTCCCTTTGTCACCCAGGGATAGAGGTACTGGCTGCTCAACTCCAAGGCTGGTGGCCTGCCTCCCATAAAAACACCAATGTCTTTCTCTGAAATCAGGGCTGGCTTGCATATGGCATGAGGACTGTAGTTACTTTTTGGGGTTGATGGTCAGAAGCCTGGATGGAGCCACCAAAGTTTGATGTCCTTTATATCCTGGGAGGAGGCAGGCTGAAGACTCCAGGGATAATTGCTCTATAGGAAAAGTCAGGGGAGAAGGCACAGGGCATGATGCGAGAAGGGTCTCCGGTGCTTTCCGCATCAGCCAGGAAACACCTGAATATCCCCAAAAAGTTACCCGCTGGATGGGCAGGGCAAGACTTGGCGTGCTGAGAAGACCTATTCCTGGACAAAGGATCCTGCCTATTGTTGGTAAGAACCAAATTCACCATTTATTGAACCGTACTATAAACCAGATACTGTGCTAAGTGCTAGCTGCCTTGTTTAATCCTCATGACAATTCAGAAGGTAAGTTTTACTCTTTTGAAAAGTGACCAAAGCAATATTTGCCTGATGGGCAATGTTAACCATTACAGAAATACATAAGGAAGCTTGTGAGCATCTCCACTCATACTGCTCACAGATATAGTCATTTCTTTGTCCATTTTACCACACCCTTATGGCAGAAAGTAAAGAAGAACTAAAGAGCCTCTTGATGAAAGTGAAAGAGGAGAGTGAAAAGTTGGCTTAAAACTCAACATTCATAAACTAATATCATGGCATCTGGTCCCATCACTTCCTGGCAAATAGATGGGGAAACGATGGAAACAGTGACAGACTTCATTTTGTTGGTCTCCAAAACCACTGCAGATGGTGACTGCAGCCATGAAACTAAAAGATGCCTGCTCCTTGGAAGAAAAGTTATGACCAACCTAGACAGCATATTGAAAAGCAGAGACATTACTTTGCCAAAAAAGGCCCATCTAGTCAAAGCTTTGGTTTTTCCAGTAGTCATGTATGGATGTGAGAGTTGGACTGTGAAGAAAGCTGAGCACCAAAGAATTGATGCTTTTGAACTGTGGTGTTGGAGAAGACTCTTGAGAGTCCATTGGACAGCTAGGAGATCCAACCAGTCCATCCTAAAAGAAATCAGTCCTGAATATTCATTGGAAGGACTGATGTTGAAGCTGAAACTCCAATACCTTGGCCACCTGATGCAAAGAACTGACTCATTGGAAAAGACCCTGATTACTGGGAAAGGTTGAAGGCGGGAGGAGAAGGGGACGACAGAGGATGAGATGGTTGGATGGCATCACCAACTCAATGGACATGAGTTTGAGCAAGCTCTGGGAGTTGGTGATGGACAGGGAAACCTGGCGTGCTGCAGTCCATGGGGTTGCAAAGAGTCAGACACGACTGAGTGACTGAACTGAACTGAACTGAGATTTTACTAAGCACTTTTCATGCATTGTCTCATGTACTCCTCACAGAATTCTTAGGAGAAGATAGCTCTTATCATCCCCGTTTTACAAATGAACAGCTGAGTCTCAGTTCAGTTTAGTTCAGTGCAGTCACTCAGTCATGTCCGACTCTTCGCGACCCCATGAATTGCAGCACATCAGGCCTCCCTGTCCATCACCAACTTCTGGAGTCTACCCAAACCCATGTCCATCGAGTCGGTGATGCCATCCAGCCATCTCATCCTCTGTTGTCCCCTTCTCCTCCTGGCCTCAATCCTTCCCAGCATTAGAGTCTTTTCCAATGTGTCAACTCTTTGCATGAGGTGGCCAAAGTATTGGAGTTTCAGCTTCAACATCAGTCCTTCCAATGAACATCCAGGACTGATCTCCTTTAGGATGGACTGGTTGGATCTCCCTGCAGTCCAAGGGACTCTCAAAAGTCTTCTCCAACACCACAGTTCAAAAGCATCAATTCTTCGGTGCTCAGCTTTCTTCACAGTCCAACTCTCATATCCATACATGACCACTGGAAAAACCGTGGCCTTGACTAGACGGACCTTTGTTGGCAAAGTAATGTCTCTGCTTTGTAATATGGTGTCTAAGTTGGTCATAACTTTTTTCCCAAGGAGTAAGTGTCTTTTAATTTCATGGCTGCAATCACCATCTGCAGTGATTTTGGACCCCCCAAAATAAAGTCTGTCACTGTTTCCACTGTTTCCCCATCTATTTGCCAGGAAGTGATGGGACCAGATGCCATGATCTTAGTTTTCTGAATGTTGAGCTTTAAGCAAACTTTTTACTCTCCTCCTTCACTTTCATCAAGAGGCTTTTTATTTCCTCTTCACTTTCTGCCATAAGGGTGGTGTCATCTGCATATCTGAGGTTATTGATATTTCTCCCGGCAATTTTGATTCCAGCTTGTGCTTCTTCCAGCCCAGCGTTTCTCATGATGTACTCTGCATATAAGTTAAATAAGCAGGGTGACAATATACAGCCTTGACGTACTCCTTTTCCTATTTGGAACCAGTCTGTTGTTCCATGTCCAGTTCTAACTGTTGTTTCGGTTAGGAGAGGAGCAACCCCACGTCCAAAGAGCGGCGGGCTGCTTGGGCGCAGGAGGGCCGAGAGGAGCTACTCCACCTTCAAGGTCAGGAGGGGCGGCTGTGAGGAGGTACGGCTGCACTTTGCTGGAGCAGCCGTGAAGAGATACCCCACGTCCAGGGTAAGAGAAACCCAAGTAAGATGGTAGGTGTTGCGAGAGGGCATCAGAGGGCAGACACACTGAAGCCACAATCACAGAAAACTAGCCAATGTGATCACAGGACCACAGCCATGTCTAACTCAGTGAGACTGAGCCATGCCGTGGGGGGCCACCCTAGACGGACGGGTCATTGTGGAGACGTCTGACAGAATGTGGTCCACTGGAGAAGGGAACGGCAAACCGCTGAGTCTCAGAAGCCCTGTTAAATGGCCTGAAGTTACTTACCAAGAGGTGAACTGGGATTTGAGCACAGAGCTGTCAGAAGATGTTATCAAGTGTCTGCTGGCTCCTCCCTATTTCCCGGTCCTGTGTCAGGAGCTGGGAGACAGCTACTGGATACGGATCCTGACCTCGTGGCCTCATTCTTGGGGGACAAGAAGAGTACAACACAGTCTTGAGAAGGTCTTGTGTGTAAAGCAAAAGCTGTTTCTGTGTTTGTACTTAAGGGGAGAGGGATGGAGGCGGATTCTAGGCAAGTTTGGGGAGCTGTTGGAAGCCTGGAGTAGCCAAGGTGAACAGGAAGAGCTCTGGACAGGAGTCACTGGCCTTGGCTCTTGTCCCAGCTCTGCCATCACAGGTATTCATCACATATCTCTGAGCACCTCCTATCGCCACCAAGGTGACACAGAACCCGTGTCCACTCTTGTGATGCTCACAGCCTCATGGGGAGCAAGTGTCTGAGCGGGTGTAAGGAGCCTTGTGAAAGTGGAAATGAGGCCGTGCTTCTTACGGGGCACTTGAGGCCATTCTGACCTTTGACCACACTGGCCACTGCTCCCATCTTGCCTCTTCTCCACTCTATGTGGAGGCCTCATCAACTCTCAAATTCTTGAATGGGCCAGAGCTGCTACACCCACAGGCCCTTTGCACATGCTTTCTCTGCTTTTTCTTCGGATTTCAAATTTCTTATCATTCCATCAAGGAAGCATTTCTGATCCCCATGACAAAGTCAAGGCCTGCCCATTAGATGTTCCCTTATGATATTTATGGTATTTGTGCTGTGTGTAAAAACCTCAGTCCATCAACTCAGATTTGCAAGAAATGGACTCTTCTTTATCTTTATGTCCCATGGGTCTAGTTGCCTTTGCATTAATGAGATGGGGAGTGAGAGTGTTAGTCGCACGGTTGTGTCCGACTCTTTGTGACCCTGTGGACTGTAGCCCTCTAGGCTCCTCTGTCCGTGGGATTCTCCAGGCAAGAATCCTGGAGTGGGGAGCCGTTCCCTTCTCCAGGGATTGACCCGGGGTGTCCTGTGTTGCAGGTGGATTCTTTACCATCTGAGCCGCCAGGGAAGCCCTGTGTCTATTAATACCACACTATCTTAATTACTTTACCTTTATAGTAAGTCTTGATATTCAGTGGTTTAAGTTCTTTAACTTTGTTCTTCAAGGTCATCTTGGTTATTCTTTTTTTTTTTTTTTTTTTTTTTTCATCTTGGTTATTCTTAACCTTTGCATTTTCATGAAAAAAAATTTAAATTAACTTTTAGTTTCCACCAAAAAAGCCTGCTGGGATTTGCATTTGGATTGCATTGAATCCAAATTTACGGATTCTCTCTAATTTATGGAAAATAGATATATTTACAATGTTGAGTGTTCTGATCCATGAACATGGTGTACTCCTATTGATTTTCAGTCTTTAATTTCTTCGAATAATGTTTTCTAGTTTTCTATGTAGAGGCCTTAGGACATTTCATCTTAGATTTATTTTTAGCTGTTTGATATTTTTGATTCTGTTATAAATTATATATATTTTATATTTCATTTTTTAATTATAATGGATATTTAGAAAAATGATTCAATTGTTTGCTAAATTTGTCAAATCATTTAAATTATTTGTACATTATTTCAGATTTTCTGTGAACACAACCACATTGTCTCTTGCTTCTTCCTTTAAAATCTTTATGCCTTTTATTTATTTTTTCTTATTATTTTGGCTAGAATCCTTAGTGTGATGTTAATTAGAAGTGGTGATAGTAGATAAAATTGTCTTATTAGAAATATCAGAGGAGGGACTTCTCTGGGGATTCAGTGACTAGGATTCCACACTACCAGTGCAGGGGCCTGAGTTCAGTCCCTGGTCAGGGAACTAGATCCCACGAGCTGTAACAAAGACCTGGCACAGTCAAATAAATAAATAATTTGTTTAAAATAAATCTGAGAGGAATGTTCTTAAAATTTTTCTCTTGGGTATGAGGTTTGCTGTGGTTTCATGTAGATACTTTTTGTCAGATTAAGGAATTTTCCCTTTCTAAATATTTGCTAAAAGTTTTAAAATTGTGAATGGTGTTAAATTTTATCAAAGGATTTTTTGCATGTATTGAGATGATTGTATGATTTTTACCATATATTTATTCTATTGATATGGTCAGTTATGATAATTGATTAAAATTTTTTGAAGTATAATTGATTTACAGTATTGTGTTAGCTTCTGGTGTACAGCAAAGTGATTCAGTATATATATGTATATATCTTCATGTGCTATGTGGTAGGACCTTGTTATTTATCTATTTTATATATAATAGTTTGTATCTGCTAGATAACTGATTTTTAAATGTTAAACTAAACCTCTCATTCCTAAGGAGAAAAATCTCGACTTGGTTGTGGCCATAATAGTCTATATACATATGGATTTGGTCTCCCTGTATTTTGGTAAGGATTTATGCATCTTTCTCATTTTATTCTAATAAGAACTGTGCAAGGAAGATAATTCTTATAATCTCCACTTTACAAATAAACAACTGAATCTTAGAGTAATTAATTAATCACAAGAGATTGGTTAATAATTTTCTTTTCTTGCAATGTTTTGGCATCAAGGTTATGTTGGCCTCAAAATATATTAAAAATATGATTCAAAAATCATGCTTTGAAATAGTTTGTGTAAGAATGATATGGTTTCCTTCTTATATTGTGGAAGAATTCAACAGTGAAACCAACTGTATCTGAAATTTTTTTTCTGATACTTCTTTTTTTAAACGGATATCTTTTCTCAAAAGTATATAGGACTAACTAGGTTTTCTGTTGCTTCTCATGTCAGTTTATGTTAGTTGAATTGTTTGAGAAATTTGTCCAGCTCATCTAGAGGATCATTTATTATTGTAAAATTCTACATAATATCTTTTAAGTTAATGTTTATATCTTTTTAATATCTGTAAACTCTGTAGTGATATATCAATTTATATTTCATATTTTGGTTATTTACACATTCTCCTACATAAAATCAGCTTAGGAAGTTCAGCGAAGCTATCCAAGACTACCAACCTACATACAACCCAGGCTTTTGCACTCTGGGGTCTTGCTTCCTCCTTTGGTTTTCCCTGGAATTAAGATGCATTGAGTTTTTTCAGAGCCTATGAAGCTTTCTATTGTCCTCCTGTAACAGTTGACCTACAGGAAATATAGTATAGGGTCCACCTTTATCAGAGAGCTATAATCTCTACACCACTCTTCACTACTTTTGTCTCTCCCCAAATCCCATATGCCTCCCTGATACACACAGACACATTTACATTTGTATCAGCCCAGGAATCTTTACATAATCTGAGGGATGAGGTAGCTTGCTCTCACTCCTTATATAATCTCCAGAATTTTTCCATGACCTAAGGTTTTGATTCTCCATTTCATAAATCAAAAAAGACTTCTATTTTCTTTTTCTGCTATCTCATTGCTTCCTTGAACTCAGTCAGGTCAGAGCATTGAGAGATGGGGTGAGTGGTTAGAAAAGAAGATTTGGAAGCAGACAGGTTAGCTTGAGACAGTCACTTAATCCCTCAGAGACTCAACTTTCCCAGTTGTAAAATGAAGGTAAAAGATAACCGTTCCTGCCTGCTCACAGTGCGATGATGAAGAATCAAATGACTGCTCAAAACAAGGATGCTTAAAGACAACTTTTTGTGAACTAGACTATCCACTCAACAGTTTATATAAACATTCACATACAGTTTAAAAAATAATAATTGTCAATAATAGAAAACAATACAATATAATGGCTCAGACAGTAAACAATCTGCCTGAAATGAAGGAGACCCAGGCTCCATCCCTGGGTTGGGAAATCCCTGGAGAAGGGAACGGCTACCAACTCCATTATTCTTACCTGGAGAATTCCATGGACAGAGGAGCCGGTGTGCTATATAGTCCATTGAGTATAATGATTGGGAGCTGTCCCATCCATTCAAAAGTTTATATAAACATGCACATACAGCTTAAGTAATAATAATTTTAAATAATAGAAAACAGTATAATTAATAATAATTATAAAATGTATATCTGTGTCCACACCACCCAGCTTGAGAAATTACTGTACCTTTGAGACTCCTTGTAAGTCTTGATAGGTTCTTGCCTTTCTCCCAAGAGAATTTTGTATTAATTATTCCCCTAATTATTTTTCATTTCACTCCATAAAAAGATATCCTTTAAGAGTGTTTTTTAAGCTTTTCTCATGTTTGAGTTTTATATAAATTAATTCTCCTATGTATGTCTTTTTCTGTGACTTGCTCCATTCATTCATCATTGTGCTATGGAATCCATTGCGTATTTGTATGTAGCTGTAATTTATTTTCGCTGCTATATAATATTCCATGGTAGAAACAAATGACAATGAATTTATCCAGCTCCTATTGATGGATGTTTGCATCATTTCTAGTTGGCTTATTTCAAATAAATGCTCTATGATAATTCTTGTAAATGTCTCCTCACAACAGCTATAACTTAATTTTTTTTGAAATAAAATTTCTGGATCTTTGAGTGTGTGCATATTCCATTCAAAAACATTACTCATTAGGTGTATTTGTTTCCTTTTGTTGTTGTAACAAATCATCACAAACTTAGTGGTTTAAAGAAACAAGTTTATTATCTTGTAGTTCTGGAGATAGAAGTCCAAAATGAGTCTCATTAAGCTCAGTTCAGTTCACTCACTCAGTCGTGTCCAACTCTTTCTGATCCCATGGACTGCAGTACATCAGGCCTCCCTGTCCATCATCAAATCTTGGAGCTTGCTCAAACTCATGTCCATCGAGTTGGTGATGCCATCCAACCATCTCATCCTCTGTCGTCCCCTTCTCCTCCCGCCTTCAGTCTTTCCCAGCATCAGGGTCTTTTCCAGTGAGTCAGTTCTTCACATCAGGTGGCCTAAGTATTGAAGTTTCAGCTGCAGCATCAGTTCTTCCAATGAATATTCAGGACTGATTTCCTTTAGGATGGACTGGTTGGATCTCCTTGCAGTCCAAGGGACTCTCAAGGATCTTCTCCAACATCACAGTTCAAAAGCATCAATTCTTCAGCACTCAGCTTTCTTTATATCCATACATGACTACTGGGAAAACCATAGCTTTGACTAGATGGACCTTTGTAGGCAAAGTAATGTCTCTGCTTTTTAGTATGGTGTCTAGGTTGGTCATAGTTTTTCTTCCAAAGGGCAAGTGTCTTTTAATTTCATGGCAGCAGTCACCATCTGCAGTGATTTTGGAGCTCAGAAAGTAAAGTCTGTCACTGCTTCCATTGTTTCCTCATCTATTTGTTCATGAATTGGTGGGACTGGATGCCACGATCTTCGTTTTCTGAATATTGAGTTTTAAGCCAGTTTTTTCACTCTCCTCTTTCACTTTCATCAAGAGGCTCTTTAGTTCTTCTTCACGTTCTGCCATTAGGGTGGTGTCATCTGCATATCTGAGGTTATTGATATTTCTCCCAGCAATCTTGATTCCAGCTTGTGCTTTATCCAGCCCGTCATTTTGCATGATGTACTCTGCATATAAGTTAAATAAGCAGGTGACAGTATACAGCCTTGATGTACTCCTTTCCCAATTTGGAACCAGTCTGTTGTTTCATGTCCAGTTCTAACTGTTGCTTCTTGACTGCATACAGAATTCTCAGGAGGAAGGTCAGGTGGTCTGATATTCCCATCTCTTGAAAAATTTTCCACAGTTTGTTGGTTTGTTGTGATCCAAACAGTCAAAGGCTTTGGCACAGTCAATAAAACAGAAATAGATGTTTTTCTGGAACTCTTGCTTCTTCAATGATCCAATGGATGTTGGCAATTTGATCTCTGGTTCCTCTGCCTTTTCTAAATCCAGCTTGAACATCTGGAAGTTCTCGGTTCACATATTGTTGAAGCCTGGCTTGGAGAATTTTGAGCATTACTTTGCTAGCATGTGAGATGAGTGCAATTGTGCGGTAGTATGAATATTCTTTGGCGTTGTGTTTCATTGGGATTGGAATGAAAACTGACCTTTTCCAGTCCTGTGGCCACTGATGAGTTTTCCAAATTTGCTGGCATATTGAGTGCAGCACTTTCACAGCATCATCTTTTAAGATTTGAAATAGCTCAACTGGAATTCCGTCACCTCCACTAGCTTTGTTCGTAGTGATGCTTCCTAAGGCCCACTTGACTTCGCATTCCAGGATGTCTGGCTCTAGGTGAGTGATCACACCATCATGATTATCTGGGTCATGAAGATCTTTTTTGTACAGTTCTTCTCTGTATTCTTACACCTCTTCTTAATATCTTCTGCTTCTGTTAAGCCCACACCATTTCTGTCCTTTATCGAACCCTTCTGTGCATTAAATGTTCCCTTGGTATCTCTAATTTTCTTGAAGAGATCTCTAGTCTTTCCCATTCTATTGTTTGCCTCTATTTCTTTGCATTGATTGCTGAGGAAGGCTTTCTTATCTCTCCTTGTTATTCTTTGGAACTCTGCATTCAAATGGGTATGTTTTCCCTTTTCTCCTTTGCCTTTTGCTTCTCTTCTTTTCACAGCTATTTGTAAGGCCTCCTCAGACAACCATTTTGCCTTTTTGTATTTCTTTATCTTAGAGATCGTCTTGATCCCTGCCTCCCGTACAATGTCATGAACCTCCGTCCATAGTTCTTTAGGCACTCCGTCTGTCAGACCTAATCCCTTGAATCTATTTCTCACTTCCACAGTATAATCATAAGAGATTTGATTTAGATCATATGTGAATGGTTTAGTGGTTTTCCCTACTTTCTTCAATTTAAGTTTGAATTTTGAAATAAAGAGTTCATGATCTGAGCCACAGTCAGCTCCCAGTCTTGTTTTGACTGACTGTATAGAGCTTCTCCGTCTTTGGCTGTGAAGAATAAAATCAATCTGATTTCGGTATTGACCATCTGGTGATGTCCATGTGTAGAGTCGTCTCTTGTGTTGTTGGAAGAGGGTGTTTACTATGCCCAGTGCATTCTCTTGGCAAAACCCTGTTAGCCTCTGCCCTGCTTCATTCTGTACTCCAAGTCCAAATTTACCTGTTATTCCAGGTATCTCTTGACTCCCTACTTTTGCATTTCAGTCTCCTATAACGAAAAGGACACCTTTTTTGGGTGTTAGTTCTAGAAGGTCTTGCAGGTCTTCATAGAACCATTCAACTTCAGCTTCTTCAGCGTTACTGGTCGGGGCATAGACTTGGATTACTGTGATACTGAATGGTTTGCCTTGAAAATGAACAGAGATAATTCTGTCGTTTTGGGGACCATACCCAAGAACTGCATTTAGGACTCTTTTGTTGACTGTGAGGGCTACTCCATTTCTTCTAAGGGATTCTTGCCCACAGTAATAGATATAATGGTCATCTGAGTTAAATTCACCCATTCCGGTCCATTTTAGTTCACCGAGTCCTAAAATGTCAATGTTCACTCTTGCCATCGCCTGTTTGACCACTTCCAATTTACCTTGTTTCATGGACCTAACATTCCAGGTTCCTATGCAATATTATTCTTTGCAGCATTGAACTTTACTTCCCTCACCCGTCACATCCACAACTGGGTGTTGTTTTTGCTTTGGCTCTGTCTCTTCATTCTTTCTGGGGTTATTTCTCCACTGATCTCCAGTAGCATATGGGGCACCTACTGACCTGGGGAGTTCATCTTCCAGTGTCATATATTTTTACCTTTTCATACTGTTCATGGAGTTCTCAAGGCAAGAATACTGAAGCAGTTTGCCATTCCCTTCTCCAGTGGACCACATTTTCTCAGAACTGTCCACCATCACCCGTCTGTCTTGGGTGGCCCTACGTAGCCTGGCTCATATAGTTTCACTTAGTTAGACAATGTCCATGTGGTCATTAAGCTAAAACAGAGGTATTGTCAGGACTGTGTTCCTTTTAGAGATTCTAGGAAAGAATCTAGTTCTATGTCTTTCCAAACTTCTAGGGGCTTGCTTCATGATCCTTTTCTCTATCTTTAAAGCCCACAGTGTAGCATCCTAAAGTCTCTCTCTGTTTCTGAGGTTTCTTTCTCTCACTTATAAGGACTTTGTGAGTACATTAGACCCACCCATATAATTTAGGATAATATGTCCATCTCAAGGTCAGCTGATTAACAACTTAATTCCATCTCCAATCCTAATTCCCCCTTGCCACGTAACTTAAAATAGTCATAGGTTCTGGAGATTAGGATGTAGACATCTCTTGGTGGTGGTGGTAAATCATTCTGCTATTATATTAGATAATGCACATTGTTTTTTAAAGTGTTTGCCTATTTATATTTCCACTGGTATAAGCCCAGAGCTTCCCAGGTGGCGCTAGTGGTAAAGAACCCGCCTGCCAGTGCAGGTTCGATCCCTGGGCCGGGAAGATCCCCTGGAGGAGGGCATGGCAATCCACTCCAGTACTCTTGCCTGGAGAATCCCATGGACAGAGGAGACTGGGGGGCTATAGTCCAAAGTGTCACGAAGAGTTGGACACAAGTGACTTAGTACAGCACAGCAGAGCGTAGGTCCACTCCCTTTGTTTCTATAAGAACCACTCTTTACATTTTATTTACTACATTTTAAATTTTATTATTCTGAAATAATTTAAAATTCACAAGAAATTGCAGAGACAGTAGAAAAGTGTACTTGTACTTGACTTTTTCATGCTCTTTTTTCTATCTATCTGTCTTCCTTTCTGCCTTCCTCTCTTTCTTTCTTTCTTGGTTTGTCCTATGACATTTTACCACATGGATAGATTTGAGCAACCATCACCAACTGGTATAAAGACCTCTTTTAAACCCTAAGCGTGGTACAGATCTTCGAGATCATCGTGAGAAGGCTGGCCCTGGGGGCCTCGTGTGGGTAAGAAGAATGGCTCAGAGCCAGGGAATGTTCTGGGGTGAGGCCCCGAGGGCGATAAAGAGAGGGTCATGGCACTTGACGTGCTGATCTGTTAGGAGGCAGCTCTGCCCACAGGGGTCCCAATGAGCGTCACCTTGACCAAGTCCTTCCCAGTGCACCTGAGCACGCAGGCAGCAGAGAGAACGACGACTTTAACTCTTCCAGATTAATCCTGCTAAGTTGCAACAATATTGATATGCTATTATTTTCCATCTTTATTCATCCCCCGGCGAAGAAAGAATGACTCCCCCCAGGCCATTCATAATTGAAAAATGCTTTTAAGGCCTTTACGAGTTGAATACTAAATTTCGCGAGGTGCCTGCTTTATTGGGTCTCCAGTCACCAATGATACATTTGCTCCCTAATGTTCTTTAAGGAAAGGCGCTCGAGGAGCCTGATGGATGGGACCGATCAAGATCAATGCTCATTAGTGACTCTGGTGGCCAGGTGGGCCAGGGCTTCTCACTTGGGTAGCTGGACCGGGCAGGGGATGGACTCTCAGCAAGAGACAGAAGCAAGGACTCTTGGCTGCCACTTGCCTTGGACTGTGACTCATCGTTCATTCATTCATTTATTCATTCATTCACTCAATAAATTCGTACTTTGCCCACTGTATGCCAGGCCTGATGCTGGATACAGAAATGGATCAGACCCACCCCTGTCCTCAAGGAGCTCTCAGGACACATACAAAAATAAGGACAACAGAGTGAGTGGTGTGGTTCTAATGCTAGGAGTGTACTTGGGGCCTGGGGAGCACGAGTGGGAGGTTAGCTTTCCACAGGGGACTGGCAGGCAGGAAAAGCTTGATAGCAAAAGCAACATTTTAACGGTGTGTAATGAATGTCTGGGGTTTCAACACAGGTGACTGCCAGGGTGGGAAGGGTGTTCCTGGCACAGACACCAAGCTAGGCAAAGGCATGGAGGTGCGACCCATGGACTAGGAAACTGAGCCACTTCTTAGATAAGTCGACATGGTGGCTTCAGGAAGTAGTCAAAGCTGCAACTCCGCTACTCCAGGTCAGAGACTCCAGGAACTGAATAAGAAGGTTCCTCAAAAAAACACGTCTCGGGACTTTCCTGGCAGTCCAATGGTGAAGACACTGTGTTTCCACTGCTGGGGACATGGGTTCGATCCCTGGTTGGGGAACTAAGATCCTGCACGCCATGTGGAGTGGCCAAAAAAAAAAAAAAAAAAAACAGAAAAAAAAACTACCGAAAGACCTGTCTTAACCCCTGGTTATTTGAAAACCTTCAGGCAACCCTCCCTTATGATTATACAGTGGAAGTGAGAAATAGATTCAAGGGATTAGATCTGATAGACAGAGTGCCTGAAGAACTATGGACAGAGGTTTGTGACATTGTACAGGAGGCAGGGATCAAGACAATCTCCAAGAAAAAGAAATGCAAAAAAGCAAAATGGTTGTCTGAGGAGGCCTTACAAATAGCTGTGAAAAGAAGAGACGTGAAAGGCAAAGGAAAGATATCCCCATCTGAATGCAGAGTTCCAAAGAATAGCAAGGAGAGATAAGAAAGCCTTCTTCAGTGATCAATGCGAAGAAATAGAGGCAAACAATAGAATGGGAAAGACTAGAGATCTCTTCAAGAAAATTAGAGATACCAAGGGAACATTTCATGCAAAGACGGGCACAATAAAGGACAGAAATGATATGGACCTAACAGAAGCAGAAGATATTAAGAAGATGTGCCAAGAATACAGAGAACTGTACAAAAAATATTTTCATGACCCAGATAACCACAATGGTGTGATCACTCACCTAGAGCCAGACATCCTGGAATGCAAAGTCAAGTGGGCCTTAGGAAGCATCACTACGAACAAAACTAGTGGAGGTGACGGAATTCCAGTTGAGCTATTTCAAATCTTAAAAGATGATGCTGTGAAAGTGCTGCACTCAATATGCCAGCAAACTTGGAAAACTCATCAGTGGCCACAGGACTGGAAAAGGTCAGTTTTCATTCCAATCCCAAAGAAACGCAATGCCAAAGAATGTTCATACTACCGCACAATTTCACTCATCTCACACGCAAGCAAAGTAATGCTCAAAATTCTCCAAGCCATGCTTCAACAATATGTGAACCGAGAACTTCCAGATGTTCAAGCTGGATTTAGAAAAGGCAGAGGAACCAGAGATCAAATTGCCAACATCCATTGGATCATTGAAGAAGCAAGAGTTCCAGAAAAACATCTATTTCTGTTTTATTGACTGTGCCAAAGCCTTTGACTGTTTGGATCACAACAAACTGTGGAAAATTCTTCAAGAGATGGGAATATCAGACCACCTGACCTTCCTCCTGAGAATTCTGTATGCAGTCAAGAAGCAACAGTTAGAACTGGACGTGGAACAACAGACTGGTTCCAAATAGGGAAAGGAGTACATCAAGGCTGCATATTGTTACCCTGCTTATTTAACTTATGTGCAGAGTACATCATGAGAAATGCTGGGCTGCATAAAGCACAAACTGGAATCAAGATTGCTGGGAGAAATATCAATAGCCTGAAATATGCAGATGACATCACCCTTATGGCAGGAAGTGAAGAAGAACTAAAGAGCCTCTTGATGAAAGTGAAAGAGGAGAGTGAAAAAGTTGGCTTAAAACTCAACATTCAGAAAACAAAGAGCATGGCATCCGGTTCCATCACTTTATGGCAAATAGATGGGGAAACAATGGAAATAGTGACAGACTTTATTTTCTGAGCTCCAAAATCACTGCAGATGGTGACTGCAGCCATGAAATTGAAAGATGCTTGCTCCGTGGAAGAAACGTTGTGACCAACCTATATTAAAAAGCAGAGACATTACTTTGCCATCAAAGGTCTGTTTTGTCAAAGCTATGGTTTTTCCAGTAGTCATGTATGGATGTGAGAGTTGGATCATAAAGAAGGCTGGGCACCGAAGAATTGATGCTTTTGAACTGTGGTGTTGGAGAAGACTCTTGAGAGCCCCTTGGACTGCAAGGAGATCCAACCAGTCCATCTAAAGGAAATCAGTACTGAATATTCATTGGAAGGACTGATGCTGAAGCTGAAACTCCAATACTTTGACTACCTGATGTGAAGAACTGACTCATTGGAAAAGACCCTGATGCTGGGAAAGATTGAAGGCAGGAGGAGAAGGGGATGACAGAGGATGAGATGGTTGGATGGCATCACCGACTCAATGGACATGAGTTTGGTGATGGACAAGGAAGCCTGGTGTGCTGCAGTCCATGGGATCACAAAGAGTCAGACATGACTGAGAGACTGAGCTGAACTGAACTGAGGCAACCATCCCTGAAAGAGGATAGGACTTGCTCAGGTCTCAAAACTGGGTAATGGGGAGGAGGGCCAGGACCTAGGGGGAGCCCCTGGCTAGGATTCTGACAATACAGCTGTGGTCTCATGGAGACCAAAGTTCCATTTTGACATGGATCTCAGAGCTTGATTTATCATTACACACAAACATGGGATAGTTACATGAAAGTTGAAGTCCCTCCAGCTATCAAACTCTATGAAGCCCAGAGAGAGGAAGAGTCTTATGCTGGATCACACACTAATCACTAATTAGTGATTAGGTAGAGAGTGGGGATGTAAAAATAAATATAAACAAGAAAAAGTGGGTGATGGAAAGAGGTTAATGTTTGATGAGTGCTGAGGGCAATGGTATCTTTATTTGCATTTTCTCCTTTAATCTCCAACCAGGCTTGGTGGTACCCCCTGCACCCCCATTTTTCAAGTGAAACTGAAGACTTACAGATGAGGTGACTTGTCCAAGGTCACACAAGGAGGACCCAGGATTTAGACCTAGATTTTTTTTTAATTAATTAATTAATTTTAATTGGAGGCTAATTACTTTACAATATTGTGGTGATTTTCACCATACATTGACATGAATCAGCCATGGGTGTACATGACCCCCCTGCCGCATCCCTTCCCTCTGGGTTTTTAAATAAAATTTCAAAGCCCATGTGCTTCCCATTGTCCTGGGCTGTCCCTTTGGGGGCCTCAGAGAGAAATGTAGGCAGACACAGGACAGCTGCCCCTTCTGTGGTTCCTCTAGGGTCTCAGGGCTGGCCCAGCCCAGGGGTCCAACCACCACACTGAATGTCAAAGACCATGTCAGTGTCATCAAGTGACCAGGTGGGTCCTGTCCTTTGTTCTCAAGGAGTACGTCAAGGCTGTATATTTTCACTCTGTTTGTTTAACTTCTGTGCAGAGTACATCATGTGAAATGCCGAACTGGTGAAACACATGCTGGAATCAAGATTTTCGGGAGAAATATCAATAAACTCAGATATGCAAATGACACCACCTTTATGGCAGAAAGCGAAGAAGAACTAAAGAGCCTCTTGATGAAAGTAAAAGAGAAGAGTGAAAAAGCTGGCTTAAAACTCAACATTCAAAAAACGAAGATCAAGGCATCCAGTCCCATCACTTCATGGAAAATAGATGGGGAAACAGTGGAAACAGAGACAGACTTTATATTTGGGAGCTCCAAAATCACTGCAGATGGTGACTGCAGCCATGAAATTAAAAGATGCTTGCTCCTTGGAAGAAAAGCTATGACCAACCTAGACAGCATATTAAAAAGCAGAGACATTACTTTGCCAACAAATGTCCATCTAGTCAAAGCTATGGTTTTTCCAGTAGTCATGTATGGATGTGAGAGTTGGACTATAAAGAAAGCTGAGCACCGAAGAGTTGATGTTTTTGAACTGTGGTGTTGGAAAAGACTCTTGAGAGTCCCTTGGACAGCAAGGAGATCCAACCAGTCCATCCTAAAGGAATGCAGTCCTGAATATTCATTGGAAGGACTGATGCTGCAGCTGAAGCTCCAATACTTTGGCCACCTGATGAGAAGAACTAACTCATTGGAAAAGACCTTGATGCTGGGAAAGATTGAAGACAGGAGGAGAAGGGGATGACAGAGGATGAGATGATTGGATGACATCATCAACTCAATAGACATGAGTTTGAGCAAGCTCTGGGAGTTGGTGATAGAGAGGGAAGCCTGGTGTGCTGCAGTCCATGGGGTTGCAAAAAGTTGGACACGACTGAGTGACTGAACTGAACTGATGGAGGCTATTGCTCAGTCTCTGTCCAAAGATTGGGGGTGGAGAGGCAGGGAGGGGATGTGGCCAGGGAGAGGGCAGCCAAGACAGGCAGAAGGGAGGTCTAGGGTATCAGCTCTGGATCTCTAATTCATCCCTGGGCAGGCCTCTCTCCTCAGCACCTGCAGAGGAGACAAGGGGCCTCGGTCTTGCCCAGTACTGACTCGAGAAGGAGGCAATCAGGCCTCTGACGCCTGCAGTTGGTCCCGGGCCTCGTGCCTGAGTTGTGTGGCCTTGAAATCAAGCCCCTGCCCTGTGAGCAACACCATCCCAGTGGCCCATGAGGACGCCAGGGCCAGCACAGCTGTGTGTTGCACTTCTCGCCTCCTCTTCAGGCCCAGGGAGGCAGCCAGAAGTGGCACAGACACCCCGCACAGTCACAGGGCCCAGCTCCGTCTTGTGGACATGCTGCCTTCATTCAGCAAATCTCACCCTGGAGGCCTCATCCAACGTGGCGTCTCATGGTCCCCTTCTCTTCCTGGCTCCTTGAGCCAACCAACCCCTGAATCGAGGCCCCTCCAGCACTCATAGGACCTGGCCGAGCCCACTGCCCTGTGGGGTCCCCCACCCATGAGACAGGTGGCCTGGGCCTTTCATCCCCCTCCCAGTCTCTATCCCAACAAGCTGCTTACTTTTTATTAAAATGTTGCACATCTTCCCACACCAGGGCATCCCCCCAAATCTCTGAGGTGCCAGCTTTTGAACACACAGGTGGTAGCCCAAGCATCACCCTATCAGAGAGGAGCCCCGAATCAAAGATACCCCCCCAACCATCTCATCCCCTTTAAGGCACTTCCCTTTCTGAAATCACCTTGTTTATATATCTAATTTGTGTGTTATCCAGCTGCCTGCCCTGCACTGCAGGCATCTCATTTAATATTGAATACGTGAATGAATGTGTGAGTGGATGAATGAACAAATGAAGGAATGCTGACCTGCCTTACTCTGCACTTTGAAGGGCCTCTGTGACTTACTGTTTAGAGACAAAGCTGTGCAAGGTTTAGATCCCTGCTCTGCCACTTACTAGCTGAGGATAGCAAACAAGGGACCTCACAGCTCTGGGCTTATGTTTTCTCATCTGGAAAGTGGACTGATAACATTCTCCAGGGTGTCTGAGCAGAATAAACAGGAGTGCACAGCTGAGCATCTCATATCATAAGAACTCCTTGCAAGGTGGCTGATGTGTCTCTGGGCCAAAGATTTCCTCTGGGTGAGTGGGGCTGGGTGTGACTGAGCTCTAGACCTCAGTTCCTCCATCTGAGACGTGAGCTGACTCATTTTCTATGAAGATACAGGAGAAAGTGTTTGGGGAAATGCTTCACACTTTGGGGAATCAGATGGGCCTGGGTTTGTACCACAGCTTGAAGAATCACCAGCTGTGTGATCTTGGCAAAGAACTTAACCTTGTGGAAGCTGGGTCCCCCTCCAGAAACAGGGCCACTATTGAGGATCCCAGCTTGGGGTCCTGTCCTTGGGGTGCTCACCAAAGATGCTGAGTGGAGACAGGTGATGAAGGAAGAATTGGAGCCCAGGGCCAGTGAGGAGAACACACTCACACAGGATGTCCAGGGAACCAGCAGAGGGCCTCTAACCCAGACATAGAGACAGCTTCTTGGTGGAGCTGACATGGAAGCTAAGACCAAGAAGAATAGCACATACAAAGGCCCGGTGGTGAGCAAAATCTTGTTCTACACACCCACTCTTACTGGCTTTAAAGACACCCTTCCCTTCAGTGGCCCTCTACCCCTTCCTATGAAAGGCTGCTTAGAAACCAGGATTCTTAAATATCCCAGCATAATATGGAGCCTGTGGATCTCTGAACTCAAGCAACTGGCCATCAGCTTCTGTATTAGTTAGCTCAGGCTGCTGGAACAAAATATCACAGACATTGATTTCCCACAGTTCTGGAAAGTCTGAGACCAAGGTGCCATCTGATTAGATCCCTGATAAGGGCCCTTGTCCTGGCTTGCAGACAGTCACATTCTCATGGAGTCCTCACATGGTGGAGAGAGGAAAGAGTGAGTGATCTCTCTCTTCTTCTTCTTCTTATAAAACCACTAATCCCACCATAAGGGCCCCACCCTCCTGCCCTCACCTAAGTCTAATTACCCCCCAAGGCTCCAATATATGAAGGTTTCAATATATGAAGCTGTGGCGACTTAATTCAATATTCAGCAGCATCTGCCAGTGGCCTGAGGGCAGAACAAGAGTGTACTGAAGCTGGAAAGACCCTCAGTGGTTTTATCCCAGAGGTTCAGCCTTGTGAGGGCAGGTGCTCTGTCTGTCTGGTGCCCAGAACACTTGTGGTAGCCAGTAGGTGCTGGGACAATACTCATTAAATGGAAGGAATCCAGCACACTTCTATGCAGGGGAGGAACCCAGGCTGAGCCCAAGCAGAGGACACCTCTGACGTCACATTGAAGGCCAGTGGTCGATCTGGGACCAGAACTGATTCTCAGGCCAAGCTGTCCCAGTTTGTCATGGGATGAAGTGTCAGGTGACAGGGAGGTCACCTGTCAGGATCAGGTTCCAGAGATAGGAAAGACCCCGGATGAGTCAACACTGCCCTCTCTTCCTTCAGCTCCATCTTCATCCTTGTATTCAACAATGACTTATTAAATGCCTACTATGTGCCAGGGATCATTCTTGTGGTGGGGAGACAGCCATGAACAAGTATCTGATTTCACAGAGTCTAGGCTAAGTGGGGGGGGGGGAGGGGAGGCAGGTGAGATTAATAATTAAAATAGATAGGATAGCAGGTGGTGGAAAATTCCATGGAAGGAAAAAAAGAAGCAGAACAAGAGAGGAGAGAGAGAAAGAAAGAGAGCAAGAGGCAGGGCATCTTTACAGAAAAATGTATCAGAGAAAGCATCTCTGATAAGGTGACATTTGAGTGAGATCCAAAGGAAGATATGGGGGCATTAAAATATGGCTCAGATATTCTTCCTTTCAATAAGTACAGCTTAACTGTTCTCCCCTTGAGTGTGGACTGGACTTGGTAACTCACTTTTTACAATTTTTATGTATTTATTTTTGGCTGCACTGGGTCTTCATTGCTGCATGCGGGCTTTCTCCAGCTGCAGCAGATGTGGGCTGCTCACTAGTCGTGGCGCCCAGTCAAGCTTTCTGATGACTGCAGCCCCTGCTGACATGCTAGCTGCAAACTCCTCAGAGAGTCTGCACCAGAATGAGCCACTCCTTTATTCTTGATCCACAAAAACTATGTGGTAATAAGTGTTTGTTGTTTTAAGACACTAAATTTCCGGGTAATCTGTTATATAGCAATAAATAACAAATACAGAAGGGGAGGGGCCAACCACATGGATACCCAGAAGTGTGGTCCAAGCAGAGGGCACAGCAGGTGCAAAGGCTCTGGGCCTCCAGGCAAAGAAGGCAGAGACTCCGTCAGGGCAGCTGTCCTTGTCTGTTTGGGTCTCAGTATGCTCATTTGTCAAAAGCAGGAAACAGTGCCTCTCTTGCCTGTCTCAAGGGATATCGTCCAACGAGAAACTTGATTGCAGACCTAGGAAAGTTCAGAGAGGGCTGGGACTTAGCCACACAGCCAGACAGGGCCAGCCTGAGGTGCAGGCTGTAGCTGCTGACCATGATTCCTGACGCTTCCTGAACCTCCTAGATGAGACTCCCCAGGGAGGATCCTGGGAGTTGTATTTATCTGCTGGGTGATTTGGATCCATACACAAGATTGTGAGCCCCTGCCCTGCAGCCCTCAGTTTCCTCAGGCTCTCTGCAGTTCCTGATCTCCCTAAAGCCAATTAGCCAAGATCTATTCATCCTCGAAGTCTGCCCCAGGCGTCACATCCTCTGGGGAGCCTTCCCTTATGCTCCCCCAATCCCAAGAGTCAGACTTTTCGGCCACTGGCTCCCCTCTGAGCCTTGCTCTGGCTTCTTTGGCAACAAAAGTGCTATTGATTGCTCTTGATGTGGTTCTTGAACATTGTGTTGTAGCTATTTCTTTAGATTCCGAGTCTCTGAGGTCGAAGAACATGTATGATATACGTCTATGTGTTGTTGTGTGTTAGTTGCTCAGTCATGTCCAACTCTTTATGACCCTATGGACCATAGCCCACCAGGCTCCTCTGTCCATGGGATTTCCCAGGCAAGAATACTGGAGTGGATTGCCATTCCCTTCTCCAGGGGATCTTCCCGACCCAGGGATCGAACCCTGGTGTCCTGCATTGCAAGCAGATTCTTTACCATCTGAGCCACAAGGGAAGCTTGATATACATCTACATAAGCCCAGAAATCAGTATGGATCACTGTGTTCTTTTCTGTAGCCTAGTGTCCTGTAGCCCTCAGTCCAGTGTTCTGGATGGATAGACTGGTGAAAAGACGGAAAGGAGATTGGAAGAAAGGAGGAGGAAGGATGGGGAGAAGATGAAGGGAGGGATGGGAAGATGACTTGGAGGAAGGATGAGAGGAAGAATGGGAGAAGGAGTAGGAGGAGAGATAAAAGGAGGAATGGGAGGAACCAGGAGGAGGATCAGGGAGGGATGGGAGGAAGATGGAAAGAAAGCCTGGAGGAAGTATAAAGAGAGATGGGAGGAGAATAAGACGACATGGGGGAGGAAGACTGAAAGGAGGGATGGGATGAGGGGTGGGAGGAGGGGTGGGAGGGTGGATGACTGGACGAACGAATGAATGAATACAAAAGTGGGTGAACACAGTCTCTTCAACCACCGTACCTCCCCCACCCAGACTGGAGCTGTAGCTCGCAGTAACTCCAGTGGGCTAGCTCAGTTAACCAGGTTCCTGTTTTACTAACGGTCTCTTCTGCAGCAGAGGCAATTAGAGTCAACGGCTGCAGCTTCTCCCCAGGCAGCCCCACCTGCCCTGTCCTGTCCCATTAACTTCCAATTCAACAGCCATCCCCGACCTACAATGTATAATGAAAGACATTCAAAATATATCCAAATGGCATGAGTATTGATTTATTAATGCTGGGGAATGTTGCTCTAATTGAATTGAGATCCAGGAAGTAAGTTAATGTAGCTGACGGTGCTACAGGAATTGAATTACCCCAGGGCCCAGAATTATTACCTTTTCACTCTCTTTGTTGTCAGTGGGATAAATAACAAATCAATTGACAATTCACCCTGGTGGCAAAAAAAAAAAAAAAAAGCAAATCCACAGAGCCCTGAACAGAGAACTGAGGAATGGGTGTGGGTGAGGGGTGGGGAGCTTCCTGGAGGAGGTGGCAAATGAAGGTGAGCAGAGGAGGGTCTGTCTGCAAGCCCGGAGCCCTCTCTTCTCTGGTCTAGCAGCCAGAGTTTCCTAAAACTCTAGCTGCCCAGACTGAGAGGGCAGCACGGCTGGCTGTGAACATCTGTGAATACACCTGAGAACCAGAGATGGAAGGGGCTCGGGTCAACTCACACAGGGAGTCTCCTGGCAATTCTCCCCGCCCTGGCCTCAGCTGCTGGCATGTTCCCCAGCTGAAAGCTCTCCTTCTAAAGCCACTTCAGATGTCTGCTCTGGTTTCTCCTGCTCCAGGCTTCTCTGCCCCCGACAGCCCTCGGGGACACTAGGCACCCCCTGGACAGGGAACTTAGAGGGCAGAATGCTGAGGGCGGAATGTTCCCCTCACCTGGCCACTGAGAGATTTGTGCTAGGATTCTGGAAACGTCTCAGAGGATGAAAGACTCTAGTCTGCTCCATCAAGAGAAAGGACCTCAGGAGTGAGGCCAGGAGACTGTGATTTCAACTAGCATCCTTCCCCCCGCCCCCTGCTGCTGTCCTCCTGTTCCTCTTTAGCACTCCTATATGTCTTCCAGCCTTTTCCTTCCTCCCCTTCAAGGGGGACCTTGTGTGGGAATAAACTGTCCCCTGAAATAGAGGACCATGCAAATAGACAAAGCTGGCAAGCCAACCCAGCTCTGCCTGTGGCTAGCTTTGTGGCCCCAGGGTATGGGTTCCCATCTCCGAGCCTTAGTTTCCCCACGTGTCCAGTGGGAACCAAAACCCGGGGAGCCTCATGAGACAGTGGCTCAGAAGTGCTTCAGAAAATGTGGAGCGAAGGACAGCCAGGGCTGGCGAGTGTCTGCCAGGGACCACACACCTTCCCGCCAGACGCCTCTGGCCGTGGGCTGTCCAAATGGGTGTCTGCAAAGCAGCCCGGCTGGCCTTGTTCTGGTCAAGGAAGAGAAAGGCTGAGTTAATTAAATCAACAGCTAACAGTGCAGGTTACCCACAAAAGTGAACTTTAGTGCCCCTAAAACCACTGACCAAAGGAGGGCTGGGAAAAAAAAAATGAAACCACAGTTGGAGTAAAATGGAAAAAGAAATCATCAGCTCTACATCACTTCAGCTGGCCACAGGTATCAGAATATTAATTGGTCTTTGACTCGATTTGGCTGTGGGAGTCGGGGCAGGCTGTGGCTTCTGGGAGCCCAACCATGGGGCTGGCCGCAGGGCACGCCGGGAGGCGGCTGTCCACAGGGACTGGGAGGGGGGTGGGGGCGAGGCTGGGGCCCCCTCAGGCCCTGGAGGGAAGGGCGGGTGGGCAGGGGCGGGCGGGAGGAGTGAGTGTGGGAATGGGTGTGAGTTGGGGCGGTGGGGGGTGGGCACCAGAGTGTGGTGACTGGGCCCTGTCAGGCCCAGAGTCTCATGAAAAAAAAACTTCAAACAGCTTGGTCACTCCAAAGCTCTCCACATAAATTTGTTATTGTTTGATTTTCACAATGGCTGTAGCAAGAAAGAGGTAATTCCTATGACAGAGGTGGAGTCTCACAGATATGCTTGGAAAGGCACCAACCACAGAGGCAGTGGTAACAGCAAAAATGATGGCAATGTTTGCTCTTGTTTAGGAAGTGACCACTTGGGCTCATGGCACAGTGCCAAGGTACAGAGGAGGTGCGTGAAGGATCTGGGCTGAGACGAATTTTCCAAGACTCAGAATTGACTCCCCAGATAGCAAGCCACCTTCTGGGCTTGCCTGGCCCAGGCCTGGCCCCTGTCCTTGACCCTGAACCCCTGCAGGGCTTCCCAGGGACTGATCTGCAAGGGGCCTGGTTAGGCAGTCCCAGACCCTCTATAGGTCACTGTGTGTTCAAGCCAACTTTGCGTATTCAATTCTACTCTGCTGAGTGGCTTGCTTTCTGCTGCAGCTGCTGTCATGACACTGATGGCCCGTGGAAACAGAGACCATGTCCAATCCTTCTTCTGCTGCTGGCCTGATGGACATGTTTGTGAAACCTGGGCATGGGGAGTCATTTATCTGAGAGGGCAGCCACCTTCCCCCAAGCCTCTGCAGGGAAAATGTTCAGTGGAGCCCACATCATGAGTGCCTGGATGCAGCTCTGGAGCGTCAACAGCATCCCATCTCTTTGCCACCATGTCCTACATCTGTCCAGGGGCCTGTGCCAAGGAAGACCTGCTTGACTCCCCAGGCCTGTATCAAGCCTGGGCCACTGTGGGCAAGAAGGGCTGTTAGATCATCTGCCTGCCCCTCCGTTCACGAAGGAAGAAACTGAAGCCCAGACAGGGGGAGGGGTTTGCCTGAGGTCACACAGCAAATTAAAACCTAGCGCCCCAGGTTCCAAGTTTCTTCTCAAACTTCTGGACTTCAGGGGTCATGGAAGAGGCATTAAAGCCATAGCTCTAGCAGCAAAGTGGCACCTGACTTTGGCTTCAGTGTCAGGGAGAACAGGGGAGCTCTGGAGGCCGTGACAGCCTTGAGAGCCCAGGCCTGGTCCCAAGAGGCAACCACACTGTGCAGGAAGGTGGGCCTCATTTTTCCAGAACTTCTGCTTTCTCAAGTGAAGCTAAAAATTTGAGCTTTCATCTGAGGTTCCACAACTGTTAAATGTTGGCAAAACTGAAAACTTTAATAGCACAGTGACATGCAAAGCAAAATGACACATTTGCTGTCTGTGGGCCGTAGGTGGTGACTTTGGGACTGTCTCTCGCGGGGCCTGGTAGATGGCATTGCGGGAGGAGGTGAAAGGCTGAGCACTCTAACAGGATTTGAGCTTTGAGATGCTGTTGGCTTATTGCATCATTTATTAATTCCTTCACTCCTTTACCCTCGTGGCCTGGGCCTTATTGTCTGCCTTCTTTGTCCAAGGAAGTTCCAGCCTCCCTCTGGCAAGAATGAACCTGTCTGAGCTTCCCAACATCCCAGGAGCCAGGAAGGGGGGCAAGGTAGGATTTCAAACGCGGGAGCCTACTGCTGTCTCTCCCAGCATCTTCCTGGGCAAGGGGCAAGTCTTCCTTGGCATGGTAGAGGGTGGAGTTGAACTGCCCACATCAGACAGATCCAACCCCTGGTTTTGGTCCCATTCCTACCATGGGGATTAAAATTTTGGGTTGAACAGACCTGGATTCAAATCTTGGCTCTGCTACTGACAAGCTGTGTGACCTTGCGCAAGTAGCTATCCCTCCCTGAGCCTCTGTAAAGGAGACATTGCAGATACCTGGTTGTGTCCCCATTGGCCACTCTGAAAACTTTCCCTTGTTCAGTTCAGTTCAGTCGCTCAGTCATGTCTGACTCTTTGCGACCCCATGAACTGCAGCACGCCAGGCCTCCCTGTCCACCACCAACTCCCATAGTTTAGGAGATGGCTTTTATTATTACTGATGATATTGTGATTTGGGGCTGACCCCCAGTCTCAAAGGCAAGATCATTAGAGCAGCTTTGAGGTGGGAGTCTGGCTGCCCCACGAGGACCTCAGGGTGGACCGAGGGCTTAGAGTGGGGCAGGGAAGACTGTGGCCTCTGTGATGGGGAGGGTGGAGTCTGTGTAGCAAAGAGGATTGGGCCCTGGGGGAGCCCGTCTGCACCACTCCCACCCTAGGCCTCCGAGTGGTTAGTGAAAATGGTGCTAATGGGGCCAGGCCCAGCTGTGACCATCACCATCAAGGAGAAGGGGTGGGGCCCAAGGGAGGGGCAGGTGTAGGGTGGGTGAGGGGGGTCCTGCAGCCTGGCCTGCCCAGCACCCACCCAGTGCTCCAGAGAGGCCAGGTCTGCTTCTGTCAGCACAGGGATTTATGGTGGGGGTGGGGGTGGAGGAAAAGCTAGGGTACCCTAAGCTATCTCCTTGGAAAGTCAAATACAAGTTCTTCAACCTGCCCAGATTCTTGGAGTTTCTTGATCCAGGACCTTGGGGAGACAATTCCCCACTCTGAACCCGCTTCATAGTCTTTAAAATAGAACTAGTGATAATATGACTTCCTAAGATTGTCTTGAAGTCAGTAAAGATAAATTTGGGCCAGAGAAGAGTGAGCAAGCTTCCTACCTGAGAAAGGGCATGGTCTCCTCTCCCTGCCTGGACCTCTGCTTGCCCCAGTTTATTGCCCTGCCCATTGTCTGGAGCTGGGGATGGAGCCCCAGTACTGTCTCTGACTTCCCTGCCTTTGGCCTCAAACCTCATAGAAATCCCCGTGGCTGTGGTTGCTACAGGGTCCTCATGTCCAAAGGAATGCAGCTCTCCCACAGATAAAGGGCTTAGGATGCTCCCCTAAGTCTTAAAGAGTGAGGTTCCAAATGAGTCTCTTTTCTCTCTATCAGGGCACACTTCTCTGAGCATCCTCTCTGAATCATGCTCCTACCTCCGGGGATAGTTGTCCTAGATTGGGGTTTCCAAGTTACCACAATCAGATTCACTCTCTCCTGCTTCACACCCAGCTTGCATGATAATCTTAAATCCTGCACTCGAGAGTTCATAAAGCCCGTTGTATGCTCAGCTCTCTCTCTCTCTCTCATTGACTCCTCTGAGTCAACGCCTGAGGTTCTAGGCTGCAGCTAGGATGCCCATTTTGCAGATAAGAAAACTGAGCAGCCCCAGGACCAGGGTGAGGCAGGCAGGTATTCCAGATGTAAAGTTTAGTTCAGTGTTTGGCATCAACCTGGCACTTCTAGGGGGGTGGAGAGTCAGCACCCATGTGGGCCTGGTTTGGCCCACCATGTTCCTGGCCATAAGCCAAGGCTGGGGAGGAGGGGGGCTACCAGCCCTGCCCCACTCTCTCAGCAGGGAGGGAGGGAGTTGGTCACCAAGGTCAGTCTTCCCTGAGCTCTGGGCTGGGGCTCTTTCTGTCACAGCAAGAAAACCTCTTTGAATGGAAGGCTTGTTAGTGGGGAAATGACCCTAGAAGAAGGAAGATGGAGTCTGTGGATCTGTGTGGGCCTGGAGTCTGGTTAAATGCAGGGCCTGGACGTACACGGGAATCTGCAGCTCAGAGAACAAGCGAGCCTAAACTACAGTAGGAGGCCCAGAGAAAGAGGGGTGTAATTCTAATGATTAACCTTCCAGAAGGCAGAGACTGCCCTGCTTGGGGGGTACTAGTGTCTGGTGGTGGGGAGGGGCTAGTATCCTTGAAGCTGTGAGAGCAGGAGGCCCCCTGGGTGGTCCACTTTTGCAAAATCTAGTAAAACTGAAAAAAAAGCACAAAGTCTGAGACCCAGCCATCTCTCGATAACAATAGCCACTGGCACTTTCCCCGTGGCAGGCAGTTTTAAGGGCCTAATGTTTATGCTCTCACTGAATTCTGGCAAGGACCCCCTGAAGTAGGTGCACTGTTATTATTCCCATTTTCCAGCTGGGGAAACTGAGCCTCAGAGACAGCTGACCTGTCCAAGTTCACCCAGCTGCTAAGTGCAGAGTCAACTCCTGTTTCTGCGCTTTTAGCTGCTATGACATGCTGCTTCTACCTTCAGAAATATTCTCCTAAGGGTGATGAGATGTATTGGAACATTCACAGAAACTTTGCTTGTAAGAGCAATACAACCAGAAGAAGCCACGTTACTGCTCACGGACAGGAGCAGCCACACACTCCAGAACAATCCAATAAGCCTTCCGGCAGTTGAACAGAGTGAGATCAGACTATTCACTGTAACTGCACATTTCCTATATAGTAACTGAAAAAAGTAATTTGCTGCTGTGTGCCTGAGCCCATTTTTAATACTAGAAAGAAAAGAAGAAAAAACAACAACAACAAATTATGCTTATCTCACGAAGTATTGATAGGGCTGGAAGATTCCAGACCAAACTGCTGAGGTTGCTTCTCAGAGGAAGGATGAGGGGTGGGATGAGGGCTAGTTGGATGGGCCAACCAGCTTGGCCAAGAGTAGGAAACTGTCACAAAGAGCATGTGCTACTTTTGTAATTAAATAAGAAACATTTTTTAAAACATTTTTTAATCATACTTTTTTTTTGCTTGTAAATATTTATTTATTTGGCTGCATGGGTCTTATTTGCAGCACATGGTATCTTTTGATGCAGCACTTGGGCGTCTCTTTCTGCAGCATGTGGGATCTTAGTTCCCCTACCAGGGATCGAACACACGTTCCCTGCATTGCAAGGCAGATTCTTACCCACTGGATCACCAGGTTAAGTCTACGTTTTTTAAATGAAAAGATATTAAAGAATCTTCAAAAGGTGGCTTGAGGGCCCCTCCCCTAGTTTGGATTCCCAGACTAGGGAAGACACCTCTGCCGTCATAGACTGGCTGACTCAGGTCTAGTCCTACCCAGAGGGGGAGGCAAAAGTGTCACAGGGAAAGTCTTTGCTTTTTGTTCTGCTCTCAGCACCCTTTGGGCTGCAGCAGCTGAGGGGTTGGGGTCACGGTACCCCATCTTCTGTTGCTGACCTGTGGTGGCAAAGGGCAGTGGGCCAGGCCTTTCCTGTCCAACCCTGACCATGTGTGTGAGTTTTGGGCTATTGCTTATCTCCAGCCTCAGTTTTTTCACCTGCAAAATGGGAATAATATCCTTCTCTGGCTTGATCTAGGGTCGAAATAAAATGTCCCTGAGAACTGTCAAGAGGGGAAAGATTTGAGGACTAGTTACAATTTTTCTTTACTAGTAAACTTTTGGATCAAAGAGATCAGGGTTTGAATTCTAGTTCCTCCACCGACCAGCTGTGGACAAGAGGGTGCGCTTCTCTTGTTACCCACCAGGGTTCTTAGGTCTTCCCCAGTCAATGGAAATTGACTAGAGGCCAGACAAGAAATTCAAGCAAGGGCTTCCCTGGTGGCTCAGTGGTAAAGAATCTGCCTGACAGTGCAGGAGACATGGGTTCGATCCCTGGTCTGGGAAGATCCCATGTGTTGTAGGGCAACTAAGCTCACGCGCGACAACTACTGAGCTTGTGCCCAAGAGCCCGGGAGCCACAGCTACTGAGTCCGTGTGTCTCAACTACTGAAACCCGGGCACCCTAGAGTTTGCGCCCCGAAACAGGGAAAGCCACTGCAATGAGAAGCCCGAACACTGGGGCTAGAGAGCAGCCGCCACTCACCACAACCAGGGAAAAGCCTGCGCAGCAACAAAGACCCAGGGAAGACAAAAACAAATAAATTAATTAATTAAAAAAAGAAATTCAGGCAAGGCTTTCCTGGGGCCGTTGATGCCACAGGGGAAGCAAGAACTAACAACAGATTCCCTTGCTTGCTTACTTCCCCAGGCGGGGGGCAAGCTTGTTCTTTACGTGGGGCGAGGGTAGGGGTATGTCCAGGGGTGAGGCTGGAGGGGTGTTTTGCTCGCCTACTTAGGTGGCGTTTTGTGCAGAAGACACACTCAGTACCCCGCTTTTGCTCCTGACACTCTGTCTTTGCTCCAGACTCCTCAAAAGTTGGCAGTTGGGTTGTTTGGTCTCTTTGTATCTTCTGGGTCCAGAACTTGCCCCAGCTGCACCTGCACATGGTTATTTTTAGCCCCACGCAGTTTCTTTGGATTTTGTTGCTCAAGGAGAGATGTGCCCAGGTGCAAGCATTGCAGCACTGCCGCAAGAGTCCCAGGTCTTTGACCTCAGTTTCTTCATGTGCAAAATAGAAAGGAAAGTATACCGTTGACACGGTTGCATAGAAATTCAGGGAGTTAATTCAGGACGGCAATTTAACCTGGTCCCTGGCCCACAACGAGGGCGCCTTCAAGGGTTTCCGTGATGAGGAAGAAGGGGCCAGGAGCTTTCCCGGGTATGGGTGAGGGGCTCGGCAGGGCCCGAGGGGCTTATAGGATGTTTGGGGAACAAGGTCCAGGAGGAGGGCAGACACTCAGGAAGTTGGGCCTTCTTTCTGCCGTGACTTCCAGAAGGGGAACCAGCCTTGGGGTTCGGCAAGCAGAGAGTGGCCAGCATGGTGAATCCCACAGCCCGGCCTGGAGGGCCGCTCTCCCACCACACGCTGGCCAGACGGCCGGGAATGGGGAAGTAAGAGGCGTCTCCCAGGAAGGGCCAGACAGGCTCAGCCCAAGGTGGAAAAACCCTTTGGTCAGCGGTGCCTGGGCGGTGGGAAGCATGGGCCTCGGGCATGGCCGCCTGCACCCCTACAGGCCCGGCTGCCAACTCTCCCAGCTCGGATCCTCCGGTCGACCGAAGCCAGGCTAACCCCCCTGAGGCCCAGGGCCACCTCTGCCGGCCTGGCCTTTCAGTGGCTCCCTTGTGTCCGCAGAGCGAAGCCTCCTCCAGCTCCTCACCCGGACCTTCCAAGCCCGCCTCGGTGGGACCTCCACTCGCCCTGCACCTTCATGGTGTGGCCTGATGGACAGTGTGAGACCAGGCCTGGCCCTGGGGTTCTCCGAGGCTGATGATGGGGCCATGCCCCCCGCCCTTGCCCTGTCCCCAATTCCCCACTGTTGGATTCTCTTGGACTGTGTCCATACTGGCTCCTGGGACGTAATCAGCACACTTCCTTGTGTGCAGACGGCACTTCCTAGTTTACACGGCGTCTCAGCCATAGTCCCGCAGTAGAGCCAGGCGGGGACTGGGCCCCTGCTGTGGGCGCTGTGGAGATGTACCCCATCCAGTTCTCCTTCAGGAGATCCTGCCGCCTGGAGCACAGTGGCCGGGGACCCAGCTGCCACCTCTCGGGAGCCACTGCTGTGTTGTCACTGGGCCAGGGCCCCCAGGGCCCCCTACACCATACCTGAGCCCAGCAGAGGGGTCAGACCTGTGTCCTGGTCAGAGGGTCCTTCCGGCCTATTGCTCCCTCTCCCTGTTAAGCTTCCCTGCTGTTTCCCCCAGCAGATCTCCTGCGTATCTGATCCCTCCCTGGCTTCTGCTTATCGTGCGTGCCGTGTCAAGTCGTTTCAGTCATGTCTGACTTTTTGCAACTCCATGGACAGGCTGCTCTGTCCATGGGCTTCTCCAGGCAAGAATATTGGAGTGGATTGCCATTTCCTCCTCCAGGGGATCTTCCCAACCTAGGGATCAAACCTGCGTCTCTTCTGTCTCCTTCGTTGGCAGGCAGATTCTTTACCTCTAGCACCACCTGGGAAGCTAGGATTATCATAGCACCGGGTTCATACACTCATTTTACAGATGGAAAAATCAAGGCTTAGAAGTGGGAAGTGACCTGACCAAAGGCACCCAGCAAATTGCTGCTAAAGCCAGTTCCAGGACTAAGACATCTTCCTTCCGTTGCTTCCTCCCTCTGCTTCACCCCCTCAATCCAAAATTGAGATCAAATGTCAGGACAGCCTCCTCAAGAAGCAATGCTGACTCTGGAGGTGTTTGACCCAGAAGAGATCCTTAGCTTAGGCCACATTTGGAGAGACCTGACCTGGGGACTAGGGCAGCTGAGAGGACTCCTGCCCCCCATTCGTGGGGGGAATGGGGCCCTGCTGCCCTGGGCAGCGTTCTCTCCAGGGAGCACAAGGGCAGGATTGCAAGGCTGGCTTTTAAAGCAACACAACATCATTAAATGTGTGATGGAGCCCAGGCCCTAATGGCTTATCTAAGACTCTCTGTCGCCATTCCCCACTTCTCAGGAGGGCGGGTCAGAGGCTGAGGGATGGCTGGGGTGGAAACACTCTGGGGACCCTGATCTTGGACTTGGCGAGGAGGCCTTTTGTCAGGGGGCTCTGTCTGACCAGCTCTGATTTTCATCATCAGGGCATAAAGCTTTGATTGCGGGTGGGGGTGGGGGGCTTGTGGAGTCCCTGCCATCATCCACAGAGGGAAACTGAGGCTCAGGGGGCGATGGGACTTTCCCAAGGCTGCACTGAAGCAGCCCTAGAATCTTCCTGACTGCTCTCTCCACCTAGCCCCACCCCAACCCTTCTCAGACAAGCTGTCTTCATTATCTGCCAAAGCAGGCCCGGTTTCTGCTTCTCCCAGGATGAAAGCAATCTAGGAGATTCAGTCCCATAGGCATCATGTTGCCTGTCTGGATTCCTCATTTCAACAGGGGCTTTATATTTACCACAAAAGCACACACCTTGTCACGCATCATATAATGACATCATTGTAGCCACTGCTCTCTGGATAAACCACAACCCCTTCCAGGCCCTGTGAGGTTGGCCCTGCCCACATCCTTGACCTCCCCTCTCTGTAGCCACTCTGCCCTGGGTGTCTGTGCTCTGGGCCCCCAGCCTGAGCCCCTCAGTCCTCCAGGGCGACTAGCAGCTTCCCAGCACAGGGCTGGCTGCCACCCTCTGTGCCCTGTGCCTTACCCATGGGTTTCTACACACCCATCAGACCTCAGCTCCAAAAACTTTCTAAAACCCTGACGCCCCCAATAGTGGTCCTGCCACCGAATCCTCCTCATCTTATTATATAAATACGTTTGCGATTCTTCATTTCATGTGTTTATCCTCCCTGCTCTAGAACAGGCTCCAAGAGCAGGAACACAAGACACAGTGAGGAAGGAAGGGAGGAAGGAAAAAAGGGAAGAAGGAGGGAAGGAGGGAGGGAACCAAAGGCAGAAACAGTCAGGAAACAGGAACATAGAAACAGAAATAGTCAAACTCCCGGAGAAGGGCAAAATAGTTGTCCAGGTTGAGTTCCAGATCCAACTTTGAGCTTCCCAGCAGCCAAGGCAAAAAGGAACATCCAGTCAGTTACATCAATGTTAGTGTCAGAAAGGAGGAAGCCCACCAGCTCCTTGGGGACAGTCCAGCTCTCTGGGGGCAGGGCGCTCACTGATGCATGGCTTGTGTCCTCGGCATCCCCCCACAGGTGCACTAAAGGAGTTCCCAAGGCAGCGTCTCACTCCGCTTGTGGGCAAAAGCCAAGAAAGGGACGTTGGAAAGCAGCTGGGAGATGATGCCTGTGCTGAGAGCCTCGGGTGGGCCAGGCTCGGCTGGAGGACAGGGTGGCAGGATGTCCTCACCTGCGCATGCCGACGCTGCCCAGCGCTCAGTCCAGGGGGTCCGTGTTGTTACCCAGCCGGGGGCCCAGTTCCTCATCTGACTCTTGGCAAAGCTTGACTCCCGGAAGACCCTAGGCAGGGCTCCATGCAGACACCTCGCCTGTGCTCTGGCCTCAGAAAGAGGCTGCAGGGTGGGATGTGGTGGTGGAGGGTGGGCTCTGGGGTCAGTCCATCCCCCCGCACACCTATCCCAGCTCTGCCAGTTCCCACCACTCGCCTCACCTTGCTGAGCCCGCGGTCCTTCCGCCTTCATCCCCTGGGGATCGTCCAGTACCGCCCTCAGGAGGATGCTGGCAGGATCGAACACCACAGGGCGCGTCAAAGAAAACACACAGGAGAGTCAAGCAGCCGTGAGCACTCTCAGCGTCGCTGGCTTTTGGGGCGCCCAGAGCCAAAGCCTGAGGCTCTTACCAAGGACAGAGACCCCATGGAGGACAGCCGCGTGTGGAATGGAAAGGCCTGGGCTGGGTTTCTCACGGTGGGACCTGAGATGTCGCTGTCCTTCAGCACCTGTGGTGCCCCTTGTCCTGCAATTATTTCCTGGGAAGGGAGTAAACTGAGGCGCTGTCCGGGCGGGCCTAGGGTGTGCGTGTGTGCCCACATGCATGCATGTGTCGAGGAGAGGCAGGAGGCCCCTGTCTGGGAAGAGAGACATCCCAGGTCAAGGGCTCAGGCGCAGTTACACGCTATGCAGGGTGGAGGCGGGTGGGTTTGAGTGGTTCTGAGGAGAAAGGGAGGCCAAGGAGGGGCCCCGGTGATGGGTCAGGAAGGAGGGGTGTCCTGGGGCCCCGGGAGGAGGGGGGAGTATGTCCAGCGGACGCAGGGTAACATGCACTGGCGTGGTCCCCATCCAGGCCGAGGGCATCACACACCTTACCTGGGGGCGTACACCAGTCTCTGCTCTGCCTTTGAGGAAACTGAGGCAGAGGGCGGCTGAGAAGCTAATCCAGGGTCACAAAGCGAGTGTCCTAGTCTGCTCTGGCCGCTCTAATAGAATTCCACACATGGGGTGCCTCAAAGGACGTTTGTTTCTCCCAGTTCTGGAGACTGGAAGGTCCAAGACGATGGGGCTGGCAAGGTGGGTTTCCTCCTAAGACCCCTTCCCTTGGCTGCAGGCCCCTGCCATCCTGTGTGTGTTCACATGGCCCCTGCTTGTGTGTGTGGGTGTGTGCGTGGGTGGCTGGGTGGGGAGGGGCATGGAGAGAAGGGGAAAGAAAGAGAGAAAGAGAAAGAGAGGGAGGAGCGATTAGCACTCTGGGGTCTCCCCTCATAAGGGCACTAATCCTATAGGATCAGGGCCTTAACCTCGGGCCTCGATTAGCCATCACTACTTCCGCAGTTGTCCCCTTTCTAAATACAGTCACCTAGGGGTTAGGGCTTTAGCATGTGAATTTGGGTTGGGAGGAGGGAGGAGACACAAAAATTAAGTCCTTAACTGCTAGGAAGGGACCGGGTCAAGATCTGAGCCAGACTACCTGTCCAGTCCCCAGCTCTGGCCCTGAAACGTACCAGTCAGATGGCGAGGGGCTAGGGTTCAGGGGCTTCAGAGGAGGTCCAGCTGGAGACAAGGACAGGGAGAAAGCCCAGGGCAGACAGCAGCCGCAGGAGAGGAAGGAGGGAAGGAGGGAGCTTCCCCGGGAAGGTCAGGGAGCGAGGCAGAGTGGGGGAAGCTGGTCTGGGCTCATTAGCAGGAGGCCCAGCTGGCCGGCTGCTCCAGACCGTGAACTTGGCAAAGGGCAGCCACCCAGGGGCAGAGGGTAGCAGGTCCATGTAGAAAGGGCTCCCGAGGGGGCCCTGGCCAGATCAATGAGGGCGGCCGGGTCGATGAAGACTCAGCAGGCCCTGGGGGCTTGACCTTGGCTCCCAGATGGGGTAGCAGCAGCCCGCCTGCCTTGTGAGACCGTGCGCTCAGCCCTTCCCTGCCGCTGGTGCTTTTACTGAGGAGGCACTCTGTCAAGTCCATTGCTTGCACAGCCTCAAAACCACCCTGAAAAGCTGCTCTTATTATCCCCATTTGACAGATGAAGAAACTGCGGCTCAGAGAGGTTGAAGGAACTTGCCCCGTTTGGGCAGTGACTCAAACCCTGAGAGCCTGACTCTGAGTCCCAGACCCTTGAAAGTGCATTTCAGAATCATCTCTCCTTGGTCATGTCTTAAGTTCCTCCTTCTCCAGCTGGCTGGATGGACAGGTGGGCAGGTGGTCCTTGCCCCTGTCCTTTGTCTGTCTCTGGTTTGGTTTGCTGAGTGAACAGCAGGTGGGGGTGGGGCTGGGGAGGGGCGGGGAAACAGACTTGAGCTCCGCAGGGCAGCTGAGCATAGATTGCTGGGCTGAAACCCAGCGAGGAAGCCGGGACAGAGGACCCAGGGCGATGGTCCCCACACAGACATCTGCATCCACTGGCAGCTCCCATCCCCATGACCAAGTGGATGAGGCCGGCATGGGACAGTGAGGCCTCTCTCCCAGGCTGCCCCCTAAGATTCTGCCCCTTCAAGGCATTGAACCTGGAGCCCCATATAGAGGGGACAGGGACCAACCTGTTAGAGTGCTGTGAACCTACTGTGTGCCAGGCAGAAGCCTAGATGCAAGGGATTCCGTAACAAGTCAAGCTGGGTCAGTCCCTGCTTGCGTGGGGCTTAGAGTCCAACAGGGAAGTCCAGCATCCATCACTGAATTACACACAGGTGAGATTACGGCTGAGGCAGGACGTGGAGGGACCATGACACAGTACAAGAGGGGGGTGTGGGAGTGGGGGGACCCCTAGCAGGGAGGGTCAGGGAAGGCCTTCCTAAGGAAGTGGCCATTGAGCTTTGCTTGCAGAGTGAGCAGGTTAAGGAGGAAAGGGAAGAGTGCACAGCCTGTGGAAAGGCCCTGTGGTGGGAGGGAACAAGGAGGATACAAGGGCCTGAAGGAAGGTGGCTGAAGGTGAGCAGGCTTTGGGGAGGTGGCTGGAGATGTGGGTGGGGTCAGAATACCTGGGACCTTGAAGGTCACCTGGAGGAGGTAAGAACACTTCCCAAAGACTTGTAGGATGTCACTGAAGGGCGTGGTTGCATACCACTATTTTGTGTATTCTAGAATATACATTTAACCTTTCACATCTCTGAAGTTGAGATGCATTTTATAATCCATCGTTTGTCTAAGCTTCACTGGCAATCCTTTTCTTTGTGGGACGTAAAAGTATGGTATGTCTTATAATCACTTGAAGAGGTCATCCATCCAGGGGGATACAGGAGGAAAGATGAGAAAGGCCCCCATTTGAAGAGCTAAAGAGGCTGGAGTCCCACCTGCTCACCCTTGCAGGAACCGTGGGTCCCTCTGCTGCTCGCAAGACTCCAGGGAACACAGGCTGGAAATGAAGGGTCTTGATCTTGGAAACCTTTTTACAACACGTGTGCTCAGGCTCATGCTAATTAGAGCCTCAGACATGCTGATTCAGAGTCTCCAGGGTGACTCAGGAACCCAGAGCTCTCAGAGCCAGCTTGGTTGCTGCTGGTCTATTTATGCTCTAAGTCCCCGAGCTGGACCGACCTGGATTCTGTTTCTGGAACACGAGTTTTAACATGCACAGGACATTATACCCTTTAAAAAGCACCCTGAGCCCCGCACATAGTAGGTTGGTTGCTGGAACTGCAGATTCAGCCCCCAAACGGCCTGAGGTCTTTTCCCCAAGACCCGTGGGAATGGAGGTCCCAGAGTTTCTCACGGCTGCCCTCCTCCCACTGCTTTTTCCTGCCAGATAATCCTTTTCCTGCAAAGTTTTCTGAGGGCAAAGGAGAGGTTCCCTCATTCCCCACCTTGGCCTGGCCTTTACCTTGGTCTCTTTCCCTCCCCCTCCCCGCTACACACACTCTTCGGGCTGTTGTTGTTGGCTGGGTTGTGGCTGATACGGGTCACAGAAGTCACCCAGCAATGAGGATCAATAGCGGATCCAATTTTCCTGCTTCAATTTTAGAGCTTTTTAGCTTTGCATCGGTTTGACGCAATTGGACAGAAAAACAGCTGAACGGCTGTCCGGACCCCAGAGACCATGCCTGGGAGCCCTCCCCGCACCGGTCGGATTGGCCTCTGAGACCTCGCCAGGGCAATACAGGGGGCTGTGGCTCCCCCTCCCACGCTAGATGATCACTCTGTTGGAGGGAGGATGGTGAGGGGCAGCTGGATGAGGGGGGTGTCAGAGAAGGGGCATGGAACTTGCTCTGTGGCCCCTAAGTCGGGGCTGTTGTCACCGTGGGGGATGCAGTCTGTAACACGCTTGCTAAATGTGGACACAGGAGCCCTCCTGTTCATGCGTCGACTCCGGAGTCTTGCTGAGTCCCTGGCCGGCTAACAGTCAGGCTGCCCAGAGGAGGCAGGGCTACGGATGAGCATGAGATGGGAGATCTGGGCTTGCATTCTGACCTTCTGACCTCTCCCTCCAGATCATCCCCAGCTCCTCAGACTTCAGACCTCAGAAGGAAGACACAGAGGCAACATCCATGGGAGGCTATTCATCTCAGCAATAGCAAAGGCCGGGAGCTAACTGAAATGCCCATCAAGAGGGCAACAGTGGGTAGGACATAGTATATCCACACAACAAGTAACATCAAAACACGCTAATCTGGAGAAACCTCCAAGACATGCTGATACATAGAGAAGCTAATCACAGAGGCATGGGATCAGCACAGTTCTGTTTTGTAAGGAAGCGTGTGTGCAAGTTTGCAGGAGCAGATACCTACTGGATAGCAGTGCCTTGATAATCTTAGGGAAAGGATACCCAAGTCATACCATGGGGGCTTTTTACTTCTTAATTTATGTGCTACGGAAAGAAACGATGGTGTATGGATGCTTTTGCCTTTCTGTCTTGCTTTGATTTCGGTATAAAATCTGTAGCAGCTAATCATGATGATGATAGATCTGTGTGTACAAATATGGGAAGATATCCACACCACCCCAAAAAAGAGTAAGTCAGAGAAAACTACATTTGGTAAGGTCCATAAAGTAAACCTTGTATGTGAAGAGCTAAATAATATCTGCATAAGCTTTATAAATGCACAGATAATAATCTGCAGAATAGATGCTGAGCTGCTCACAGGGGTCACCGAGGAGGAGGGAAAAGGACTTTCAGGGAGGGCGTTACGGGGGCTGTCACTCCTAACTCCCAAGGCTTGGGTTGCCTTCGAGACATAGGGACCCTGAGAGTGGGTGGTGAGTGGCAAATGAAAACAGCCAGGACAGCAAGAAAGGGTGTGCGTACCCATGGGCCTTGGTGATGGTCATTGTCCTGGGGTGCTTGGGGCTGACTATTCACATTTGAACTTCATGTCTTGGGTCCTTCTGCCACCCTTCCTGCTACTTCCATGACTCAGAGGCCAAGAAAGTAAGAAATTATGCATATGTGGGGATTTCTCCAGTGGGATGTTTCTGCCTGTCTCTGGGGTTTCTGGGTAACTAGGGGATTCTCAAGGGGCCTACGTACCCCCAGTTCTTCCTCCTCCTCTCCCAGCCTTTTCTGGTGACCAGGGGCTGATGCCAGGGCAGGCAGACATGGCCTTGGACACTGGCTCCTGCCCCAGGGCTAACCACAGCAGGCACGTGCAGCCCAAGGCCTCCACAATGCTGACCTTTCCAGAGCCCTGATGAAGCATTAGTGTCCACACAGAGGCTGGGCCTGGCCCTTGGCCGATCCATTGATTCCCCGAGTTCCCCAGGGCCTCCTGACTGCCCCTAAACCCACTGAATAAATGAATCATAGGAACGCAATGAGTAATAGATCTGCTGGTGGCCTGGGAATTGGAAGCAAACAGAATCCCTAGGGGACCTTGGCATGGACAGCCCAGTTAGGAATGGCAGGATGGATGCTGGGCATTTGAGGGTGAAGAGGGGACCCAGATAGCCCTGTTCTAGGAGTGGGGAGTCCTGGTCTGAGCAGGGCAAGTGGAGGAGGAAGGGCTTGCAGGGCTGGGTGGAGAGGTGGCCACCCCCCACACCCCCACACACTCTGGCCCTGTGTGCTGTCCACTGCGGCCACAGCTGCTCAGGACAGTTCTCCTGGGGGAAGGATGAACTGTGTGCAGGGAGAGCTCTGAGAAGGGCAGCGCTGGGCTCTGCCTGGAGGGGTCAAGGTCTTATAGAAAGTGGGTTCTAATCCTGGCCCCTCCACTTTCTAACTGAGTAATGTTGACTAAGGTACTTAACCTTTCTGAGTCTCAGTTTTCATCATCTGTAAAATGGGTAGCAGAGGTGAGTAGCAGTACCTCTCTCATAGGCTCATTTGGGATTAAAATAAGATGATGCATTTAAAGTGCTTGGTGCAGCACTGATTTTTATTAAGGGCTGGAAAAATAACAGTGCCTCCCCCACCCTTGTCCAAGTTAGTATTATGGGTTGTCTCTCATAAACTTGTGGCCACACAGGGGTCTAAGCTGGGATGACAGGGGTTCATGCTGGGAGAGGACTGGATGGGGACTTTGAAAGTGTCCTTTGAAGAGCTGGTGCCGAGGAAATGCTGCCTGCCCCAGGAAACCATGTTGCTGTGGGTTTGGGTCTGGGACCTGCTGGCGTCACCCTGGATGAGGTTTGGAGGCGTGTGCAGGACAGCAGGAAGTAGCCAGAGCAGGGCTGGGGTGAGAGCTAGCCTTGCTCAGGGTTTGAGGTGGTGATGTTGAATAATCTGCTCCAGCTGTGGGGTCAGGGGGCTCTGTAGCCCCTTTCCCAAAGAATCTGCAAGGGTCAAACCTTTGCCAAGATGTGGCTGCCCTGAGGGACGCTCACGCTGGGCAAGGGTGTCTATAAACACACCCTACCCCTGATACCAGGGCCAGTGGGAGAGCAGGTGGGCGCAGAACTGCCCTGCTGCTGCAGAGGTGGGCTGTGGGCGCCCACACACTCCACAGAACGCCCTGGATTGCTGCTTTGCTGTCAGGTGTGAAAAACAGGAAGTAGGGGAAAAAATATCCCCACATTGATTTCCAGGTGAAGAAAGGGGCTTGAGCAGGGCAAAGTCTTTACTGAGGTTGGCCTGAGAATCAAGTAATTTCTTCCTGAAACTGGGACCTCCTTCCAGGAGCCTGTAGGCCAGGCCGGTCACTTTCCCGAGCCTTGTGAAATGAGTCTCAGAGTGTCACTGACTTCCTCAAAGAGAAAGCTCTTAGGAACATATTAGCCTCAGTTTCCTGATCTGCAAAATGGGCTGTCAGGAGACAGTACATGCAAAGCATGTAGGGCAAGGCCCAGTTCTCAGCACCAGACAGAGCCCTGATCCTTTTCTCTCGTGTTAGTGCTTGAGGCAGAGGGGCCCGGGATTCCCACCACTCCCATCCGCCCACTTTACAGAAGGAAAGGAGGCCCAGAGAGAGGTGGCCTGGCAAAGACTGCCCAGCAAGGCTTTGGTGCAGCTGAGACCGGTTATGGGACCCCCGCTCTCTGCCTGCCCCCATCCCTGCCTCATCCCCTTCCCCTCACCCCAGGGGTGGAGAGTAAGGCCTGCTCTTGCTGACCCCGCAGCAGTGGCCCTGGGGCGCCGGGGGACCCAACACATACACTTCCCACACTGCGACCTCCCCCGGCTCCCAGGCCCAGCTGGACCTGTGGTCTGGACCAGCTGGGCTCCCATGGCTGGTGGTTGAGACCCCAAAGCCACAATAGGCTGGGTGTATTGATTGAGGAGCATGCCTGGGCCCCCTGGGTGGGTGGGGCTCCGAGATGGGGCGGGGGTGGAGGGGGGACCCGGCCAGCCCTCCGGGAAAGCAGTCACTCTCCGCTGAGCCCTGCAGTCGGTGGGAGGGGGGCTGGACCTTTGGAAGGACTAGAGGAAACCATGGACCAGACCAAACAGTGACAACGGCCAACACTTACTTATCGGGCCCACATGCTGCTCTAGCATTGTACCTGGCTTCACTCACTGAATCTTGATGATTCTTGAACTCGGTAATACCATCCTTCTCCTTCTCCACAGCCAGGAAATGGAAGCAGTGAAGTCACAGACTACAGTAAGTCCCCCCCCTCGCGAGGAAACAAGAGACGAAGAAGGAGGGAAGGGCTTGCTAAGGGGACACACATCCAGCTGTTCTGATCACTTTTCTCTTCTAGAAAAGTAGGAGCAGAAGATGGCTATCCCAGATGTCAGGGGCTAAAACTCCAAAAGATGTGTCCAAGTGGGTCTGCTGGCCCCTCCTGGCTGATGGAGGCCATCCCCACCCTAGGCCTGTTAGACTTGACTCTTGCCTCCATCATCTCCCCTTCCCTACCCCTCCTTCTCTTCTCTCTTCCCTTCCTTCCTCTCTCCCTCACCCTTCCCTTCTTCCTTTCCTTCCTTCCTCACTCTCCCCTTCCCTCTCTCCTTTCTTTCTTCCTACGGTCATGAGCCATCACCACAGTCAAGATACAGGACATTTCCAACACCCCACAAAGTTGCCTCCCTCTGTAATCAGTCAGGTCCCTTCTCCCAGTCCTCAGCCACTGGCAATCACTGGTCTGCTTTCTGTCCCTAGAGCTTTGCTCTTTCTAGAATATTATGCATGTTGACTTAGGCACTATGCATACGCTTTTGTGTCTGCCTTTTCACTTAGCAATGCTTGTTTAGGTCTATAATTCACTTTGAGGATATATGTGCGTGTGTGTGTGTGTGTGTGTGACTGTGTGTATGATATAAGGTAAGGTTTGCAGAACTGCAACCATAGAGGGTTTTTTTATTCCCCCAGCCTTGGCATCAAATGGAGTTTACCTCATTGGATTTTGAAATTGGTAGACTAGTAACTCTTTGTCTTCTTCCATTTTCTCCCATTTTGAATGGGAAGGTCTATAACATGAATTGTATGCCTGTAACCACACATTTTGTATTTTGGAAGCAGAGAACTTGCTTTCTAGTTTTACAGATGGAGGGAATTTTGCCCCAGGAGGGATGCCATCCAGAGTCCCACCTGGGAACTTTGCAGATGTGATTAGGGATCTTGAGGAGGGGAGATGATCCTGGATTATCCTTACAAGAGGGACACAGGAGGAGTCAAATTCGAGGAAAAGGTGATGTGATGATCAAAGCGAAAATGGGAGTGATGTGCTTTGAGGATGGAGGAAGGGACCACAAGCCAAGGAATACAGGTGGTCATTAGAACCTGAAAAATGCAAGAGACCAGATTCTCCTTCAGAGCCTCCAAAATGGAACTGTAGTCCTGCTGACACCTTGTCTTTAGTCCAGTGAACCTGATTTCAGACTTTAAAAAAAACCTTCAAAATCAGTTATTTAAAGCCCTTGAATTTTCAAAGGGACCCAGAAAAGTTAACCAAAAAAATCCAAAAATAATCACATGAGTCAGAGAAAGGACAATAACTAGAAACCATATGTTCAGACTGCTAGCCAGCTTTTCCAGTATGTCATATGAATGCATTTTTATCGGATAATACAATAGTTGTGCCAGCTAAGTAGTGTGACCTGGAGTTATATCGCTGATGGTAGGATGTACCGACATCTTAGGGGCTTCCCTTGTAGCACAGTCTGCCTGCAATGCAGGAGACCTGGGTTTGATACCTGGGTCAAGAAGATCCCCTGGAGAAGGAAATGGCAACCCACTCCAGTATTCTTGCCTGGAGAATCCCATGGACAGAGGAGCCTGGCAGGCTATAGTCCATGGGGTCACAAGAGTCGGACACGACTTAGCAAATAAACCACCACCATCACCAACATCTTGGAGAGGAAGTTAGCCTTGTGGATGGATACCTGCCAGTCCAGCCTCCCAAAGACCCTGAGAGGGGACTGGTCTTGATGGGGTTGAGGAGCCCCTCTTGTCTTTTTCTTTTTTTAAGTTGGAGTATAATTGCTTTACAATGTTGTGTTAGTTTCTACTGTACTGTATCATGAATCAGCTCTACAAGTACATATATCTCCTCCCTCTCACCCTCTCACCCCTCACAGCCTTCACAGAGCACAGAGCTGAGCTCTCTTAATGGCCTGCCTAACCTCCACCCCCTCCAATCTCATCTCTGATTTCTTTTCTTTTAGTTAATTTTTATCACAGTATAGCTGATTTATAATGTTGTGTTAGTCTTAGGTGTACAACAAAGTGAATCAGTTACACTTACACATATGTCCACTCTTTTATAGATTCTAAAGCTATAATCAATCTAGACAGCATATTAAAAAGCAGAGACATTACTTTTCCAACAAAGGTCCATCTAGTCAAAGCTATGGTTTTTCCAGCAGTTGCGTATGGATGTGAGAGTTGGACTATAAAGAAAGCTGAGCGCCGAAGAATTGATGCTTTTGAACTGTGGTGTTGGAGAAGACTCTTGAGAGTCCCTTGGACTGCAAGGAGATACAACCAAGTCCATCCTAAAAGAGATCAGTCCTGAATATTCATTGGAAAGACTGATGCTGAAGCTGAAACTCCAACACTTTGGCCACCTGATGGGAAGAACTGACTCACTTGAAAAGTGAGTTGGGAAAGATTGTTGGGAAAGATTGAAGGCGGGAGGAGAAGGGGATGACAGAGGATGAGATGGTTGGATGGCATCACTGACTCAATGGACATGAGTTTGAGCAAGCTCTGGGAGTTGGTGATGGACAGGGAAGCCTGGCGTGCTGCAGTCCATGGGGTCGCAAAGTGTCGAACACCACTGAGCAACTGAAGTGAACTGGTTCTCATATAGGTCATTCTAGAGTACTGAGTAGAATTTCCTGTGCTATATAGTAGGTTCTTGTTAGTGATTTCAGACTTCTGACCTCCTGGACATTAAGATAAGAAATTTGTGTTGTTTAAGGTACTATGTTTGTGAAAATTTGTTACATCAGCAATAGAAAATGAATGCACTAACACAGTTTTGAAGAATAAAGAAGGACTTGTTTTTTTAAGTATTATGACTTATTATAAAGCTATGTAGTTAAAGAAGGATGATTATTCAATAATGGAAGAGCAAGCCTACAAATACATCTGCTTACAAACGGGACTGAACATATGGCAGAAATCAGCCTTTACAGAGCAAGCTATTTAATAGAGAAATGGTGTTATGTCACTTGGATCTTCAGATAGAAAAGATAAAAGAGAGCCCTACCTCACACCAAACATAAACATAAATTTCAGATGATATAAAGTCCTAAATACAAAAGAACAAAATATGAAAATTTTAAAAGAAAATGTTCATTCATGACATTGCAGTAGAGGCTTTCATAACAATATATAAAAGCTCAAAGCAAGGCAAGTTAGTTGCACAGTTTTGTCCAACTCTTTGCAGTCCCATGGATAGCCCACCAGTTCCTCTGTCCATGGAATTCTCCAGGCAAGAAGACTGGAGTGGGTTGCTGTTTCCTCCTCCAGCCACCAGAACCACGTATGCAACCACATCCTTCTCCTGAGGCAAGCCGCTGCTGGCCCTCTGGTGCCTTCTGGGCACAGTGACCCTCAGGTCACCACCTGTCGTGCAGGTCCCCATCCTGCAGCGAAGGTTTCTACCACTCCCCTGAATGCATCACCTTGCACACAGCGCCGTAGCTTTTTGGCATTCTCTAAGCATGACGTCCTCCCCCTTTGCACATGCCCTTCCTCCTGCCTGGAGTGTATCCTCTTTTATCATCCCCTGGACAGCTGCTATGTATCCTTCAGCACCCAGCTCAACTCTCATGTCCCCAGTGAAGCCTCAGCTTGCTGAGGGACCATTACCTGTATGACAGCATTGTCACTTCCCTCCATCTAAACTGAGTCCTTCCACTATTAGGGAAGCCTCTGCATCACAGTGAATGAGTGTGGGCTCTGGAGACAGACAGTCCTGGGGAGGAATCCCAGATCTGCCTTGTACTTGCCTAAACTTTCGGAGCCTTGGTTTCTGTAGAACGGGGCAGCGAGACAGACCTCTCATTGTGTGTGATGTCCTCTTTCTCCTCGACTGGGCTGATTGAGAGGCGGGCTCTGAAACTAGGACTTGAGGTGCAGGTGGTTCCCATGAGCCAGAGCCCCAGGGAGCCCTTGCAGGGGAGTTAGGGAGTAAGAGCGAGGGACCGTCACCAAGGAGGGCATCACCCAACAAGTTACTGCTGGAGGCGACAGGGCGGAGCCTGCCAGGGAGTTTGGGGACAGTGCAGGGCAAGCCTTGGATTCACCCTGCCGGGGAGGCAGGACCTGATTCTGCCAATAAGAGCCACGCCCAGGGGAGTGCTAACTGCCAGGCACTCTGGCCTGCCCCCACCTGTGATTAGGGGAAGCTGTCAGGATGGCACGCTCAGAGTGGGGAGGCGGAGAGGGCACTGGCGGTGCCCCCCACAACCTCCACACCGTGTGCTCAGTAACTGTTTTCTCATGTGATTCCCACAACAGTCCCGGAAAGGGCATCCTGCCCATTTTACAGATGAGGAAACTGAGGTCCAGCAAAGTTCTCTGCGGTTTTTAATTTGTTGAAGAAGCCAATCAAGAACAAGCAAATAAACAGACCTCTCTGCAGTCACAGATTGAGTTAGTCTTTAAGGACAGACCCCAAGACCCCCCTGATTCCTCATTGTGGCTTTTGCTTTTCCCCTCTCTGCCCAGAAGTCTCCCCACGGAGCCTGTGCAGTGACTTGAATCTGCCCCCACTCTGCCCCAGGCAGTGACTGGGCAAGTGGTGACCCATCTCCAGGCTCGGGCGAGGAAAGCCTAGGGGCAGCAGGAGGGTCGGGTTCTGGTCCTTGCTGTACCTTTTTGCTCAGAACGACTTTGGACAGATGCTGGCCACCTCTGGGCTCCGCTTCTTCATCTGTTGGATGGGGGTAGGTGTGTAAGATCAGCCAAGTCCCTCAAGCTGTCGGGACAAGGGGGAGGCTTGAGGCTGGACTGCCCAGACTCGCTGAGGCTGTCATAGGAGCCAGGGGAGACTGATTCATTCCCTCTGTTCAGTACCCCACTTGGCGTGGCTGGGGCTCAGTGGTCAAAGCACCCAGTGATTTGTCCCTGCCTGCCTCTTAGGTCAGCCTTGGGCTCAATGCAGCTCAGTTGCCAGCTTTTGTTTCACAGGCCTGCCCTCCCAGCTATGGCCATGATTGAGCCCTCAACCTTGGCCCATCTGGTGTTTGACCTTGGTGATGAATGGAGTCCTGATCTGAACACAGACTGACTCTATCCCTGTCTCAGACTGACCCCAAACCGTATACTGACTCTTGACCTGGTCACCAACTGACTTTTGATTCCAGCTACAGATTGAGCCCAGCTACAGACCGACCCCTGATCTAACCACAAACCTCAGACCCAGGCTGACCTCTGACCCCAACCACAGGCTGACCTTGGCTTTCTGGGCAGTGCTGGTCAGGCCAAGATTAGTCACTGATGCTCCTCAGCTACTCACCCTGCCAAGTGGGTTTGCAGTATCACCCCTCCAAGTAGAAGAGCCCCTCATTGAGCTGGAGGAACCCTGGGCAGGGTGGAGGGGAGGCTGGGCTGTCTGACTCTGAGGTCCCACCACAGTTGATCACAGCCTCCAACTCCAGCTCTGCATTCATCAGGTTGGGATCCAGCTCCTACCCTTGGTTGATTAGTTCTTCTGGAGTCTGCATCCTGCCCTAATTCTCTGGGGGCTCTGACCTCTGGGGTGCTGGATGTGATATATTCCTTTGGATACTAAACACCCTTTGAAGAGCCCTAGTATGGGAGACAGAATACAGGGTTTGGATCTCAGCTCTGCTACTGACTCACTGTGTGACCTTCACCATGACCTTCCTGGCTTCAGTTGCTCCATCAGTCCTGCCTCTTCCCTGCCAGACTTGGAAACTGCTCCTTAAACTGGGGTATGTTTGAAAGGGATTTGGTTCAGTTCAGTTGCTCAGTCAAGTCCTACTCTTTGCGACTCCATGGACCACAGCACATCAGGCCTGCCTGTCCATCACCAACTCCCAGAATTTACTCAAACTTATGTCCATCATGTTGGTGATGCCATCCAACCATCTCATCCTCTGTCCTCCCCTTCTCCTCCTGCCTTCAATCTTTCCCAGCATCAGGGTCTTTTCCAATGAGTCAGTTCTTCACATCAGTATATCAGGCCAAAGTATTGGAGTTTCAGCTTCAGCATCAGTCCTTCCAATGAACATTCAGAACTGATTTCCTTTAGGATTGACTGGTTGGATCTCCCTGCAGTCCAAGAGACTCTCAAGAGTCTTCTCCAACACCACAGTTCAAAAGCTTCAGTTCTTTGGCACCCAGCTTTCTTTATGGTCCAACCCTCACATCCATACATGACCACTGGAAAAGCCATAGCTTTGACTAGACAGACCTTTGATGGTAAAGCAATGTCTCTGCTTTTTAATATGCTGTCTAGGTTGGTAATAGCTTTTCTTCCAAGGTACAAGTGTCTTTTAATTTCATGATTGTAGTCACCATCTGCAGTAATTTTGGAGCCCAAGAAAATAAAATCGGTCACTGTTTCCATTATTTCCCCATCTATTTGCCATGAAGTGATGGGATCAGTGCTTATTTAACCTATATGCAGAGTACATCATGTGAAATGCCAGGCTGGATGAAGCATAAGCTGGAATCAAGATTGCTGAAAGAGAAATATCAATAACCTCAAATATGCAGATGACACCACCTTTATGGCAGAAAGAGAAGAAGAACTAAAGAGCCTCTTGATGAAAGTGAAAGAGGAGAGTGAAAACGTTGGCTTAAAATTCAACATTCAAAAAACGAAGATCACGGCATCTGGTCCTATCACTTCATGGCAAATTAGATGGGGAAACAATGGAAGCAGTGACAGACTTTATTTTCTTGGGCTCCAAAATCACTACAGATGGTGACTGCAACCATGAAATTAAAAGATGCTTGCTCCTTGGAAGAAAAGCTATGACCAACCCAGACACCATATTAAAAAGCAGAGACATTACTTTACCAACAAAGATCCATTTCGCCAAAGCTACGGTTTTTCCAGTGGTCATGTGTGGATGTGAGAGTTGGACTATAAAGAAAACTGAGCACTGAAGAATTTATGCTTTTGAACTGTGGTGTTGGAGAAGACTCTTGAGAGTCTCTTGGACTGCAAGGAGATCCCACCAGTAAATCCTAAAGGAAATCAGTTCTGAATGTTCATTGGAAGGACTGACACTGAAACTCCAATACTTTGGCCACCTGATGTGAAGAACTGACTCATTGGAAAAGACCCTGATGCTGGGAGAGATTGAGGGCGGGAGGGGAAGGGGACGACAGAGGATGAGACAGTTGGATGGCATCACTGATGCGATGGACATGAGTTTGAGTAAATTCTGGGAGTTGGCGATGGACAGGCAAGCCTGGCGCACTGCAGTCCATGGGGTCGCAAGGAGTCAGACACGACTGAGTGACTGAACTGAACTATAGGGACCAGATGCCATGATCTTAGTTTTCTGAATATTGAACTTTAAGCCAGCTTATTCATTCTCCTTTTTCACTTTCATCAAGAGGCTTTTTAGTTCCTCTTTACTTTCTGCCGTAAGGGTGGTGTCGTCTGCATATCTGAGGTTATTGATATTTCTCCCTGTAATCTTGATTCCAGCTTGTGCTTCATCCAACCTGGTATTTCGCATGATGTACTCTGCATATAAGTTAAATAAACAAGGTGATAGTATACAGCCTTGACATATTCCTTTCCCAATTTGGAAACAGTCTGTTTTTCCATGTCCGATTCTAACTGTTGCTTCTTGACCTGCATACAGATTTCTCAGGAGGCAAGTAAGGTGGTCTGGTATTCCAATCTCTTTAAGAATTTGGTGACAACTTCAGGAGAAAAATTAAGTAGAGAGGAAGGATGGAAAGCTTTTGGGGAGGGTGGTGGAATCCCTCGAGATGACTTTTGAGCAGAAATTTGAAGGAGAGGAGGAAGTAAACCATGGGGATGTCTGAGGGAAGAGTGTTTAAGCAGAGGGAACAGAGAGTGCAAAGGCTCTGGGGCAACAATCTCATTGATCCATCTCGCTCAACTTTGAGTTGTAAACCACCGTTGTACCCCTTTCATCCTGGAGTGAGAAGTCAAAGATGTCTGGCTGTACGTGAGTGATCACACCGTCAGGGTTATCTGGGTCATTAAGGTCTTTTTTGCACAGAAGAACTATTCAAGAAGGATATTCCTCCTCTCTTTCAGCTTTCTGATCAAAAGTCATCCAGGGTATTCCACCTCCCTCCCAAAAAGCTCCCCATCCTTCCTCCCTACTTAGCTTTTCTCCAGAAGTTGTCACCCCATAGCACACTATATATTTTAATTGGATGTTATAGTGACTTATTTTGCTCAGTGCCTTTCCCCCTTGTCTGGAATACAAGTTTCACGAAGATAGGGATTTTTCTCTGTTATATTTGCTGCTATGATCCTGATACCTAAAACATAGGAGCATAGAAGATGCTTGATAAATATTTGTTAAGTGAATGAATCAATGAATAATAACTGACTCATGGCAAGTACTTAAACCACAGCACCCAGCACTAAATACTTAATTGATGATATTTTCTGTCATGGTGATTGTCGTCATCATCTATGGGTGATGTAGCCAAAAGGGATTGGGTCTGGCCTTTGGGCTGGTGGGACGCCTGCCTCTTCACAGGAGCCTTCAAGTCCACTCTAATCTAAGCTGACTGCACTTGCTCAGATCTGCAGTGGTTATCATGCGGGGAAGTTGAATAAGCCCTAGACCTGGAATCTGCCAGTTTGGGCTTCACTTCCCAGCTCCTCTATTCTCGGCTGGGTGGCTATGTACACAATTATGTCCTGTCTCTGAGTCTCAGTTTCCTAACAGTCAATGGGGAGAATATGAGTGGCTATCCCACAAGATGATGTGGGCCTCAAAGTGATGGGCCATCCATGGTATTGGGTGCACAGCTAGCCATGGCTGTGGTCCCTGGAACTTAGGCACACATGCTCTCTGCTCTGTTCCGTGGGCCAGCCTGCTTCATTTGTTGGATTGTAAGCCCCTGGAGGGACTGGAACCTGATCCTCTTGGTCCCTTGTCTTCCCAATAGCCTGAGGTTGAAGTTGAAGCTCCAGTAGTTTGGCTACCTGACACAAAGAGCCAGCACATTGGAAAAGACCCTGATGCTAGGAAAGATGGAGGGCAGGAGGAGAAGGGGGCAACAGAGAATGAGATGATCAGATAGTATCACTGACTCAATGGACATGAGTTTGAGCAAACTCCAAGAGATAGTGAAAGACAGGGAAGGCTGGCGAGCTGCAGTCCATGAAGAGTGGTGTCAAAGAGTCAGGCACAATTGAACAACTCCTGGCCTGCACCTGTAATGGGGATGGATTGACACTATCCTGACTGTGCTTCTGGGTGCCTGACAGTTACAGCCACCAGGGGGCGCCCTGGCTATGTGCACAAAAGGCTGCCCCGGGGTTGGTGACTTTTAACTTCTGCTATTCCCTTCACAGACAAGGCAAGGCTTGGTCCCTGCCCCAACCTGTCAGCTATTTCTGCCATTCTGGTGGAGAAAGAGACCAGGAGACTCGGATTCCCAGCCTGGCTTTGCTGTTTACATGCTGTGTGATCTTGCGGGAAAAACCTCTCCCTCTTTGGACCTCAGTTTCCTCAGCTGTCAAATTAAGAATACCAGCCATGGTATCCTATTACGTTGTGGGACCCAGAGTTTGTCTCAACTTGCTTTTAGTCAATAACTGTGTTCGTGCCGGCCACAAAGTATTTCCTCCTTTTCCTCCTAATTCCTTCTTCCTGATGCCTGGAGCGAGGTCTTGCCTTATTATACATGCTGCCCTCTGTTGGCTGGCAAGAGAACTACAGCTTCAGGGACAGCCCTCAAGTGTGGTTCCGGGGAAGAAGTCAGAGCTGGGGAAGTGTTGGAGGCCAGTACTATCAGGTCAGTGATCCCCTTAACCGACATTTATTGAGCTCCTTCTGCATACCAGGCCTCATGCTAGACCCTGAGAACACGGCAATGAAAACAGCACAGCCTGTGCCTTCAAAGAGATCACAGTCATTGCAGGGTTTGCACATCTGGGGGTGGGGAGAGGGGTTCTTGGGCCTGCTCCATACTTCTCTGATCTGACACTGGAGTGTAGCGGCTAAGAGCATGGATTCACATCTGGTGTAATGATGCCTGGGTTCAAACCTTGGCTTTGTCATTTACTAGGCCTGACCTTGGACCTCCTCAGTGCCTTTGTTGCCCCGACTACGAAGTAAAATAAAAATACTACTCGTTTCATAGAGTTGCTGAGAGGGTTGAAGTAGTCATACCTCTAAAGTCCTGAGGACAGTGCCCACTCAGTGCTGGATAGGTGTCGGCTACAATAATAATGAAAACATATCTGTGGAACGATGAAAGGAACAGCATTCAGTCTTAATTGGATCAGAGCTTGCCTGCATGAGCTATCTCTAAGCAGGTCTTTTATGAGGGTCAGGGCAGCTGAGTGCATTTTGCAGTGGGCATTTTCGGTTCGGAATGGCCCCGCTCACCTTAGAGCTTGGATATTTGTTTTCATCCCACCCTTGGGCTGGCCCCACGGGGCTCTACACGAGGCCTGAGCTGGGCACCCCGGCTGCCACCAGCAGAGGCAGGGTGACGGTGGAAGCAGGGTGGCTGACGCAGGCTGTAAGGGCGATCCCGTGCTGAAGGTGATGCTCGCGATCCTGGTGGTGCTGCTGATGGTGACGCCGATAGCAGACTGTTAGTCACACTGACGATGGGGATGATGCTGCTGATGGTGTTGGTGCTGATGGTGACAGGTGATACTGGCGATGCTGGCAGGAGCTCTGGGGCTTGGTACAGGGGACCTGACCTAAGTTTCCTTTCTCCACATCTCCTCAAGCCTCAGCCACCCTCAAAGTCCCGGGACAAAGGAGATGGGATACAGATCCCCTCTGAACTCCCTAGGGGCTATTTTTGAGTCTGAAAAAGGCAGTCATAATCGAAGCCCTAAGTTGCCTTCCTCAGCGTCCCTATAAGGGCTGGGAGACAACTCGCGTATCTCGGTTTCAGTTTCTCCTCCTGTGAAATGGGAAAGGGGAGGGATGCACACTGATTCTGAAGTTTAAAATTTCGCTGTGAAGACTTGATGAAATCTGGACCCTCCTCTCAGGAAATGCAGACACACACATACAACCAAAGCTCCACACACACTGACACACAATCACACACACACAAAGAACCATACATACGTTCAACCGCATGCACATGACCACAAGTCTGTGCAATCTGGGAGTTTCCAGCTCTTCTTCAGGTCCACAGACCCCAGTTCTATCCCCTGGATGGGCAAATCTCTGTCTGTCAGTCCTGTTATCTGTGACTTCCTGGTCCGAGGCCCTCTCTCCTAAAGCCCAAGCCAGGCCTGGGTGGCCTATGCCAGGTGGCACCAGGGAGGCCTGGTGTGGACAGGCTGCCCCTGTCTGATCCAGCCTGCCCGTTCCTCTGGCCCCCACCAGAAAGGCAGCTTGCGCTTGTGGTCCTAGGCGTGTCCTCTTGGCCTATAGGAGAGGAGGAGTTGGCGGGTAGGAGCCACGAGCTGAGGGGTGGGTGTCAGTGGTGATAACATCTCTGGCTACTGATGTGGGCAAAGTGAGTTTTTCACACTCGGCCCCACCAGGAACATGGCCTCCGGTGGTGACTCCGTGGACTCAGGGAAAGAGATTTGCATTTGCCGCTGTTGGCACAGTGGTGCGTATAGCTGCCTCTCACGCAGTTCACCCGGGTTCGATTCCTGGCCAGTGCAGCTTGCGTGGGCTTCCCTGATGGCTCATGGTAAAGTCTTCCTGCCAGTGCAGGAGACGTGGGCTCAATCCCGGGGTCCGGAAGGTACCCTGGAGAAAGAAATAGCAACCCACTCCAGTATTCTTGCCTGGGAAATCCCATGGACGTAGGAGCCTGGTGGGCTACAGTCCATGGGGTCGCAAGAGTCAGATATGGCTTAGACTGAACAACCACCAGGCAGCTTTCTGGGGCCCAGAACGTTCGTTATACGTAGAGCCTCGGGTAGGGGGCAGCAAAGAGAACAGTGAACCATGAGATCCGGGTTCCAGTCTGATTCCACCTTAGCTAAAAAGCCGTTCATGGTCACAGTCTATTACAGTTTGCAACACATCCCCAGCGTGAATCATCATCGGTGAGCCCCACCGGAATCCTGGGAAGTACAGCTTGCTCCCTCACTGCAGAAAAAGGCTCAGAAAGGCTGATCGACTTGACCAAGGTCCCATCACACCGGAGGCCTTGAACCCAGTCCTGGCTCCCAGTCCAGGGCTCTTTCCAAAACCTCAGAACCCTTGCTATACCTGACTGGAAATGGGAGCAACTGCCCTCCCTCTCCAGATATTGGACCCAGGGAGCCCTGGGAGCCTTTCCAGCCCTGACCTTTTAGGACTGTTTGTTTTCATTCTCCGAGGCAGCGGGTGGGGGGATTATCACCCCATTTCACAGATGGGGAACAGGTCCAGACGGGGAAGCCACTTGGCCAAGGCGGAGGAAGTGGCCGAGGTGGGATGAGAAACAGGGTCTGCAGACCCCCAGCCACAGAGCCCGGGGCCCCAGGCCGAGCTGAGTTTCTAAGAATAAAGCCGGCTCCCAGAACAGACCAGAGAACAGGGACTTTTGGGCCCAGCTGTTTCCCAAGTGTGAGCTCGGGCAGGGCCGGCTCACTGGGGGGGCGGGGGGTGGGAAGGGGCGACCACTTCCTGCTCGGGCTGGCGCGGTCCCCATGAGGTGGTCATCAGAGGCCGACCACTTCCCGGTCTGGGCCGCCTTCCCCTTTCTGAGCCTGGGAGGGGACGGGCGGCCCAGCGAGGCGCCCCTTGCGTGCTGCGGCCTGGACTGCGTCTGGCCTCTTTTCATTTCCCCCGCTCGCCGCGTCCCTCTCCACAGCCACCAACGGTCGGAAGTTGCGCAGGGCGGCCTTGCCCCGTCCTCTGTCCCCGGCCCTGTGTGTGTGCTGGGCCCTCGGGGGTGCTGCCCATGGAGGGTCTGCCGAGAGGCCATCTCACTCCCCACTGAGTCTCAGAGAGGGGGTTGGCGACCCCCGGGTCACACTGCAAGTAAGCAGCAGAACCAGAGTTAGAACTCAGGTGGGCCTGCCTCCAAAATCTCCATCCTTTGTACGTTTAACGTTCCCCAGGTGCCCCCAGACAGAAGTCTGAGCCCAAAGGGGCTTGGACGTGAAAGGCATTGGAAGGATCCCACCGGCCCTGAGCCCTGAGGGCAGCGAGGGCGGCTGCTTCTCCTCCCTGTTCTGTCCTAGAACCCGACCCGCGTGCCTGCTCTGGAGCAGGACCCCGGGGACATATGGAAAGATGAAAGGCACCCTGCCACCTGCTCCCAGCCAACTCCACAGATGCGTGAGAGTCCTGGGTTTGGGGACATGGACCCGAGGGAGACATGGTCCATACAGGCGCAGTGCTCCACATGTTTTGTTTTTTAAGTTTTATTTATTTTTTGGCTGTGCCTCATGGCATACAGAATCCTAGTTCCCCGACCAGGGATCGAACCCAGGTCCCTCACAGTGGAAGCGCAGAGTCTCAACCGCTGCACTGCTTGCGAAGTCCCTGAAGATTTTTAAATACGCCTCAAGTCCCATGTAGGAGATCACAACACCCTATATGTGTAGTCCTTCTGGCAGGGAAGCCAGAGGCTCATAGAGTCTCAGAGTGTTAAGGAGGCAGCTGACAACAGGGATACAGAGCGTGGAGCCAGACGGGCCCCCTTCAAACCCCAGCACTTCCCAGCTGAGGGTGGCCTTCGGGAAATGACTTCACACACCAGTTTCCTCACCTGCAAAATGGATACAAAGCAGCAGAGATGGCCTTAACCAGCCGCCACCCGATGGATTCTCTGGGTTTATAAACATTCTCCCTTCCTCTGAAAGGCAGACTAGTGGGTGTCGCAGCATTCTGAGTGTTCCGGGCTGGCGGCCACTTTCCAATGCCATCAACCCCTCTGAATCTGTAGCTGCCAGTTGTAACTGTTAAACCAACGTAGCGTGAGTGAGAGCGGGACAATGAGTTGATGTGTCTCTGAAAACTAAGAAAGGGCCTCAGAAAGATCCAACAGAGGAGAACTGTCCAAAAAAGAAGAGAAATGCTGAATTATAAATTAGGGCTTCCCAGGTGGCTCAGATGGTTAAGCGTTTGCCTGCAGTGCAGGAGACCTGGGTTTAATCCCTGGGTTGGGAAGATCCCCTGGAGAAGGAAATGGCAACCCAGTCCAGTACTCTGGCCTGGAAAATCCCATGAACAGAGGAGCCTGGTAGGCTACAATCCGTGGGGTTGCAAAGAGTTGGACACGACTGAGCGACTTCACAAGACAATTATAAAAGATCAGTGAAAACAATTGTTAAAATCCACCAGAAACTTATGTTGAAATAGGTGTAGGTTACAACTTGGGGGGGTGGGTGTTATTAAAAATCCAGAAGAATTCTGCTTACAGATTGCTTGACAAGCATCTCTTAGATATCTCTCTCCGTTTGAAAGAAACCCACATGGGGACCATCAAACCTTCTGCACAGGTTTGTTTTATGCAAGAAAAACAAGGTAGGACTCTAGCCGGGGGCCTTGGTCTCAAAAAGCCTTGGCCCTCCTGCAAAAGATCATCTAATAAATATAACATGCCCACATGTTATGTTTAATATAATGTCTATTTATGTATTGTAAGATGTCCTGCTTTAAGTATTCTTTTTTTTCTAGTAATAGACCACTAGTTTTGCTCTCATTGGATAGGAGATTTCTTCTATTAATAGTACTTACCTCATGGTGCGGATGTAAGGACTGAACCGGGTAACATATGCAAAGCATTTGGTGCAATGCCTGGTACACAGAAATGTTCTGCAAATATCAGCTATTATAGTTATCTTCAAATCCAGGCCTCCACTTGGCAGATGAGAAAACTGAGGTTCAGGGGACATGTAACTTGCACACGGTCACAAAGTAAGCGAGTTGCATGCAGATCAAAGCCTACAAATGGATCCTTGAATCCCAATCTGATTCCTGAATTCCCTGGGGTCTCTCCTCAGTCCTGAATCTCAGAGGGCTAACGCTTTCCAGAGGAAGAGTGGAGGGCAGGCAGCAGCGGGCAGGAAGAGCCCAGACAGAGGGTGGGGCCTTGGGCACCTCTCAAGAGCAGGCCCCCCACCCTGACCTCCCACCACCCACCCCACTCCGGGGGATACAGGCGTTCTCCCTCTAGTTACATTTATGTTAATTGCTAAGTTTATCATCTCAGTGGCCCCTCTGTGTTCCTTCACAGATCCTGTGTATTTTTATCTCAAAGAGCTTCATTCATGTCTTTAATTATTTGTCTCCACGGCTGTCTCCTCCAGCAGCCTGGGAGTCCCCAGGGAGAGGGCACCAGCTCTGATTCATCTCTAACCCCCGAGCCCAGCCCAGTGCCTGGCACCAAGGGGCCACTTTACAGATGTTTGCTGAACAAACGAGCAACTGAACAAAAGTTAACTAACAGGGCGCCCCGGATCTCCCGCTGTCTCACACTAGACTTCCTGGCTCGGGCAGTAGCAGAGACCTGGAGGACATGGCCCCGGTCTGCTCCCCTCTAGCTCCTTTTTCTCCTCCTCCATCCCTCCAGCCTCCTCTTCCCAGGGAATCCCGAGAGACATAGGTGGGGTGGGGCAGACGCTGGGAAACCCAGCCCGGGGGCCGAGCTCTTCTCTTCTGGGATGGACGGGGTGTGCTGTGGGGCTCTGTGTTCTCTGAGTCACCTCCGCCGTGCCGTGGGGCTGACTCAGAAGTAGAGTGAGAAGGAGAACTCTGTCAGTCCTGGTGTCCACGGGTCCTGGGCCCCGCTGGCTGGGAGGAGGGGAGAGGCCTGGCCCGGGAAGACGTCAGGATACACGGAGTGGACCTCCGATCTCCTCGGAAGCACCAGAGCCCCACACTTGGCTGCCCCTGAAACTGAGGCTTGGAAGAGGCAGCTGGGTGTGGTGGAGGGAGGATTCGGTCCTGTCTTTATCTCCTCCCCTCCCTGAACCTCAGATTCTTCACCTTAAGCCAGAGGGTTAGACCCTGGACTCCTCCAGCCAGCTCCCAGCTGGGGGCCAGAGCTTTCCCCAAAGGCCGCTGGGGCCTGCGAGAAAAGACCCACAGCCAAGAGCTTCCAAAGTCTGAGCACTGACTATGTGCTGGGGGCTGGAAGATCATCTGTTTACAGATCTCACCGAGTCCTCATGCCAGCCCTGGAGGCCCATTTTGCAGATGAGGAGACTGAGGCTCACATGGTAATGTGAGCAATGACGTGACTCACGTGGTACCCTGAGCTAAAGGGGGAGCTGGACCCAGGATCTGCTGACCCAACGTTCTCCTCCTTGTCTACTACCCGCCCCATATCCCCCTCCACCCAACTATCCCACCCCAAGATGCTCAGACTTGGGAGGTTGGCCACCGGTCCTTGTCCCCTCTTGTGTGTGAAGCCAAGTGGCCACCTCACTGGGGAGCCCTCTGGTCGTCTGCAGCCGCCCAGACCACCTCTCCTCGAAACTCTCAAGCCCCAAGTGGGTTAGGCAGCTCTGGCTTAGACATCTGATTAGCCTTTTATTGTTTCTCTTCTAACCTCCTGTAGCAAATTTGTAGAATGCACATTTACACAGAAAAGAGAAAGGCAATCCATGCTTTATGCTCTTCAATATTAACATTTGGGTACATGTTATTCCAGTATTCATCTTATGCACATGCACCCACGGTTTTGTTTTTATGCGAACAGGATCAGTGGTCAACAGACATTTCCTGAACCCCCACTGAAGGCAAGAGCTGTGCAGTCTTCCTGGTCCTTTTCCGTCTCCTCTTTTTGTCTCGACACGGGGTCCTGCTGAGCACGGCAGTGCTCCCGCGGCATTGAGGGTGTGGGAGAAGGAGGGCCCTAGGGGCGTGGGGCTCTGTAGCTGAGCGGTTCTGAGCTTGAGCTTCAGTCTTGGTCTCTGGCTGTCACTTGACGTCTCTGAGCCTTGGCTTCCCCGGAAGCGATCACCACAGCATCTGTCATGGCACAGGTGTGAGAACTAAACAGGCAAATGCATGAGAAGCGTTTGGCGCCAAGTCAGAGCTTGACGAAGGTTCTGTCGTGTTCTGTGTGGGTGGCGGGGCCTCTGGGCCGGGGGTGTCTCTCTTCCTGACGTCCTGAGGTCGCAAAGCTGGATCCAGATCGTGGGAGACACCTAGAGACAGTTCAGCGATTACAATCTTGCCTGTTGGGCTTGAGGTCAGGGCCTGGAAAACCTTTTCACCGCCCTGTGGTGTTTCCAGAAAACACAGAATCTGGCCCCAAGCATCTTCCTTCCCGTGGGTTGTAAATGTGGGTGTGATTCTCAACCGAAAAACCAAAGCTGACTTCACACTGAAGACCACCCGTCAGTCTCCCTCTTGGTGACAACCGCGACCCCTCTGGGTTTCACCCCCCCACCCCCCAGACTCAGGTGGGGCATGCTTCTGTGGGTGACACGGCGGGATTCAGGTGGGCCTACAGGTGCCCACAGCACATGGCAGCTGGCAGATGCTCATTCAATGAGCAAACCGGTCGGCTGAGGGGGTGCATGCTGGGAAGAATTGGGGGGAAATTTTATCCTTTCTACCCACACTTCCACCCCAAGTGCTCATCATAGAGCCTAGGGGTGCCTGCAGGATCCAGCAGGCTGCAGACCACCTCACCCCTCTGCTCAGAGCCCCCCCTCTGTGACCCCTCCCCGGGCTCATTCCCTCTTAAGTATGCCAGCTGCTGTTTCCTGGGACAATTTACCAGGGCACCCCTGAATGTGCTCCGACCCCAAAGGGTGGCTGGCTACTGATAGACATTTTGGCATCAGGGCAAGATATTCTAGAGTGGTGAGCCCCAACCTTTTTGGCACCAGGGACCATTTTCGTGGAAGACAATTTTCCCACGGACGGGGTGTGGGGAGGGGGGAACAGGGGACAGTTTCGGAATGATTCAAGCACATTACATTTATTGTGCACTTTATTTGTATTTTTTTATTCTATCAGCTCAAACTCAGACCATCAGGCATTTGATCCTGGAGGCTGGGGACCCCTGCGCTAGATATTCTGTTGTAGGCAACCAACAGTTCCACCCGCAGATAGAACCCGCCTCAGGGGGGTGTCAGAGCAGCCCGTCTGCTCAGCCGTCCCCAACGCCCCAGGGTCCGGAGGCGGCTGACACAGAACATGCAGTAGGAATGGGGCTGGGGGCTCCCCGTGCTAAGAGCGCGGTGCGGTCCTGGACAGGTGACTGAGCCGAAGGCCTGCAGGAGCCCCCCCGCCCCCCCAGCCCCTCGCCCAGTGATGGGCACAGCCATAAGGGCTGGGGGTACAGAGAGGGCAGAGGGAGGGTCCCAGATCAAGGCAGGGGGGCACCCAGAGACAAGCAGTGGGAAGCCGTATGGACTTAGGAAGTGGTGTTGGCATTAACCAGGGAAAGGGAAGCAAGAGGAAAACCGAAATAATGATGATGGCGATAATTTTCATGTGTTAAGGACAAGTGAGGAACTTTGCTCAGATTATCTCCTCTGATCTTTCCGGTGATCCCTCTTGTATGACCGGCATCAAGAATCTGGAGTCAGATAGCTGGGGTTCAGATTCTGGGCTACCAAGCCTCGTTCCCTCATTGCCCACAAGATTTAAAAAGAGCCCCTACCTTCCGGGTAGTTGGACATGTCTATGAGTGATCAGTTGGCCCCGGGGCAGAAAGGCGAGGCTCAACTCATGCTAGTTCCCAACTCATTCATTAGTTCTATGAATGCAGAGGTGGAGGCTCAGAGAGGCCAAGTCACTTGCCCAAGGCCACACAGCAAAGAAGTGGCCGAGCAGAACTTGATCTCAGATCTCTGTGACTCAAAGCCGTACTCCTTCCCGAAACCCCCTGCCTCAGTCCCTCCTGTGTCTCTTCTGTTTTTTCAGGACAATGAAGTATTCAAATGATATATATTTTACAGGGGAGAGGAAAGGAAATTGCTGAAAGTCCCCCAGTGAGCCTGCAGTCTGCCCAGGACTGGACCCTTGGAGGCAGACTCTCACGCCAGCACCTCCACCCACGGCTCTGCACCACCTGATGGTGGGGTTGCTCCCTTTCTGGACCCCTGCCTTGCCCTGCCCTGCCCTGCCCTCACCTCCCTTGGGGCACAGGAAATGATGGCCACGATCCATTCCAAACCACAGGGGAAATTTTATGTCTGGGCTGGACTAGAATCCGGCCAGAGCCCCAGCTCAGATGTTCCCAGTCATATGCAAAGGGCGGGGGGTATATAAGCGGGTGGAGGGGGCGTTACACTTCCACTCCTCTCTGACCTTGGGCTTTCCCTCACCTGGTGGCTCTGAATCAGGCAGGCTTCCGAGCTGCGGACAGAGGCCCTGACCTCACCTGCACGGACCATCTGGAGGTCATGCCCAAGCCGGGCCTCGGTCAGCTCAGCTCCAGCCTCAGGTCAGAGGCAGCGCTGGGCAGAGCAGACGGATCTCCCCTGCTGACTCAGCCCAAACTTTCTGTGTGATCCTGGCTGGGTCCCTTGTCCCCACTGACCCCAAATCCACTGTCTCAAATCCTCCCTGAACTGCTGTTCAGGAATTCACAGGGAACTTTCTTCTGCCTCTAAAAGACCCAGCCTCCCGAACCCAACACGGAGAGAAGAGCCGAGGTTAACTGTGGCTTCTCCACTGAGCAGGTGCTTCTGGCTTCTCTTCTGTTCACCCTCTGGGCTGGTGTGAGGCAGTGAGACCTCCAAGGAGAAATCTTGGCTCTACAAACTGCAAAGGGCTGGGAAAGAACTGCAGATGGCTCCTCCTTAGGTGGGTCCAGGGGGCAGCTCTTGGCCCTGCTGTGGCATAATGAAGCCCTGACACTAGGCTCTGGCTCGGCTTCTTCAGGCCTTTTCTACGGGCCGCTTGGGTCCAGCGGGCAGTGCCCAGGGCCCCTGGCATTGGCAGGACTGAACCTTAAGGCAAGGGTGTGGTTGAAGCTGGACCCAGACCTGAGCAGCCCCAGACAGACCAGAGCGGACATCTGGGGTCCTCAATAAATCCTTTTATTTTCCCCCTGGTGGTAGTGAGGGAACCACGAGTTCGGACACCTGGATTCAGGACTCTGCTCTGGACTGGCCTCCTTGAGGGGGAGAGGAGGGGTGGGCACCTGCGATGAGTCCCTTGCCCTTGATGGGCTGCAGCCTTTTTCTCTGTGCCATGGGGAGACCCCCATGATTCTGAAGCCAAGGCGGGGAGTTGGGAGTGGACGGAGTGGGGGCCTGAGTGTGAGTCAGTTTGGACTTTCCAAGTGAGGTGGGCCGCTGTGGCCTCAGGGAAGACAGCTTTCTCTATGTTTCAGCAGCCGGGCAGGCGGGGGCGGGCGGCGGGCAGAGTCCCGGCTCCGCTGAGCCTGAACAGCCAGCGCTCACCTTCCCGGTCAAGCTCGGTCTCCGTTTGGAGTAAGCGGCAGCCTGTCCTCGCCACGTGCCATCCCCGCCCCGCCCCGCCCCCCGTGAGACCCACCAGCTAGGAGAGCCCCAGGGGGTGGTGGAGGCCAAGCGGCTTCACAGGTGCAGGAAACCGAGGCCCGAGTGAGCGAGGCCAGCGTTCCCCAGCCCTCAGGCCCTGTTTCATTCCCCCCCTCCCCATCTTCCCTTTCTCTCCTTCCAGGAGCAGCGGAGAGATGGCGTGGATCTCACCCAAGTGAAGAGGCCTGGGTCTGGGGCTTTGAGTCCTGGTGCCTCAGCTTTTCAAGTTTCCAGGCTGCCCTGCCCCCACCCCCCACCCCCCACCTTCTCATCTGTGCTCCGGGCAGGATGAGGGTGAGCGGGGAGAAGGCAGACCCCAATGTCCAGGATGGCCTCGCTCTCCTCCCTGCCCCCACCCCGGCCTGTCCAGGGGCCCCGGCCTCTCTCCTGCTGTCCTCCCAGGCCCTGCCTGCAGCGTCCCTCCTGGGAGTGCTTCTGGGGCCTCCACGGGCCTCTCACGAGGCCAGCGAGGCAGTCAGGAGAGCCCGGGAAGGAGATGGTAGAGATGCTGGGCGGTGGGCCCCCAGGGCCCAGGCCCCCGCAGGGATATCCACAGCCTTTGATGCCAGAGGGAACGTCCTTTGATGCCAAAGGGGTCAGCCCTGCGGCTCTTGCTGGTCCTCCGCACCGTTCCTACCTGGTGGGCGGTGGTCGTGGCTTCTCCCACGGTCGTCTTCCGTTCCTCCCCTGCGCCCTGCTGGTGTGGCTACACCCGATGATCACAGCCTTGCCCCTGCTGGCATGACTGCTGTGACGATGCCCCCTTCCACACGCAGAGAGAGGGCCCCTTTGCTGGCACAGCCACTCCCGTGGTCAAATAAGCTGCCCCCCGCCCCGGCATGGCTGCTGGGTCTGGGTCTGAGGCCCCAGATTTCTGTGTTCGTGGCAGTACCCAGGGCACCTGCCAGACGTCACCAGACAGGAACTGCTGCCCCTCCCTCCAGGGCAGTCCAGCCTCACCTTCAGATCCATCTCTCAGGGGCCCCCAGCCCCCTCCATTTTCCGGGGATCCAAGAACCATGTGCTCCCCTCTGCCCTGGGACTTCTCTCTGTCCCCAACCCCACCTGTGTTGAGCACCATCAGCCCAGGCAACCTCTGGGCCCCCAAGGATAGAGCTGAGCGCTCCTCTCTCATGGGACCTCAGCTGATGCCAGAGTGGGCATACAGGACGCCTTCCTTCCCTCCTACTCCCCACGAAGCTCCAGGGTCCTAAGCAAATAGGCAGGGGTCCCACAACTACGGAGGGCTGGCCACCTGCTGTCCGTGGAAGTGATCCTCTGCCTGACCCCTTGAGGACCCTCCTGTCACCCCCAAACCCTCCCTGAGCAGCAGGTCCCAGGGCCTGCCTTTCCCAGAGGTCACCACAGGCAAGAGGGGAAGTTCCTGGAAAACTTCCCAAGTGACCACTGCTCCGCACTGCTCCCAGCCTCTGGCTGCCTTGGTGGCACTTATTCAGTCCACAGCCTTGGAAACGTACCATGAGCCAGGTACTGTGCTTGCCTGCGGTTACAGCCATGAGGGGCCAGACTCGTCCCTGCCCTGGGGACAGTCACGGTCTGGACAGGGACCCAGGCAGAAAATTGTGCAAACCATGATTTAAGCAATTACGATGAACATGCACAGTGTGAGGGCATTGTGAGGGCATGTAACAGGCCAGTCCTGGAAGGCTTCAGGAGGAAGTGACCGTCAAGCTCAGGTCTCAAGTTTGAGGAGGATATGGTCAGGCAAGTGGGGGAAAAGTGCTCAGGCAGAGGAAAGCAGTATATGCAAAAGTTCTGAGCAGAAGGGGCATGCTCTTCATAGCTCCTGAGTCCAAATCCTTTTTTTTTTTTTTTTTTAGTATTTATTGATTTATTTGGCTGTGTTGGGTCTTAGTTTTGGCTCACGGGCTCCAGAGCCTACGGGTTGTTCAGTCGTTGCTCTGCAGTGTGTGAGATCTTAGTTCCCCGACCGGGGATCGAACCCACATCCCCTGCATTGAAAGGCAGATTCTTAACCAGTGGACCACCGGGGAAGTCCCTGGAATCCAACTCTTCAGCAGCCACCAGGTGCCAAGCTCCTGAGATAGGCTGGCAGGGCATTAACCGCGGGTTCTGGGGCCATCTCATGTAGGTTTGAATCTCACTTTGCACTTACTAGATGTGAAACAGCGTGGAAGTAACTCGACTCCCTGTGCCTCAGTTTATTCCTCTGTAAAACGAGATAATACTCTTGACAGTAAAGGACTTCCTGGAGTTGTTGGGAAAATTAAATGCACTCACTCAGGTAACCGAAACACCCAATAAACATTAGCAACTCTTCTTAACCATAAACCCCGTCCATGGAGCACCTACTGTGTGTTAGACTGCGTGCTACACGTTCTGCAGTTCATCTTCCCGCAGGTTGCAAGCTTGGACTCACTGCCCCGTTTCAGAGATGAGAAGTCTGAGGGCAGAGGACCGAGTCACTAGGGGGAGATGGGCTGAGGTTTCAGAGGGCACGGGGGCAGCTTCTTGGAGGAGGTGGTGGCTGTGATGAGTCTTGAGGATGGGCGCCCTCCCAGCCAGGCAGCCCCCCAAGCGCAGCTGAGCATTTCAGCCCTTGGGCTTCCTGAGTCTGGTGACAACAGGAGAGAGGGGCAGCTCAGGGCACTTCCAGGACCTTCCAGGAGTCCCAGCGAGGGAAGGCCCCATCGGGCCAGGTTCTCAGACCAGAGAGCCTCGAGCGAGCGCCAAACAACAAAAAGGCTTTTCTCACTCAGGATGAGTCACCAGACCGAGAGAGCAGACGCCCGGTCCCTGTGCTGAAGAAGACGAAACCACACATCTGAAGAAGTTTCCCACGGCCACCGCTTGCTTTAAATAGCTGCAGGGGAGTGGGGGAAGGGAGGTCGGGAGGCAGGGTTCTCCTGCCCTAGGGCCCTGGCTGGGGTCTTCACCCCTCCACCCCGCGGGACCCTGGCCTGAAGCGCCCCCCTCCCACCCCGCACCCCGAGACTGGTGTTTGCTGGGAACGCAAGGCCTCACAGCACCAGGGGAGCCCAGCAGAGGCCCAGAGCTCGTGGTGGGACGGGGGTGTCGGTGGTGGTGGGGGGGAACAGTGGACAGACAGACAGCTGGAGAGATATCCCGCCAGGCAACGGGTGTGGGGGTACAGGCCCGGGAAGGGGGAAGTTGACCTCCCCCTGCACCCCGGTGCAGCCTCCCGGCCCCCAGTCAAGCTTCCTTGCAGGTCACCTGACTCCCCCCTCTTGCGCTCCAGCTGCCCCCCCGCCGCCCGCCCGGTTCGTGACTGAGCCCCGGGCGGCGTTTCCGGAGGCAGGCCAGGAGCCCGGGCTGCTGACGCACTTGCCGCCCCCCCCCCCCCCCCCCCAGCCGGGCCGGGTGAGAAGAGCGAGCCCCCCATCCCCCTTTCCCGTAAGTGAGCTCACCCCCCTAGGCCTTGCAGGAATTCTAAGAAGTGGAAACCTCTGCACCTGCTCCTCGCCCACCATCTCAGCCTCCCCACGGCGGGGGGGAGGAGAGGCGGGGGTCCTTCCTCCTCTCCGGCTCAGCGCTCAGGCCCGGGCTGGGGGCTCAGGGGCTAACAAAGCTTTCTCCCCCACTTAGGTTAAGAAGACCGCAGACATCAGGTTAGCTCAGGGCGCCCCCTTGGCTTGGGCTCATTTTTCAGAAGATAAAGGGGGAAAATCCAGAGAGGCCTGGGCGATCCGTCTGAGTCCCTCCCGGCTGGGGGAACATCTCCTGGTGTTCAGACGGCCCTTATGGGCCAGCAGTGGTTCAGGAAGACTCAGCCCTTAGAGACCAGCAGAACCGAGGCCCAGAGAGGGCGGTGACTCAGCCATGGTCACACAGCAGGCCAGTGGGGCCCTCAGCTACACCCCTCCAGGGGCCCACAACCCTGGGCAGCCCCCTGATAGCACCATCACACATTTATTGAGCATCCTTTGGAGGAACCCAGGATGAGATAAGATGACATCCAGCTAGAATCACAAACATAACAACTAGAAGTAGCGGGGCCCAGGGCCAGGGGTTCTCGGTGCTGGCTTCTCAGCCCGAGCTCTAGGCTTTGCAAAAATACCGATTCTAGTCTGAAACTACGATTCAGCAGATTGGGAATGCGCCCAGGAATCTGCATTTTATAAGATTCCTCTAATTGATCAGAAGGCAGAGAGGCTCTGGGACAGACTGTGAGTGGCTCCAGGGCAGGTGTGCCCTGGAGGGTGATTTGCAAGGGCTTCTAATGGGAGGCTCAGGTGAGGCTACGGCCTTCCCCTCCTGCACCAACCTCGGCCTGCACACGGGGTCCAGCCCCAAGGGATCCCAGAAATGATGCATCACTGAGGCAGGGGCTGAATGAAAGGATGTCCCCTACACCTTCCTCTTGCAGGAAAAAGTGGGGGCCAGTACCTGAGCCCCAAATGTCTGCTCGCTCTTGTCCTAACACTCAGGAAGCTTGGTTTTGACACGCTTGGTTTTGACAAGCTTTGGTCTGACCTGGTGACATCTCTCTAGGGAATTTGGAAAGCAACCAGAAGCTGGGCTGCCTGGTGGTTAGGGGCTGGCCTGCCAACCCACCCGCCCCTGTGCCACACTATGTCCAGCCAGGGTCGGGGAGGAGCCCTTGACCGACCGGGGGGTCTGAGGCAGCTGAAGCCCTCAGGTGAGCAGGAATTGTTTTGGTCTGGCACACAGTGTCCACTTTCCAAGGCCACCAGTCCTCTCAGAGACTCTGTGTCCTCTTCTGTACAATGGGTGAAATCATTTCTTCCAGCAGGAGCAGACGGAGTGGGGAGAGAGGGGCTGGTTGAAAGCCCACAGTTTGGCTAATAGCAGTGGCGGCGGAGGGGGGCGGGGGGGCCGGGGCCCTGCAGGCCCAGATGCCCCCCCAAGGTGGGGCATGTCCCGAGCGCCTCTCTGGTCTGTATGGAGGTCACGGTGAGGAAGCAGAGAGCCCCTTCAACCTCCCCAAGGCCTTCCTCGGGCAGGCCACACCCCCTCCAGACCTCCATTTCCTTCGGGCAGATGCCCCCAACTCCAGAAGGCCATGTGAGGATTAAATGAACACAATCACCTGACCCTGTGAAGGGCGATCCTTGCTTCTGTTGACTTGTTTCTCACTAGCCTGTGAGTTCCAGGAGTGGGGCTGGTCTCTGCATCCAGGGCCCGTCACACCTGCTGCATGGTGGGTGACCCGCTTGTGTTGGCGGAGGGAATAACGGGTTAGAGAGAGAGCCGCCTCCTCTCAGCACGAGTGTGTGTGCACATGCGTGTGTGCGTGTGTGGGCCTGCACGCTCACTCCTGTATGTGGGTTTGAGCCATTGTGGAACTGTGGGTCTGTGCAAGGGCCTGTCTGGGTCTAGGTTTTGCATACGGGTCTAGCGTGTGTATATTTGCATGTATGTCTTAGTCTGTGTGGATGCATGGGCCCATGTGTGCAAGTGTGCTCAGCCCCCAGGTGTCCAGGCCGTATGCGGTTAGTTCTTTGTGTGGGGGGCGGGGTAGGTGGGTGCCCCTTACTCTCCTGACCTCGCCCTTCCCCTGAGACTCCAAGTAATGGGCCCACCTGGGAGAGCCAGACTATGCAAAACAGAGGCCAGGCCTGGGGAAGCCCCTGGAGAACGGCCCCTGGGGACTGGCTAGGCCTCTGCCACCCCCCCAGCCCCCCTCACAGCCCCTCTGCCATGCTCCCCCCCACCACCACCCGCATAGAACAAATAGCCTGCCCCTTCCAGAGTCCTGTGAGGCTCCCCTCCTGGGCCTTCACATTGTCAGGAGCCAGGTACCTAGATTCCCCTGCCTCCCCAGCCCCACCCTGCCTGCTCTCTGCCCCCTGCCTTGATACCATGCCTGGCACCTCGCTCCTTCCTCTGTGAGACTCCCTTTCACTTCTGCACCTCCCTGAGCTGCTATTGCAAGCTGTACCATGCACCAGGTATTTGGCACTTTACCAACACAGAGGTCTGGCAAGCGCCCCATTTTACTGATGAGGAAACGGAAGCTCAGAGAAGTTAAGGAACTTGTCCAGAGTCACACAGCAAGCAACTGAGCATCAGACATGAACCAGACTCCATATCCAGATGTCTTGCCCACTAGGCCACACTGCTGTAACGCTTCAAGTCGCCTATAAATGGCCAAGCCTTGCGGGGCTGACCTTGTGAACCTCCCCCCTTCCAAAAGGGGCCTCAGGGGCTGGGCACCATCTCATACGCCCACAGCTAAAGGGATGGAAGCCTCGGACTCAGGAAAGGGCTCATCTTCTCAATGGCAGAACTGTGGTCCATCCTGGGCTCTGGGTCTGAGCCACCCTGGGCCTAGAAACTTCTGAGCTCACCCTAGTCAGGCCAACTCAAAGCCCCCCAAGTCTTCCCATTGCCTGGTGGTCCCCACGGAGAGATCAGAATCCCCTTCAACAGGGTGATTATTGTTCCTCCAGATCACGCTTCCATTTGGCAAAGGGGTGTGTATTGGGGGAGCCATGTGGCTTTGATTTAAATCTCACCCTGGAGAAACAATGGTTTGGATTAAGGGAAGAAACAGTTGGTGAAAAGTCATGAAAAGAAAGGAGGGCAGAAGCGGGGTCCTTGTAGCAAAAATGAGCCCCAAACTTTTAAACCCTCATTCCAGAGGTTTCTCAAAGCCTGCCATCCAGCCGTGACCTCCCACGCCAGCACACTCCTGCCCCTTCAGTAGCTGGGTGGGCAATGCTGTGTGTATGTGGGTGTGGGGGGGGGTGTCCCCCTGGCCCCCCTCTCTCCTCTTACAGGGGAAGAAACTGAGGCTCAGAGAATGTGATAATGGATTCTGGTGGCTTCCATGCAGAGAAGAATAAAGGTGGGGGAACACGGGACTCTGGTGCTCCCATTGTGTAGGCAAGGAGCTCGCCCTCTTTAGGCCCTCTTCCCCGCCCCCCGCCCCCCCTCCCCCGAGAAAGGGAAGAAAAGAGCATTACAGTAACTTAATCACTACTGGAACTGAGTAAAGCCCAGGAAGCCCACACAAAGGCAGCCTGTTCGGCTCTGACCTGCTGACCCTTTCCACTTGCCAGACTCTGCGCCAAAAGCTTCTCACACATCTGCTGCACGAGTCTTCCCAGGACCCCAAAACCCCCATTTCACAGATGAACACACTGAGGCTCTAAGAGGCTAAGAAATTGGCTGAGGTTCCCCCCAGCATCCCCCAGCTAGGATGTGGTGATTGTGTCTTGAGGCCAGGTCTTTGCGGCCCTGAGGGCTGTTTCTAACCACTGGGCTGTGAGACTGAGGCCAGGAAGTTAAGAGTGGAAGCGAGTCAAACTAGGGAAGTGAGAGCTGGGAAAAGTCTGGAAGCAGGCCCACAAGAGCATTTTGTGTCTCCTGAATCAGCAACCTTTAGAGCTGGGAAGGCCTCAGAGATTATCTCTGCCTCCCTGGGGAATAGTAGGGCAGAGCGGAAATTAAGGCCAAGGAAGGTGGGACACGTCCAGGGTCACACAGGGGTTGGGGCAGGGCCCAGGTACAACCACGTCTCCCGAGGGCCAGCCGATGGCTTTGTGGTGTGTGTCCAAGCTGTCCTGGAGACGTGTGGATGGCCTTCACCTCTGGGGATGACACCCCTGGCCCAGCAGGCCAGTCCTGGGGAGAGAGTGGCCTGCGTTCTTCCAGAACGCACATCTATGTCTCTGACATGGCTGCTTGGGGTCAGGATGCTGTGGCTGTGGTTATGGGTCCATCTGAGACCAGGGTCAGAGCATGGTGTGTGGCCAGCCCTGGTGTGTCAGTAATCCGGGCTTGGTCTGTGGCTGGGGTCAAGGCTGAGGAGTCCTAGGCAGTAAATACTGGAGTGGGTAGCTGTTCCCTTCTCCAGGGGATCTTCCCAACGCAGGGATTGAACCCAGGTCTCCCACATTGCAGGCAGATTCTTTACCAGCTGAGCCGCCAGGGAAGCCCATGAATTGACTACAGAAGACCAAACGGACTTCAAGACCTAAAAAACAGGGTTACTAATGGCACAGCTGCAGGAGCTGTGATGCGCTGCGATAGAGGCAGGAAGCCGGGCTCTGGAGTCTCTGGGGGCAGGGGATGGGGGCCCTCCAGCCCATGCAGTTCCCCTTCACACCCACCGCTGCCTGGCTCCAGGTGTGCGAAGATGCTGGGAGCACCGGGCAATCCCCCTCCACCCTTTTCCTCGGAGAAGATGCAGCAGGCAATCAGGCCATTTCCTCTCCTGACTTGCCTCCTATCGGACCGGAAGATCCACTGCCCCTCAGTTCTGGGGTTACCTGGACTCAGAGCCCAGCCTTGGCCCTGATGATGGGGACAAGAACCATCTGGAGGCCGGGAGAAGGGCAGTTCTGCTGGACTAGGTGTAGAGATGCTGAGCAATGGATTGTCAAGGGTGTTGTTCCAATTCAGGATGCTCCTGAACTGTTCCTGTTACTGGGCACTCAAGCCATATGAGGGTGAGCCAAATACCCCCATTTTATGGATGGGTAAGTGGAGTGCTCAAGGTCATCAGGTGGCAGGGATGGAGCTGGGTTCACCAGGCCGGCCAGCTCTTGAGCCTGGGCCATACCCACTCCACGCATGTCCTCACCAGCTCCTTGGCTCATCCTGGGCCCTGGGGGGCCCCCCAGATGAACAGGCAGGATGAGGCAACACCAGACCTGCCTTCTCAGGATCACAGGAGAAGTGGCTTTCCCTGGAGGTGTGGAGCAAACCTCGGCTGATACGATTTGCTGATCTATCCCCCTGGGTTTTGGTGTCTGGTGTCCCCAATATCAAGGCAATGATGATAATAGTAATAATGACTGGCACTGCTTGAGGGCTTCATATGTATGGGGTACTAGTCAAAGAAATTCCAAGCATTCACTTATTTTATCTCTCCGACAACCCCATGAGGTAGGAACTATTATTAATCCTATTTTTGAAGGTCAGCTTTGGTTTTTTAGAACAGTTTCAGATTTACAGAAAAATTGAGAGGCTAGTGCAGAGTTCCCATGTACCCTACACATATAGTCTGTTTCCCTGTTATTAACATCTGACATTCATCTGGTGCCTTTGTTACAACTAACAAATTGATATTATTAATTAATGTCCATACTTTATTCAGATTTCTGTCATTTTTGCCTGCTGTTGCTTTTCTTTTGCAGGATTCTCCCCCAGCTGTAATGTTTCCCGAGGCTTCTCTTGGTTCTGACAGATTTTCAGACTTTCCTCTTTTTTTTTTTTTTAAATGTTCCTGACAGTTTCAAGAAGTTCTGGTCAGGTATTTTGTAGATTGTCCCTCTGTTGAAATTTGTCTAATGTTTTTCTCATGACTGGACTGGCGTTATGGAATCTGGGAAGGAAGGCCAGGAGGGTAAAGTGCCTTTTCATCACATCATATGAAGGGCACATAGTATCCATATGGCTTACCACTGTGGATGTTGACCTTGATCACTAGCTGAGGTAGCATTTGTCGGGTTTCTCTACATAAGTAGAGAATAAGTAAAGAATAAGTAGAGAATAAGTAAACTTATTCTCCCCACTCTTAAACCTTTGCCTTTCCGTACCGCTCCCCTTGGAAGGAAGTCATTAACCTATTTTGCAGGTGCAAAAACGGGCCCAGAGAGGGTAAGTAACTTGCCTCATGTCACACAGCAAAGGGCAGAGCCAGGATTTGAACCTTTGTAGTTTGGCTCCTGATCCCAATGCTTCCAATTGTACCGACCAGAGTTCCTGGCCTGCTCCAATCGAAAGAAATTGACTAGAGGCCTGACAAGAAATTCAGGCAAGGCTTTCTGGGGGCCACTGCCCCAGAGAGGGATCGAGAACAAACAACAAGTTCCCTTCTCCACTCACTTCCCAAGCTTGTTCCTTATACAGGGTAAGGGTTGAGGTGTGTCCAGGGGTCAAACTGGAGGGGTGGCTTAGGTGTTTTGCTCACCCAGTAGGTGGTGGTGTGTGCAGGGGGCATGTTTTTTCTTCCAACACCCTGTTTTTGCTCCAGGCTCCTCAAAAAGTGTGGCAGTTGGAGTTTTTGGTCTCTTTGTATCTTTTGGATCTGGAATTGGCCCCCACAGTGCATGCACGCCCGTTATTTTTAGTCCCATGCAGTTTCTTTGTATTTTATTGCCCCAGGAGAGATGCGACCAGGTACAGGCTGCAGCAAAGGGTCCCAGATCCCAGCCTGTCTCACAACCAGTTGCCATAAACTTCCAAGAGCCTAGTGAGTAGTGATCCCATGATTTTAACAGAGCAGGACAGAGTGGGGCAAAGTGCGGAGACTTGGGACCACATGGCCTGAGTGTCAGGCTGTATCCTGCCGCTGGGACTCTGAGCAAGCCACTTCACATCACGGGGGCTGACATGTAGGCTCAGTCAACAAACAGGAGCCTTAGAGTCTCAGCACCAGGCTGCAGATCCAGGCGATGGCACACAGCCGGGGCAGGAGAAGCCAGCCTGAGCCTCCAAACAGTGTCCCATGAGAAGGTGCCCCCTCCAGTCCTGCATGGGGACAGTTGGCAGCGCTGGCCTTGACTTTGCCAAAAGGATCAGGATCAGATCCAGGTGTCGCTCCCGACATTTGTCTGCTCATGACGACCACACCCTCTGAAGACAGTGAGAAAACAATCTCTAAGAACTGAGTAGGAACCACCCTCTCCCCATTTTACAGAGCAGGAAATTGAGGCTTCAGGCTAGGAAGGGACTTGGCCAGCATCGTCCAGTGAGGTGCAAGCATGTGCCTGGCCCGAGAGGTGCTCATGATAACAACAGGGGCTACCTTTGCCTGAGTAAAGCCCCTGCCAAGACCCCCTGGGGTCTCATCTAATTCTGTCAGGGCCATCTGACCACCAGCCTCATCTTGTTGGGGGTGCCATTGGTGGAGGTCAGTTTAAGGCTACACTCACTTTTCTAGCAAATGAAGGAGATCGCAGTCCAGGTTCAATGCATGAGACAGGGTGCTCAGGGCCGGTGCACCGGGATGACCCTGAGGGATGGGGTGGGGAGGGAGGTGGGAGGGGGATTCAGGATGGGGGACACATGTACACCCATGGCGGATTCATGTCAATGTATGGCAAAAACCACTACAATATTGTAAAGTAATTAGCCTCCAATTAAAACAAATTAATTAATTTAAAAAAAAAAGATTGAAAGAGGTGAGACTCGAGCCTGGCAGCCAGGCACCAAGTCATGAGTCCCCACGGTGCTGCCAGCCTCACTCCCAGCGGCCCAGGCCAGGGGACCCCCAGGGGGTGGCAGCCTCATGCCCAGCCCCCCTCGTCCCCACATCTTTGCAGAAGTCCGGCCCCTCTTGGTTCCACAAGAAACACTCTTCCCTTTACCCTCCAGCCCGTCTCACGAGAGGTAAGAGGAAGACAAAACCACAGACGCAGGCGAAGTGACCCCACACCTGCCACCATTTCCCCTGGTGGATTTTTCCTCTGCCTCTGAATTCAGAGGAACCCGCCAAACGGGAGAAGAAACTAGGCTGGGGGTGAAGCAGCTGTGGCCAGGGGTGGGTGGGGGAGGTGGGGGTGGGCAGTACACGACCAACCAACTGCAGTCAGTTCATTTAGCATCAGCCTTGAACAGTGGGCTTCCCTGATGGTTCAGTGGTAAAGAACCTGCTAATGCAAGAGACACGGGTTCGATCCCTGGTCCAGGAAGATCCCGCATGTCGTGGAGCAACTAAGCCCATGAGCCACAACTACTGAGCCTGCGCTCTAGAGCCTGGGAGCCGCAACTGCTGAGCCCACGGGCTGCAACTACTAAGTCTCGGGTGCCCAGAACCCATGCTCCGCAACAACAGAAGCCATAGCAATGAGAAGCCGGCGCACTGCAACTAGAGAGTAGTCCCTGCTCGCCGCAGCTGGGGAAAAGCCCACGCAGCAACGAAGACCCAGCACAGCTAAAAATAAATAGATAACATTTTTAGAAAATAACCTTCAGCCGAGTCAGAATCCTGCTGGATTGAGGGATGCCAAGACCCAGTTCTGGTGCCACTGCTTTGCTGTGTGACCTTGGACAAGCTTCTCTGTCTTCATTACCCCACCTCTAAAATGAGAAGCTTGAATTCATCAGTGAGGCTCCACTCTGGCTGCACTCAGGGTCCTTTAAAACATAGACTTAACTAAGGTTCTGGGATGGACACCATTTAAACCCACCCCAGGTGATTCAGCTGGGCCGGCAGAGTTGAGATCCCACCGCCGGGTTGTGTGTGGGGCCCTCAGGCTCTGACATTGCCCACCCACTACCCCACAACCATCCCAAAAGTAGAATCCCATGGTCCCCTTTCCACAGAGAAGAAGCTGAGACACAGAGAGGTGGAGTAGGTTTCCCAGGTCACAGAGCTAAGAAGGAGCAGAGTCAAGTTTCAAGTCCAGACTGCACAGGCGAACAGCTTTGCCTGAAGGCCTCAGGGTAAAGGGCCCGCATAAATTCAAGACGGCTCTGGATTAAGCACCCGGGCTTTCCCGCCGGCCGCCTGGACTCTAACCCCAGCTCTGTCCCTTACTGGCTGTGTGACCTAGGGCGCTTCCGTTTCCCCGTCAATGAAATGGAAATGGAAACCGAACACGTGGGGCTTATGGGGGTTGCTGGTGACACTTCATTTGTACGGCAGCGCGGTGCAGAGTCAGCCCCGTGTAGGCTGTGATCGTTACGATTATCTTACCTGTGCTGATGGGACGCACCTAGCTGTGAGCAGTGGTTACTCTGGGAGTGGGCCGGCAGGATTTCCACCTCGTACTCACCACACTTCAGTAGCATTTTACTTTTTTTTTTTCAATGAGCATTTAACCTCTATTGTGATATACACCCTTTTTTAAATAAAGAAAACCTTGGGCTGAGCTGAGGTGTGAGTAGGCGTCAAGAGGTCTCTTGTGGCAAGTTGCTCTCTTTAGAGAAATAGAAGAGGGGAGCATTTGATTGTACTTCATAGAAGCTGAGTCACGGCTCGTGGGTGTGCGAGAGGCCAAGGCATTTCCATCAGCTCGAACAAGAAACAGTTTCACCCCCCCACCGCGTGCTCAGGGCTGCAGGAGGAACACTGGATCAAGAGCACCGAGATCTAGGATTAGCCTGACATTCTGCCATCAGTTGTGATGAAGCCTTTATTTCTTTGCTCAGTATATTCTCCCCAGTGCCTCCTCAGTGCCAGGCCCAGGGCCCCTTGGGCTCCGAGGGTCCACTGCTTGCCAGTCCTGTCCTGAGACCTGGGGGACAAAATATAGGACAAGGCAGAGGTTGTCCTCAGACTTCTGTGACCAGCAGTCCATCAGGGGAGGCCTGCGCTATCAGATCACCCCACCAGCAAATGTTTAGTGGCCATCTAATGTGTGCTGGGGCTGAGAGCCTTGATGGGGCCTGGGAATGGTCAAGGTGGGGAGGAGACAATACATTGCAGGGAGAGAGGACAGCATAAGCAGAGTCCAGGTAGCGGAAAGGAACACAGTGAGCATCAGAGAGGGAAAATGTGCCTAGAGCAAAGAGGGCAAAGGGGAGCTTGGTATGAGATAAGATGGAATGGAGGCAAAACCAGGCCGTACAGGAGGTCAGGGTGGGAATCTGGCCTTCACCCCCCAAAGCCACAGGCCATGAAAAGAACCCAGGGAAGAGTCACGAAGGTCTTACCTAGTGAGATTCCCCCAAAGCCTGGGGAGAAGAGATCAGGTAGAGGGTCAGAGTGGACCCCTTCCTCTAGCTGCATAGTCATGGGCACAGAGCAGCATCAGTAAATGGCTCTTCCTCCATAAATTTTTTCGTCAACTCATAGAGGCAAAATTTAGATGTCCTTTTTTTAATTTAATAACTTCTTTTCCTGAATACATAATATGTACTCTATAGTGCAGAATCACGGGGAATGACCAAATATAAAGGGCTGCCATGGGAATTAGGGGCTTAGCTTACTTCCTGAGTTTCTCATCACACGGAGAACCAGCTGTTATAGAGTGCAGCTGTAAGTGTGTGTGCTCACTCAGTCGTGTCTGACTCTTTGCAACCCCATGGACCGTAGCCCGCCAGGCTCCTCTGTTCATGGAATTTTCCAGGCAAGAACGCTGGAGTGGGTTGCCACGTCCTCCTCCAGGGGATCTTCTCAACCCAGGGATTGAACCCACATCTCTTGCATCTTGGATTGGACTCTTCACCACTGAGCCACATAGGAAGCCCATAAGGATAAAAGAGAATTCCTCCACCTGTTCTAGGAGCTGTTAAGCTGCTAAGATTTCTGGGTTCCTGGATGAGTAGTGAGTTCCTCATTCCTGGTAGTATGTAAGCTGTCAAAGTATAAGTTTAAAAAAGAAGCATGACTCTTATTCAAATATAGATTGAACATACATCAAAAGTTTGTTTAACTCATGAATGAGAAAACCAGTAAGACGGTCATGCTAATTCAAGGGAGAACAAGAGGAAGACAATTACAGGATACTGGAGAAAGAACATTGGAATAAAATAGCTCCAGTTAAATACAAAACTGGTTAATGTCTTAAAAGACCCAAAGTCTGTAACCCTTGGGTGTTTTCTACTAGAGAGAAATCTGTCAGTTAACATATAACTTCTAAAGTCATGCCTTTTAATAGCATGTGCCAACTGGTCAAAGTTAAATCCTCCAGATAATTAAATACCCTTGGTTGGGCCAGTTATGAAGCACTCCAATATGTCATTGAAAAGACACATTGCCCTCTGTTTGCGCATTTCCAAGTTTCGGATAATTTTTCTTACAAAGATGTGCAAATGGCTCCAGTGAAAGGCTGCAGGGGAGTTCTGGGGGCAGAGGGTTGGTTGGTATATTCTTTTTTGTGATATAAAATATTACACTTTGAGTTGAATTGAAACGTTGTGGCTTAAAACAATCAACTTTTATTATGTTGCAATTTCTATGGGTCAGGAATGGGAGAGCAGATCAGCTGGCATTTCTGGTTCAGGGTCTCTCATGAGGTTGCAATCATACGTCTGATTGGGCTGCATTGACCTGAAGGCTTGACTGGGGCTAGAGGATCTATCCCCAAGATGACTCAATCACATGACTGGCAAATTCGTGCAGGCTTTGGCAGGGCTTCTCATGTGGGTCTCTCCATGGTTGCTTGAGTATCCTCACAATATGGCGGCCAGCTTTGCTCGGTGATCCCAGAGAATTAAAACAGAAGTTCAGTTCAGTTCAGTTCACGACTCTTTGCAACCCCATGGATTGCAGCAAGCCAGGCCTCCCTGTCCATCACCAACTCCCGGAGCCTACTCAAACTCGTGTCCATTGAGTCAGTGATGCCATCCAACCATCTCATCTTCTGTCGTCCCCTTCTCCTCCCGCCTTCAATCTTTCCCAGCATCAGGGTCTTTTCCAGTGAGTCAGTTCTTCATATCAGGTGGCCAAAGTATTGGAGTTTCAGCTTCAGCATCAGTCCTTCCAATGAACATTCAAGACTGATTTCCTTTAGGATGGACTGGTTGGATCTCCTTGCAGTCCAAGGGACTCTCAAGAGCCCGTTCCAACACCACAGTTCAAAAGCATCAATTCTTTGGCAGCAATGTCTTTTATGACCGAGGCTCAGAAGTCATACTCCATCATTTCTCCATTAGGCTATTGGCTACTCAAGTCAGCCCTGCCCAGTGTGGCTGGGGACTTTACAACGGGGTGAATATCAGAAGGTGAGGATCACTGGGGCCATCTTGGAAACTGTGTCCACAGCTGGATGCCTTTAGGGTTATTTCAGCTGGAGGCTGAGGTTAGTGCAGGTAGCAAGCAGAAGTTACCTTCAGCTGTCCCACTGCCCTTGACACTTCCTATTTGGCTCCTTAAAGCTGCTACCCAGCAAAGGTCCTGGGATAGGTGAGTCTGCACCAAAGTCTGTCATTGCAGCACCTGGTTGCATCTTCAGAACAAAAGCTACTCTTCCCATCCCAGAATCTCAGCCCAGAACCAAGCCTCAGTCTGAAAGAGCTAGGCTGATCAACCAGTCACACCTCAGTATGAATTAGTAGAAGCAGAAAAAAGAGATTTGGGATGGGAGTTGATGGGATGCAGAGTCAAGGGAAAGTAAGCCAAGCAGGGCACTTGGTGGGATTCCCCAGCAGGGAACAGCCTTTCTGGGGAGGACCAGAGGGGACCATCTTGGGGGGAGCATTAGAAAGGGGACACCTTGGGCAGGACAAGCATGGGACGCTTAAGTGGGTCAGTGATTGGGGAACTTGGGATGGGAGCTGGGGCCCAGGGCTCAGGGTCATCTGGGGGTCACTTGGTGTCCAGGTGAGGGCATCAGGAGAGGGCAGGAGGCATGCAGGGGGAAAGGGCACAGCAAAGAGAAACTTCTGACCCTGGTGAGTGGACACTGGCTGGCAATCAGACGTGGTGGGCTGGCTGCCTGCCGACGTGTCTGGTTGAGGGGTGGTCCACAGCCCCCTAGTGACCTGCAGTTGGGCCTCCCCAGGCCCCTCGGAAAGCTCCCTTGTGGAAGTGGAGCAGGAAGAAGAATCTGTACTTTGCACAGTGGGCTGGCAGGGACCCAGGGGATGGTGACCAACCAAAAGGCTGCATTCCCAGGCCTCCCAGGCATCAGGCCCATCAACAGAGGCCCACCCAAAGCTTCTCAGCGAGGGAGCTTGGACGAAGAGCCCCAAGTTCGGGGTCCAGTCTTGGCCCTGTCCTCTGCTGCATCGAGCTGAGACCTCTGGCAGACTCCTTCCCCCCCAGTCTGGTACTCAGTTCCCTTCTGTGGGAAAGGCTGGGGCACCATGATGGTGGAGCCAGCTCAGGGGGCTACCCCAAGGGTTGGCCTCTTCCTTGGCCAGGGCTGGGGGGCTGCCAGGCCTCCTCCTTCCTCTCTTCCCAGGCCAGTCCTCACTGAAAGAGGAGGTGGGCAAACAGGAAGGAGGACAGTGATTCCCAGGGGCCCCATGGCCAGCTGATGCCCAGGATCTGATTGGGGGTGGGCAACTTCTGAGGGAGGTGAGAGGCAAATCCAGCTGGGATTTGAGGTCTATGAAACTGTCCTAGAGGCGTTTATGCAAGGAAGAAAGGGAGGGAGGCTGCCAGTTTAGGGGGTAATTATTTTGCAAAACTTTACGAAGTTTCGGAAAATCTTGTTTCCCCCTTCATTGAAACCATTGTTTTTCAAGGGAAATTGAATTAGAAGGTGGTGGCTGCTGGAGGGGTCTGGAGAGGGAAGAGTAAGCCACATGTTTTTCTAACTAACTGGGCGTCTGTCCTGTGCCAGCAATTCCAGAAGCTCCTCAACTCTGCGTCTAGGACCACCAGGACTGCGGCCGGGGTTGGGAGAGAGGCCCCAGCGGCTCTGGGGACAGTGGCAAGGCTGGCGGTGCCCCTAAATCAGTCCCCTTCATCTGGGCTGGGAGGACAGTGGGCTTGAGCTGAGAAGTGGGGTCAAGCCCCTGGTGCTGGGATGGAAGCCCGAGAGAGGCTTTTGCAGAAAGCTAAGTGGCCTTGTACAAGTCTTCTTGTCTCCCTGCAGCCAGTAACAGTAATCAGAAGGCAAGATAGGACAAAAGCTCTCCAGAAGGTACAAAGTACGGCTGTCTTCATTGCAATTAGCATCCCCATCACAACTGTGTTGAGAGATGGTTAACCAGGGCCATCCTTTAGGTCAGCTCCATAGTGACTGGCTAGTGTGATTCAGAGTTGTAAGTGAGTTCAGTGAGAGAGAGTGCAGGGATTGACTGTTGATTCCTGTTACGGATGCGGATGGGGAAGTAATATTATGTGTGTTGGGGATTTGCCTTCTCTAATCTAGCCCAACTCCCTCAATTTTCTGATAAAGAAGCTGAACTCTAAAGAAGCAAAAGGGCGTTTCAAAAGGTGACTCTTCTGGCTTCCCAGGCTTATTGCCACAAGGTCACTCAAAAATCTTCGGTGACTCCTGCTGCCTAAAGAATAAAGTGACATGCTCTGAGCTGCTCCCAAGCACACTTTCCAAATGTTATTTCCCTCCCTAGGACTGTGTTCCAGCTGAGCAAGACCCTGCAGGACCCCATCTTACCCACCACCCAGGTTTTGTCCCTGTGGTCCCGTGCCTATAATGCCCTTCCCATGTCCCACCCAATCAGTTCTCTCTCCCACCCCAACCCTCACAGCCCTCCCTCTCTATGTCCTGGTCAAGCTTTGTATTTTACCGATATTCCCATCTGTTCTCTTCGTTGCTGAGTTGTGAGCTCCTGAAACCTAGCAGGTTGGCTGTAATTTTTTCCTCTCCCCTTTCCTCGCACAGGGCCAGGCACAGAGCCCCTCAGCAAATACTCAGTGAGTAAATGAAATGAATGGCTAACCTCACCGCAGGAGGCAGTGGCCTCCTTACATTGGACACTGGACCCCTGACTCCCGGATCAGAGTTCCTGTGGAAATCTAGCTCTCCCATGTCAGCTTTCTCTTGGCTTCCCCAGGCCAGATAAGCCTCTTTTTCCTCCCGCCCTTGCTCCCTCCCACTCACCCATCCATTCTCCTTAGAGGTATCAGGAGGACCCCATTCAAGGCTGGCCTGATCTAGACTAATGCCTAGAAATGTGACAACCGCCCCTCCCCGCCACCGCCAGATGAAGAAAGCCTGGAGGCCCAACCTGAAACTCCATCATCTCCCCAGCCCCTGGGTTCAGCCTGTCTCTCTCCTCTGATGACCCTTTATCCCTAAGCGTGAAGGAGCCCAGTGCAGAGAAAGAGCCCTGATTGGAGGGGCTGAGTCATGTGCTCTGACTGCCTGACCTTGGACAAGTCCCTTCCCCTTCCTGGGCCTCACCTACGCAGGAAATCAAGGGAGCCTCCAACTCTCCCGTGCTTCCTGGTGGCTCAGCTGTCAAGAGTCTCCCTGCCAGTGCCTGCCACTGCAGGAGATGTGAGTTCCATCCCTGGGTCGTGAAGATCCCCTGAAGGAGGGCGTGGCAAGCCATTCCAGTATTCTTGCCTGGAAAATCCCTGGTGGGCTATCATCCATGGGGTCGCAAAGAGTTGGACACGACTGAGCGACTAAACAGCAAAACCAGCTCTAACAGATGAGGCTCATTCGTGCCTTTCAGCAGAGTGGGGGGACTGGGACTATGGGGGTGGAGAAGGGACCCCACTCTGTCTTGTCCTGAGGGTCTGGTCTTTTGCCCCAGTGATTGAGCCCCCTTCTCCAGCGCCCTGTGACTCAGACTGCCAGGCTGTGGCTCACGAGCCCGACCGTCCCAAAGACCTTCTTGGGCCAAAGTGATGGTGAGCTGGAAATCGGAAGACAGCTCCTCTTTCTCTATACATTTGGCAAACTGAGATACCTTATTTGCTGGGAGGTGGGGATGAGGTGGAGAGGTTAGGGAGGTGTGACTTTGATTAGACACATCAACCTTAATTTTTTGTTTTTTTTTTAAGTTGTATACATATAACTTTTATAAATTATATATATGTACGTGTGTGTGTGTGTGTGTGTGTGTGTGTATATACATATATATATATACACTAATTTACATTGAAAAAATACATTTCTGCAAAGAAAGGGAGACTCCAGGAGAGAGAGAGGGAGAAAGCGGAGGGAGGGGTCGAGGGAGGGGAGAGGAGAACCAGGCTGTAATGACTGGGGCATCTCCATACACTTCAGAGCTACACGCAGGCGTCCTGACTAGGTATTCAAGCCCTGCTTCACCTCCCACTCCTCCTCCTCACTCCTCCCCTAGGCTTCAGAAAGCAGACTCCAGCCTCTGACCCTTTGCTCCTGTAGTTTCTCCACCTAGCGCGTCCTCCCTACTGGCTCAGCCTTGCTGTTTCTTGGAGATGCAGGACAGGCTGAGAGATTCAGGCTCTGGGCTCCAAAAAGATTAGGTTCCAGCCCTTCCTCTGCCACTTTCCTGCAAGTGATCTCACCTCTCTGAGCCTAATTCCCTATCTGAAAGGGAAAGCAGTAGTAATAGCATCCACCGGGTTTGAGATTTCAACACTCTCAAATACTTAGAAGGGGGTCTGGTATGTGTTAAGTGTTTAAGTCGTTAGCTATTAAAAAATGATAAGGTCCATAAATGCCCCGCTGACAGCCTGCCTTTGCTGACTACTCAGCAGGCAGCAGGTTCTCAGCAAATGTCTATCACTGGTGAGGCTGCGGGTGGGGAGGGTGGTGGAAGGGCTGGGCAGCATCTCATCAAAGCCCCAGTCCCTTGGCCAGCCTCATCCACAGCTGATCCCAGACAAGCTCGTACTTTTTGATTTTGGAACCATGTGAGTGTGTCACTAATTGCCCCAGTTGCTGCTGCTGCATAACAAATTACCCTAAAATGCAATGGCTTAAAGCAGCAATTTTTTTTTTTTTTTTCCCCGCTAATGAGGTTGTGGTCAGGAAGTGCTTGGCTGGGCATCTCTGGCTTGGGGTCTCTGATGCAGCTGCAATCAGGTGTCGGCTGGGCTGCATTCATCTGAGGGCTTGACGGAGCTGGACATCCAAGCGGGCTCCCTCCCACAGCTGGCTACCCTTGCTGGGTCTCGACTTGGGGCTCAGCCATGCTGGCAACTAGAACACCTACATGTGGCTTAGCATGGTGACCTCAAGATAGTCAGATGTGTTCCACCGAAGCTGACTTGTTAAGCAGCAGGGTCCCAAGAGAAGCAGGAAGAAACTGCATGCAACCTAACACTGAAGTCACATCATGTCACTTTCATCAGATTCTACTGATGGAAGCAGACACAGGTCCACCCAGATTCAAGGGGAGAGGGACATAAAGCCCACCTTTTGATGATACGAGTGTCAAAGAATTTAGGCTACTTTCTAATCTGCCACCCTGAATTTTTTAAATTTAATTTAATTGTTAAAAAATTTAGAAAAAACTTGTATCCCCACACTAAACAGAAAATCAACATCAAAAATAAATATAAGGAAACTGCAACTGCAAAAGTAATTGCAAACATAAATATAAGGAAAGTAAAGACATTGCATTACTTTCCTATTGCTGTTTAATAAATATATAAGCTTAACTCCACCAAAATTTATTATCTCCCAGTTCCTGTAGGTCACAGCCCAGGCACAGGTTAGTTGGATTCCCCTGCTCAAGGTGTTGGCAGAAATGGGGCCCAGGCTCCTCTTTCAAACACACTGGTGGTGGCAGAATTCAGTTCATCGTAGCTGTGGGACTGTCCGCTTTCTTGCTAGTGGTCAGCCAGGACAGCCCTCAGTTCCTGGAGGCCACCCGCAGTTCCTTGCCATGTGGCCTCCCATATGCAGTTCACCAGTGGCTGCTTGCTATCACCCAGGTGAGCAGAAGTCACTTCTTGGCACTTCATCTTCTTTGAAACTCTTCTCTGATTAGGCCAGGCCCACCCAAGATAAACTTCCTTTGATGAGCTCACATTCATAGATTCTGCTCACACTCATGGAGATGGGAGTACACACAGCATGGATAGGAATCTTGGGAGCCCTCTGAGAAAGCTGTCTACGACAAATGTTCTGAAACTCCAGCTGGATACTATGGTGTGTGGGGGCCTCTCACTATGAGACCCTCTGTCTGGATGGGAGACTGGCAAGAACAAGAGTGTTAAAGACCCCCCAGCACCTGACTGATGGGAATCAGAGGCGCCAGTGAGAATAGAAAAGGGCACTCCTGGCTCACTCTGGAGTCAGTGCCCATCAACAAGCACGAGAAACAACTAAGAGACCAGACAGCACTTGGGCCTTTCCAGTGACTAAATTCTGTGACTTTGGGGCTTCCCTGGTGGCTCAGGGGTAAAGAATCTGCCCACGAGTGCAGGAGGCTCAGATTTGATCCCTGATCCAGGAGGATCCCACATGCTGCAGGGCAACTCAGCCCGTGTGCCACAACTATTGAGTCTCCGCTCTGGAGCCCGGGAACCGTAACTCTTGAGACCCCAAGCCGCAACTACTGAAGCTCAGTGCCCGGGGGCCTGTGCTCTGCAACCAAAGAAGCCACTGCCGATAAGAAGCCTGTGCAATGCAATGAAGCGCAGCCCCCGCTCGCTGCAGCTAGAGAAAAGCCCACGCAGCAACAAAGACCCAGCACACTCAAAAACAAAGCTAAAAAATAATTAAAAAAAAAATTCTGGGACCTTGACCATCAATCTCCGCTCTGTCCTTTGTGGCTACGTGACCTTGGGCTGGTCACGGTGAGCCTAGGATTTGAGAATGGGCTCTGCCAACTGTCAGATGCTGGGCTAGTACATGGGGTTGTTACTCTTCATCCTGTCTCCTGAGATAAGCAAGCTGGACTTTGTAACTCCTCTGGGTACCCACATGGGTTGAGCAGCCTGGAGCTGGGCTCCCAATCTGTTCTCATGGCATTAAATAGCTTTCCTGGTGCTGGGGGTGGCTTGGAAGGGGCCGGGCTGTGCCATCTCAGGGGTCTGACAAGAGATGCACTTGGGGATCCTCCCTAGGGATAATCATCCTAATTGCTCTCCAAGGCCTGTGTTATAGAGGTGCACTGACCAGTATTTGCTATTTTCACGGTTATTTCATGTATTTTAGGGCAGAAAGTGTAAGTGTTAGGTGCTCAGTCACGTCCAACTCTTTGCAACCCCATGGACTATAGCCCGCCAGGCTCCTCTGTCTATGGAATTCTCCAGGTCAGGATATTGGAGTGGGTAGCCATTCCCTTCTCCAGGAGATCTCCCCAACCCAGGGATCAAACCTGGGTCTCCTGCATGGCAGGCAAAGTCTCTACTTAATCAAACCTGCGATTCCACAGACAAGATTTCTTAGGATGAGGTTAAATCTATTAAAGTAAAAACAATGAATATGTTTTTTAAAACACATGAAGTAAGGAATATTATGTGCAATATGAGTTTAGAGTAACAAACGTCTTGAAGTTGTTACTGGAATGACTAAAATTTGGAAAAAAAAAAAGCCTGTTTGGGAGGACAGCTCACCACAGGGCGGGGTGTGGCTCTGTTTCTTCCTGAGTCATCAAGCCAAAAGTCAGGGAGTTGAGGTCGGGTCCCTGCCACCAGGCCAAGCTCAGGATGCCCTTCTCTCACAATGGCAGAGGCACAGAATGGCGGAGAGCATCTCTTTGTAGATGGAGTTGCCTGGCTGGACCCGGCAGGAGGGTGGCTCTGCTATGTCCCATCAGGCTAACCGGTGTGTAGTCTGCGGCCGTCCTAACCCGGCCCAAAGGGTGACCTGGGCTGAGGCCGCTGCCCGTGGGTGCCAACTTCCTGCTGAGGAAGAACCTGAGGGCTCCTGAGTCTGTTTTCCGGTGGCCAGGGAGGGGACCTGGAGGGGGAGCTTGTGGCCAGGGTGGCAGGGGTCCAGGGTGGGGCGGATGGAAGACGGGCAGGGCTGGGAAAACCCAGGCAGGAAACACAGTCAACCAGCAGGACTTCACCTTGGGGACAGAGAAACCAGCATCAGCGAGGAGTAAATAAACCCACCCTGTCCTGTCCGAGCCTTTGCGGAGAGGCTGGCCTTGTCTCCGCGTGGGCACGGCAGGCAGCGGCCATCGCCGGGTGCAGGGAGAGAGAACCAGGGTGGTTGCTCTGGGATCTTGTGTGGCCTCTTCAAGGGGCCGGAGGACGAGCCCACAGCCCTGTCCCAATCCAGAGACCATGAGGGCTCAGAGCCCGGTCTCTGCTGGGATGTACTGGCCTCTGTCTGTTGTTGGGGAGCGCTTGTGGGGAAGGGCAGGATGGAAAAGGAAAGTGGGGGGAGTTTGAAGCCCAAGCACATCCTCAGAGCTGTAATAACAGAGTGGGGACACCCATTGGGTACTGACTGCGTACAGGCCCTTCATAGCATTAGCTCACAGGCGCCTCCTGACTCCCCAGGGAGGGAGACGCTCTCATACCCACTTTACGGATGTGGAAACCGAGGCCCAGAGAAGTGGAAAAACTTGCCCAAGTTTACACCTGGGGAAGCAGGGAAGTGGCCAGGCCCTTCTGCTGTCACCCTCAAGAGCCAAAGTGCATTTTTACATCGAGAAAACATGTCCTTCATATGAACAACGTAACTGACCGAGATGAGCTCACACGCACATAACTGTTCTGTAATCAGCCTTTTCCCTCAGTGTGCTGAGAACCTCTTGACTCCTTATAACCTCCATCCTGACATTTCTGAAGGCTGAAAAAACCTCGGTCTGGACTGGTTGGTCCCAGTCCCGTGCTGGGCATGATTGAGGAAGGGGATGACAGGGCAAGAAGACAAACAAGCCTCCAGGACATGCAGACGGTGGAGCCTGGCAGCTGGTGGAATGTCTCAGCGGACATTTGTCCCCTCTGTGCCAGGCCCTGAGCTGGACAGGGGGTGCAGACACACACCCAACAAGGCCCTGAATTTGGGGCGCTCTCTCTGGTCGGGACATGAGCAGGGAGCCAGTTAAATCCAGGGCAATGAGGTGAGTTGCCTGCAAAGAAGAGAGACCCGGAGCCCTCAGAGCATCCGACAACTAACCTGAGGGGCAGCGCTCAGCTGTGCGGGCCAGACGATGGGGTGGTGAGCAGAGGAGGGACTGTTCTCTCGGGAGGGACCCGTCAGAGAGGCTTCATGGGGGAGCGGGACCTGGGCACCTTGGGAGGACGTGCCAGGCGCAGAGCCCAGAAATGATGGAGCGAAGGGTGCAGGAGGAAGGAGTCTGGGAAGCAAACTGAGGCAGTTGGTCACCCTGGAGCAGAGTTGCTCAGCGTCAGCACTACCAATCTTTGGGACCAGCTCTTTTTCATTGGGAGGGGCTGTCCTGCACCCTGAGGGATGTTTATAAGCATCCCTGGCTCCTGCCCACTCCTTATGACCCCCTGGCTGTGACAACCGAAAACATTTCTAGACATTTCCAAACGTTTTCCCCTGAGGAGCAGAGTCGCCCGGGGCCTGAGAACCATCACCTTTTGAGGAAAAGAGAGGCAAAGGCACTTCTCCAAGGCCACACAGCAGTCAATAGCAAGTCTAGGGCTGCTTGAATCGCAAACACATGGACTCTCCACTGGCCACGTGGCTGCTCCTGGCGTGGGGAGTCCGCACATCTGGACGGGGCCCTCGTTTTGCGTCTCATGTGCTATGTGTTTCAGGCAACGCACTCCCCGACTCTGGGCCCCGGCTTCCTCCCCTCTCAATCTGACAACCTCTGAGGCCCCTAGATGCTCTGAGGTTTAGATGCTCAGCCTTCCCAAGGGACCAGGGGAGGGTCAGCTCGGCTGGCGTGGGTGGGAAGTGGGGTGAACGGCCAGAGGTGGAGAAGCAGTGGAGGAGGCATGGCGGTTAGCGGGCGCTGAACGTCAGGCCCTGCTGTCTGGGCTTGGTCACCCTCCTGCGTCTGTCTGCCCACAGGCATATCTCGCTGGGACGTGGGAGGGCTCTGAGCTGCTCACGGTGGGTGTGTTCAAAGGAGAACAGAGGGGATGGAGCACGGGGAGTGAGAAAACAGTGGTCCACAGGGTTGCTCAGCCCTTCGGGAAGGCTAAGTTTGTCTTCATAGCTATCACCAACACTCCTTGCTTTGACTGCTGCCTGCCAGGGCTTTGCACTTAGTGCTCAAGAAACAGATGGGTTGTTTTTTGTTTTTTAAATGAATGAATGAATGAATGAACTCCAGCCCAATTCCCACCACAGCCGTGTAGGAATCAGTTCCAGGCACCCTGAGCCCTCCCAGGCCTGTAGTTTAACCATCACCCTGCCTGGAGAGTTAATCATCGTCAACCAAGGCTCCTGCCTCCCTGCAGTCCTTCTTGGTTTCGCCCTCCTCTGCCAGGGCCTGGCACACACTGTGTGCGCCCCATATAGGGAGGAGATGCTCCCTGCCTTGGGGTCAATCTCCAGCTCCCTGGTAGAGAGCACCTAATGTGTAAGCTGGGGGACGCCTGGCAAGGAGGGGCTCGGAGCCCCCCTGCTCCCCACCTCTCCTGCCCCCCACGCTGCGGTTTGCTCACAGAGGAAGCAGCAGCTGGGCCTGAACACGAGGCCTAGAGGCGTGCTTGTCGGGGCCGTGTGGAAAGTTACAGCCGCCACCACTGAGGTCTTTGAAGACCAAACTGTTTGTGTTCCCCACAGCTATTTGTGGCCAAGGCGCCCCCCCACCCCCACCCCCCACCCCAGCCGTGCTGGCTCAGAGCTGGAGACTGAGCAGAACTCAGCGCACTGTGGCTAGACCCCAGCCGGCTGGGACCCCAGCCAGACCAGGTCAGCCTACAACCCAGCCCACCTCGCCAGTCTAGCCCAAGCCAGACAAGCCAAGCAACCCAACCTATCTAAGCCAGCCCAGTTCTAGAAACCCAAGTGACCCATTCCATCCCACTAGCTTTACCCAACTAACCTTGCCTGCACCAACCCAAACCAATCACCCAACCGACTAACCCAAGCCAAGTAATGAGTTCAACCCACGTGAAAGTGAAAAGTGAAGTCGCTCAGTCGTGTCCGACTCTTTGCGACCCCATGGACTGTAGCCTACCAGGCTCCTCTGTCCATGGGATTTTCCAGGCAAGAATACTGGAGTGGGTTGCCATTTCCTTCTCCAGGAGATCTTCCCAACCCAGGGATCGAACGCAGGTCTCCTGCATTGTAGACAGATTCTTTACCTGTCTGAGCCACCAGGGAAGTCAAGCCTAATTTTGCCAACCAGACCAACTCAAGTAGTCCTGCCCCACCCACATAATCCAGTTTATTCAATGAGTTAGCCCAACTCAACCCACCCATCCCAAGTCAACCAATTCAACTTGTTATGGACTGAATGTTTGTGTCCCCTCTAAATTCATATGTCAAAGCCTAAATCCCCAACATGGTGGTATTTAGAGGAGGAGCCTTTGGAGGTAATTAGGTCATGAATGTGGTGCCCTCATGATGGAATTAGTGTCCTTATAAAGGGATGAAGAGAGCAGAGCTTTCTCTCTACCTTGTGAGGATATAAAAAGGAAATGGCCAA